>NC_042618.1:242449233-242754415 GCF_901001135.1 Rhinatrema bivittatum | reverse complement strand
CAATCTGATAGAATCTACTCCCCCAAGGGGGAGGAGTTAGCAATTCGTCAGAATTCTGCTCCTATGGAAGGAGGAGTTGGCAATCTGTTGTGAACTGGCTCCTATGGAAGGAGGAGCCAGCAATCTGTAACGGATCTGCTAAGGAGTTGGCAATCTGTTATGATATAGACTGTTGGGTTGGCAATCTGTACCAGCGGAGTGCTAGAGAGGGTGCTCAGCTGGACAGGAATGTAAATTGGTGAATCCTTGGGCCGATGGCAGATGACAGCGCCCCCAGAAGGATATCCTGACAGGGACCACCGGCTAGGCTTGAGTATGGAAACAGACACAGATTGTTCTTTGATTAGACAGGTAGTAGAACCACCAGAGGTGGCAGTAGTGAGCTGATATGCCCAGCAGGGCTGAAGTCCCTCAGATGCTGGAACTGCGATCCCCGAGTTGTTGAGCTGTAAAGAGACTGTAGATAGTGAATAGACAGAGTATGTGCAAAACATCGGATGTTCTGAAAGCCCCGTCGGATATTGCCTTTAACATGTTTGCACCATTGTCTGTGACAAAGAACCCTGCCTGAAGATTCCTGTCTCGCTGGTGTATCTGCCAGCCCGCCAGCATCTGTCTGATGCATGCTAGAATATTAGCTGAGGTATGGGCGTCGTCCATCAGGTGGGTATGCAGTAAAGCCCACCTCCACCCTGATACTTGTTCACTAATAGAGCTGCTGCCTGCCCTGCCTCAGCCAGATCCCACCAGTATGCTGTCAGGGAGAGGTAAGAGTGTGCAGCATTTATTGTGGTTCAGATATCGCAGCTGTAATTCACACTCTCCTCTGCCCTAGCTAGCAGCGCTTGGATGCGACTGCGACACTGATTGTACAAGCTGGGGGTGACCTTTCTGCTAAATGTGGTTCTGGGGGAGACTTTGTAATTTGGAACTAAGACCTTCAGCAAATACTTGAGACCCACATTCTCCACTACCTACAAGGGCTGGTCATCAAGGGCAATCATTTCCCCAATGCTCCTGGTTACAACTTTTGAGGCTGCCTGCCTCCTTCCCCGGGATAGCGTTACCGAACACCACCCCATTTTCTCCATGGTGGGTTGTTGCTTCTGACAATTGGCAGGGGGCTGTTGGCCTGCCACCTGACTGCTAGAAGTGGCTGTAGGCATGGGGTGACTGCATCTTTTCAACCACTTTACGCTGCCTGGAAAAAGGGGTTCCCTGACTGGTTCTGCCACCATCCCCAGATGGCAGTACTGTTAGGTGTTGCTTCTGCATATGATGCATCATGCCAAAATTAGTTGGATGTCCCATTTGCTTGCCTCTGCTAATAGCCCTGTCACAGAAATTACACTGAGCAAAACGCGGGTCCTCCGTCACTTTAAAGTGGCTCCAGATTGCAGATTTCTTTCGTGATCCTTTCTCTATAGCCTTTGGGGTGGATGCTGGCACTGGAGTTTAAGTAGTGGGTGCACCCTGAGAAGCAATGCCAGGGGCATCAGTCACACTCTGTGCCTGTGCTGACTGCTATTCCTCCTCATCATCATCAGTTTCATCTCTCCCCTGCAGCACAGAAGTGGAGGCTAAGACAGAACTAACTAATCCTCCTAAACCTTCTTCAGCTATTACCTCTTCCTTTTCTGATGATGAGAATCCCACACAAGATGATTCTTCATCAGAATCAGAAGCAAACAGTGCCTGTGCTACATTTCCAATGCTAAGTCGAGTCTGCTGTCACACTGCTGCTTTTGGGTCTCGCCCTTATGTCTTGCATGACTCAGCCTCCCCTTCCCTCACCTCCAAAACTACAGGTTCAGAAACAGGTGGTGGCAGTGCATCATTTAAATTTCAGTTTTGTACGGATGGCACTGCCTGCCCCTCCAGAGATTTTAGATTGGAACAGCTCCCTTTTTAACTTTAATGGGGGACTGGCACTGCCTTTTGAAGTGCCTCCTCTGCCAGTCCCAATCACTGACCACATCTACCTTTCCAAGACATCATGGATTTAATGTACTACCTACTAGGGATTTCAATTAAAATAATTATTTCTTTATTGGTGAATGAACACCTGTCCCAATATATGTGAGTCTGGAAAACTGCCTACAGACTCACGGTGCAGTGCCTTGATGTACACTACAACTGAGATCATTGTATGTGCACACACCAAATTTTTAACTACAAAAGAGGCCTACTGGGGATTTGGCTTAAAGAGCACTGCTGTCCCAATATATGTGAGTCTGCAAAACTGCCCACAGATGCACGATGCAGTGCCTTGATGTACACTACAACTGAGGCCGCTGTATGTGCATGCACCAAACTTGTAACTACAAAAGAGGCCTACTGGGGATTTGGCTTAAAAGAGCACTGCTGTCCCAATATATGTGAGTCTTCAAAACTGCCCACAGATGCACGATGCAGTGCCTTGATGTACACTGCAACTGAGACCGCTGTATGTGCACGCATCAAACTTGTAACTACAAAAGGCCTACTGGGGATTTGGCTTAAAAGAGCACTGCTGTCCCAATATATGTGAGTCTGCAAAACTGCCCACAGATGCAGTGCAGTGCCTTGATGTACACTACAACTGAGACTGCTCTGTGTGTACAAAAAAATGAAACAGCAGAGAAAATGCCAACTAGAAGCCTGAGCAAGCACAATTCCTAGTGATGCTGCTTCTTGTTTGAAAATACCAACTCACACTAATTCCCTTCACACCACCCAAACCCTGCCTGTGCCTGCACCTGCACCTGCACCAACCTAACCCATGGGGTAAGATCAGCAGCACAATGCCATTGCTGGCAGCTTGTCTCAGTGGAGAGACAGAGAGACAGTCTGAGTTCAATAAAAAAAAAAGTGCAGTCAATAAAAGCCTGGCTGGCACAGCAGCAAAAATAAACAAATATATTTTTCAATGGAAAATTCTATCAAAGTAGCTAGCAATTGAATATATCTCCCACCCACACCATCCAAACCCTGCATGCAACCTACCCCAGGGGGGTAAGATCAGCAGAAAGATGCCACTGCTGGAAGCTTGTCTCAGTGGGAGAGACAGAGAGACCGTCTGAGTTCAATAAAAAAACGTGTGGTCAATTAAAGCCTGGCTGGCTGGCACTGCAGCAAAAATGAACAAATATCTTTTTCAATGGGAAATTCTATCAAAGTAGCTAGCAATTGAATACAGATTTGAAACACTCAGACTAGCTCTGAGTAAAGCCTCTTCCCCGGACAACCCTGCAAAGAAAGAGAGTGGCACGCCATATGCTTAAGGTATAAATAGTACAGCGTCATCAGGAACAGCGTCACAGAGCACTGAGTGAGCGCGGCGATTGGCTGCATTAGAAAAATGCTTAGCTCTGATAAGTTGCATTCTCCTCTCTTTGCCAACCTGTCTGACCCACTCTATGACAGGGCTGTGAGGTCACTTATGACTCACAGGAAAGGGCTGGTTTTTCTTATGGATACTCCCACATGGCCTTCTATTTCAAACGGCTGCTAAGAAATCACTGAGAACCAAAAGAATGAAACTAATATGATATGTTTTATTCGTGGCGGATCGCCATGCGTTTCACGAACCCACAAATCAAATGAACAGGGACATGTGTTGCGGATTGCACATTCGTTGAAAACAAATGCACATCCCTAACAACTATATCTTTTTTGAGATGCAACGACGAGAATTCCACACAGTGTGCTCACCATGGAGCAAAACTTATTATGACATTCTCCATTTTATTATCCTTGCCTTTCCTAATAATTCCTAACATTCTGTTTGCTTTTTTGACCACTGCTGCATGCTGATCCATGGATTTCAAAGTAATGTGTACGATGACACCCAGATCTTTTTCCTGGGTGTCAATATTTAACCAAACATCATGTGGGTTACTTTTACCCATGTGCATCGCTTTGCATAAATGCCCTGTCTCCGGTCTGTCAAGATCTTCCTGCAGTTTATCACAATCCGCTTGTGATTTAACAACTTGGAATAATTTTGTATCATCTGCAAATTTGATCACTCATTGTTCCCCCTTTCCAGATCATTTATAAATATATTAAAAAATATCAGTCCCAGTATAGATCCCTGAGCCATTCCACTGCTTCTTTCTCCACTGAGAAAACTGACCATTTAGTCCTCCTCAATGTTTTCTGTCTTTCAATCTGTTTGCTATCCACAGTAGGGTATTGCTTCCTATCACATGAGCTTTTATTTTTCTCAGGAGTCTCTCATGGAGGACTTTGTTGAATGCCTTCTAAAAATCCAAAGACACTAAATCCACTGGCTCACCATTATCCACATATTTATTAACCCCTTAAAAAAAAAGTAGCAGATTACTGAGACAAGGCTTCCCTGTGTAATCCATGCAGGCTGTGTTCCATTAAGCCATGTCATTGTCTTCTATATGTTTTGTGATTTTGTTCTTTAGAATAGTTTTGATGATTTTTCCCAGTACTGATGTCAGGCTCACCAGTCTATAGTTTCCAAGATCATCCCTGGAGCCCTTTGAAAAGATTGGCATCATGGTGGCCATCCTCCAGTTTTCAGGTTCAATAGACAATATTATTGATATGTTACATATTACTAGTATTAGATCTGCAACTTCATTTTTTAGTTCTTTCAGAACTCTGGGGTATAAGCCATCTGGTCCAGGTGATTTGTTACTCTTTAGTTTTTCAATCAGCCCTATTACATCATACAGATTCTTTGTAATTTGGTTCAGTTCTTCCCTATCATTACCATTAAATATTGCTTTCTGCACAGGTATCTCCCTAACATCCTGTTCGGTAAACACCGTAGCAAAGAATTCATTTAAGGCCGAATTTTAAAACCCCTGCATGCGCAGAATCAAGGAGGTAAGTGTGTGGCTGGGCCATGTGCCCGCTGCGTGGATTTTAGGAGGCCTGCAACCACACACGTATCTCCCAATATGTGCATTGGAAGGGCTAAATAAAAAAGGGGCGGGCCAGAGGCAGGGTCTTGGCAGGGCGTGGATATGGCAAGGGCAGTCTGGGACAGCACCATTAGGCACTGTCCTACTGAAGCGCACGCCGGGAGCCAACCGGCCCGTGCATCCTGCTACAGCTCCGAAGAGTGAGTAAGTAACAAAACAAAAAAATCTAGGGTAGTTAGTGGGGTTTTAGGAGTTGAGCTAGTTGGGTAAAAGGGAGTGGGGTTTTAGGGGTTGAGCTAGTTGGGTAAAAGGGAGGCAGCTTAGGTAGGGGTTTTGGAAGTTCCCTCCCAGTCCCCTCCTTTACTGGAGCAGGCTGGGAGGAAACTGGAGAAAAGGCCTATTCCATCGCTGTGTGCATCTACTAAATTTCCCCCCATTTACATGTGTGAGATGACACTCGCACGCACATGCGCGTGGGTAGTGGATTTTATAACATGCGCGTGTTGACGTGCGATTGTTATAAAATGGGCACATTCATATGTGCGCGCTGGCAGCCGCACACACACAGATGCCTGCGCGGAACTTTGAAAGTTTCCATTCCTGTCTTTCTGCTATGCCTTGTCTTCTCTAAGTGCCCCTTTAAACCCTTGATCATCTAACGGTTCAACTGACTCCTTTATGCTTGTTGAAATGTGGTTGCATACCTCCATGCGCACATGTAACTAGGGTGGCAATCCCTATCATGGATATTTAAAGACATTAATCTAAAAAATTAAATCATTCTTTACAGGATAAATTGTCAAAGTCTGGATGGAGAAAAACAAGAGTTATGTAAGCAGAATGCCTGAATCTGCATAAGTGGATTTTCAGCCCTCTGAGATAAGCAAGCCTTTAGCTACATTGGAAAAAGGAGTTCTCATGGGCATTTCAGAGAGATATTGGAAAAACTACCCATATGCATTTAAGTTTAAAAAATGTACAGGTAGAGGCCATATATTATGACTTAATTTGGAGCTACTTAATGTATTTGCATACTTTTATTCACATAGCAACCTGATCTTCAAAGATAGACCATGAATAGCAGCTTTGGTTTGTGCAAATTGTAAAACACACATATACTTTTGGTGTCAGATTCCTTATTGAAATGTACCCCTAATGTATAGGACAATAATTAAGAAGAACATTTTTTTTTTTTTAAATTTATATTCCACTTTTCCAGCACTTCAAAGTGGATTACATTCAGGTACATTCAGCTTCTAAAGGCCTCAGAGACTGGTCCAAGAAAGGATTGATTGCTTAGTGGAGAAAAAATAGCATTCTAGTTTTTGTTCTATAGTTTGTAGGTGGAGGTGACAGTAGGCCAGTTGGTAGTTAGTCCAAGTTATGGTTGTCAACTGATTCTAGCTTTGCTTTTGTCTATTGAATACATAATGCAGTTATATTCTTCTTCTTAAGGAAATCTGAAAAGTAAGTCCATATATGTAATGGATGGGGCATAGCTCAACTGTATGAATTGTCCTTTCACATACCAATGAAAAAGGTCCACAAAGGAAACTGGTGAGAGTTTAGTTACCTTGTTGCCACAGACCCAATGGTCTGAAGCCAACAGCCTGGAAAAATACCTTTTAGCGATCTGTACATGGAGTATCTCTTTTGACACCTGCTGCCCTCATGTACAGAGGTCCCTTCTCTTGTACTTCCAAAAAGGTGAAAATACTAAACCACACTATAGTAATATCATATACCCAAATACAAATGTATGTATGTATGTATGTATTTATTTATTTATTTATTTATAATGTCCTTCTAACCTCTTTCCCAGTTCTAGAAAGGACTGTCCAAAGTGGTGTACAACTGAAACTTGCATAAATCATAAAAAAAGAATTATATACAAATCATAAAAAAACCAAATCACACAAATTGTAAAATTACATGTTACCAGCATCAGCTTAGAATTAATTCTGTGAACATTTTTATTACATAAGATTTGCCATACTGAGTCAGACCAAAGGTCCATCAAACCCAGTATCCTGTTTCCAATAGTGCCAATCCAGATCACAAGTACCTGGTGACCCCTAAGTGGAAACCTTGCATTGTGTAGCTATAATTTGGGATACTCTTCTCTAAGTGCATCATTTTGCATTTATTCACATTAAATTTGCCTTTTGTATGCCCAGCTTCCCATAAATAGACCATCGCCCCTAATCAAATTGTTGAAAATAACCTTGGAAAACAAATCTTCAGCTTTTAATAGTATTACAGGTGATATTGAGAAAAAAGCCACATTTTCAATTTTTTTCAAAAAGTGGGATAATTTGACTCATGCCTATTATCTATAGGTAAGCATTTCCAAAGCATTGGTGCTGCACTGGAGAAAGCTCTAGCTTGAAATCAAACTACTATTATTTCCTTAATACCAGGAGCAAATAGAAGAGCGCGTTGGCTTGATTTTAACTGCTAATTAGGGACATGCTATCTTAATTTATTATACAAATAGGGCCTGATTTCAAAAGCATTTACACTTTTAAAACTGGATTTTACATGTGTAAATACACTTTACCCCTGTAAGTGGCCTTTTGACAATTACTACAATATATACCTTTGAATTCTCCATAGGTTTTACACATGTAGTGCAATTTATGAGCGTAAATGTCTTTTTAAACTTATTACAATAGTATACTATGTTTACACGTGCACCTCCTTTGAAAATGTCCTCCATAGTCTGATACCAAAGAGGTGAATTTAAGACCTGCGTATTTGCGCACATGTGCGCATGTTAGCAGGCTCACGCACATGGACACGGCGATTTTATAACACATGAACATATGTGCATGTGTTATAAAATCGGCTATGCATGCGTACATGTGTATGCAAATTGCCGCCTCAATTGTAGAAGTGCCGACGCAATTACCTGTTTCCCCAGTTCATTCCCAATTCGCCTCAGTAAAGGAAAAGACTTCCTAAAGCCCTTAGATAACTTGCTTCATCCATTTCCTTTCCCAAGTTCTAACCTCTCTTTTTAAGCATAGGAAGTTATCCATAAACCACGAGGTGATCTTAGACCTCTTATTACTATCGGATTTTCAGGGTGCAATCTCATCTAAAACTCCTCACGCCGTTTGTTAACCAAAGACTCACAATTATCATCTTCAAGCTAACATCAACCCTGGATCTAATTTATTATTAAAAATATATTGAGCCACTTTACCTCTAACCAGTCGCTTATTTCCTAAGTAAGTTCTATTCTGTGCTTTAAAGTTATCATAAATTTCAAATGTAAAAACAGCAATAAATGATCAGCTGAAGGAACCTTATAGTTCTAGTAATTATCACATTGCAGTTTTCCCTCTTATAAGAGGAGGACAAAATCAAATCTAGAGACTGACCTCCTTATGCATGGGAAAATCTACAATCAATTCCAACACAATACCCTTGGTAAAAGTAACAAAGCTTTGGACTAAAGGGCATAACAGATCATTACAGTAGAGACTGAAATCCCCGAAATGTCAAAAGCTAAGGAAATCTCAATACAACATGCACAACAGTCCAAACGTTTATTCAATTTAAATTAATTTCTGGAGGTCAATAAATGTCTAACAAATCTATATTAAATCCCATATTCAACTGAAAAAGCAAACATTCGGTATTTTATGGACAATCTAATAGAATTTGGGAGACAGTCCACTTAGATTTAAAATAATCACCATCTCTTTTGCCAACTTAAGACAAATAAAGATCATAAAATCAGAGCGGGTAAATCTGAGACATAGATATCCCTCCTTTAGTAGATAACCAAGGCTCAGTAAGAAAGACAACCTCAGGATTTTCTGCCAGAATCAAATCATGTATACCTATAACAACTTGGTTTGAACAGACCATGCATTAACAAGTAAACAAGAAAAAAAATCAACAAGCTGTTTCTTCTCAAATGAGACCATGTTTGAATCTGAATTAATCATCTCCCTTCTTTCACCCGCCCCCCACCTTGGCATATTTTTGCACGGATTCTCCACAAAATTCACTTTGCATGTTGAAATAACAGATTCATCAAGGCGCTTGTATTCATAGGGCCAGCCTTGGTGGCTCAGATGCCAAGTTCTGTGTACCCCTATGCAGAAGATTCCCAGTTCAATCCTAGGGTCAGGTCAACTGCTTCCCAAGTCTGCTGGAGCTGACATCTAGTGGATGGATTGAAGGTCAAGGTTCAAGAAGGAGCCCTGGTGCAAGGCCCTCAGCTTAGGACCATTACTGCAGTGACCAGTGGTAACAGGATATAAAATAACTCAAAAAATCCCAGAGAAGTTGAGAATGAAGGCCCATGGTGTCAGATCCTAGCCCTGGTTCCAACTGAGCAGGAAGCAGCTGCTAGATCAAAAATAAAATAAAATGTATAGAATTTGGTGGGAAAATACTTCTTTTTCCTCTTCCAAGAAA
Organism: Rhinatrema bivittatum; assembly: GCF_901001135.1. Classification (NCBI taxonomy): domain Eukaryota; kingdom Metazoa; phylum Chordata; class Amphibia; order Gymnophiona; family Rhinatrematidae; genus Rhinatrema; species Rhinatrema bivittatum. Next base: position 242,745,098 of record NC_042618.1, on the reverse strand, counting down.
AGAGTGGAACACTGAAAATGTTGCAGGTTAAAGACTGACTTGCAATAGAACACAAGTTAAATATTATTATATTTTATGTGCACCAGTTTCAGCCTTCAACTATAGTCTAACATAACTGATCCAACTCTTGCATATTCATGAAATTATTCGATTTCCTTTTAAAAATATCAAATGGTGTTGCTTATGAGACCTCAGGAGGTGCTGAATTCTGCATCCTGAGTTATCCAGGGAATTTAATTGAACTTACATACTTAATGCTAGATTTCTTCCATAGGCAAATCATGTTGTAGAGTTTTAACCCAAATCTAACAAAGGTAATTTTCAAAGCTCTTTCTGTGAGTAAAACAGTGCTTTACCCATGGAAATGGGCTTTTAAGAAAATTTCCCCCCCCTGGGTGGGGAAAATTACATCCGTAGGGCCTCTGTGCACACACTTTTACCTGCAGTACAGGGAGGCATTCCTGTGGGTGGGGTTGAAGAGGGTTTGCATTTAGTGCATACTTTTCAATTCTCAAAAACTTTTCTTGGAAAAACCACTTGCATAATTTATTAGATGTAAATGCATTTGTGCAGTTTTTATGGGATAATTTTCAAGCAGAAAGGGCCCACAGACTTTGCACCAATGCAGGTATTTTTAAAATAACCCCAAGAGACTCATATTTCAAATATATAAAGCTGATATTGTTCTCAACAAACATATTTTTTAATACTCACAGTAGCTCCCTATGTGCTGCTTACAAAAATGTTCTTTAATGAGCATCTGTTAATACTAGATTTAAAAAAAATAAGATTATATTTTATCCAAACATTGATTTAAAAAAATATATAAACATTAAGTTGCCAAACATTAATCAAAGTAGATTTGGCAATGTATATTTATCTTATTGAAATGCAAAAGTGAAACCCTATGTTATGGTTGGAATAATATTTTTTAATTGAAGATTAGATGTGAGAACCTCTTTGACCGATTTGCAGTACAACCATTGTACTGCTGGTTCAAATAATTTGAAAACTGTAACTGAAAAATATGGCAGAAATTTCAAATGGCTGTTACATAACTTTATGTCTTCAAATATTTAGGTTACAGTGGCAAAGGGAGTTTTAAATGTGTTTTTGTATTAAATGCATAACAATTTGTGTGCAACTCTACAACTCTGAGAGGGAAATTTTCAAATAGCCTGCATATATTAAAGTCTGTGAGTACTTTTAAAATGCAGATTTTAGCTAGAATTTTCAAAACGGATTCACGCACATAAATCCACTTTGAAATTTGTGGGTTTGCACATAATTGACTTCGACATACAGGCACATAGATACATGTAACCCTTTTTTGGGGGAATAATGATAATTCCAAAGGGCCATAAATAATTTCTTTATGTGGGCTAGCTCTTCTGTTTTATTTTCCCCCAAATCTTCTTTCTCCCGGTGGGGGGAGAATCATTCTGTGGGGTTGAAGGATAACCTTCATGGTCTAGGCAAGGGAAACCTTGTTTGTGTGTGTTCTCTTGTTCTTCGGGACAGATACCTGGAGAAAACAGGCAGGACTCACTGATTGGAGGAAAATGAATAAAGGGATAGATTTTCAAAGGGTTACGCATGTAACTCCGAAAACCTGCCCCTGCGCGCGCCGAGCAAGCCCCGGGACGCACGTATGTCCCAGGGCTTTGAAAAAGGGGCGGGAAGGGGGCGTAGGCGTGGCACCAATCCGGGGGCGGACAGGGGTGGTCCGGGGGCGGGACCGAGGCCTCCAGCACAGCGGCTGCGCCGGGGGGTGGTGCGCCGGCAACTGGCCAGCTCGCGCAAGATACGCCTGACAGAGGCAGGCATAAGAAGTTAAACAAGGTAGGGGGGGGGGATTTAGGTAGGGCTGGGGGATGAGTTAGATAGGGGAAGGGAGGGAAAGGTGGGGAGGAGAGTAAGAAAAGTTCCCTCCAAGGCCGCTCCGATTTCGGAGCGGCTTTGGAGGGAACATGGAAAGCCATTGGGCCTCCCCTAGGGCTCAGCGAGCACAAGGTGCACAAGCGTGCACCCCCTTCCGTACGCCGACCCCGGATTTTATAACATGTGCGCACTAGCACGCGCATGTTATAAAATCAGGTGTACATTTGTGCAAGCAGGGTAGCGCGCACAAATGTACCCCGTGCGCGCTTCTCTTAAAATCTACCCCATGGTGTATACATTTTAAAAGGTGTGCCGCGCCTCCATGTGCATGCAGTTTCTGGCGTTGGCGCACATGTTATAAAATATGCTTCCCGCGTGCACATGCACATCGGATTTTCATGTCTGTGCGTGCATATGCGGGCGGGTGGCCTGCTCCACATGCGGGGGGGGGGGGAGTTGAATTTCAGAATAATACGCGCATCGACGCGAGTAGAGCTTCCTCAATTCCCTCCCAGTCCGCTCCAGTAAAGCAGTGGACTGGGAGGGAACTTCCTTACCCCTAACCCTATCCTTCCTCATTCTTCCCTTCTCCTCCCCAACCCCTAAACTAACCCTACCTATCCCCGTATTTTTTTTATTTTTGTACTTACTGCTCTTCTGAAGCAGAAGTAAACTCAATACATGGCTGGCTGCCTGTGCGAGCTTCCCTGGGACAGCATCTAATGGCACTGTCCCGGCCCGCCTCCCGCCCCTCCCCACCCAGACCCCATCCTGGCCTGCCCCTTTTAGCAGGCCCGGCACTTGTGTGTGTATCGGGGATTGCGCGTGTGACTGGGCCTATTCTAAAATGTGTGCAACGCGCACAAGGCCCAGTCATATACATAACCCCCGATTTTTACACACTCAGGTAATAAAACAAAAATTAATGTATTCTTTCATGAACCATCTTTGCAGAAAACCAGAAATCTTCATAAATACAATAAAATAGAATTAATCATCAGAACAGGTGCAGTGCAGAGCTAGAGCAATTCACATTTCAACTAACATGAAAAAAAAAGTCAAATTCAGGTGTCACCTCAGCAAAAATTAACCCTCCACTGCTATTTTGTGAAGTAACACAAACTCTTGCAAAGAAAGAGGCATCTAGAACCTTGCCATACAGTCACAGCACTGACTCTCAGGATTCAAATAACAGCAACCTTATGAAAAAGCAGCAATGCAAATACTACACCAAGCCCTAGAACATTAATACATCAACGATGGGAATAACAGAACAAGCTGGACTTCTACTACAGAGAAACTACACACTAGCAGAAATACTGCACTTCAGTCACACACACACAGGCAAAACAGAAACCGACCCTTACCTAATATAGAAACAAGAGACCACAAATTAGAAACAGAAACATGCAGATAAAACCAAAATAGAAAGCCTGAGAAACTAAACTCTCTCAACAGTGGAATACTGAAGAAAGAGCAAAATACAAAAATATAAGAAATGCACATTCCCAAAGATGGCATATCTAAAATCTCAAAATATATATTTTTTTAACCTTTGTTGTCTGATCTTTGTATTTTTCTAATCAGTTGGTCCTGGTCTCTTTCCCATTTTTCCCTTGTCGCTCATTTCCTAAATCCTTTCCAGTGTCTTTCTTCTACTTTTATCATCTTCCCTTCCACACACACACACACATACACACTTTCTCTCACACACTCAAGCTCTCACTCTCATATGCTCTCCCCCCCCCCCACACACACACAAGCTCACATTCTCTGCAGACACACATACAAGCTCTCACTTTCTCACCCCTCCCCAGGCTTACATTCTTATGCACACACAGACGCACAACCAGGCACCCATTCTCACCCACACACAAACTCAGACTCCCATTCTCACCCACAAACCGATGCTCCTATTCTCACCCACACATACACATATTCAAGTTCCCATTCATACCCACACATACACATATTCAAGCTCCCATTCTCACCCACACATACACATATTCAAGTTCCCATTCTCACCCATTCACAAACCCAGACTCCCATTATCACCCACACATACACACATTTTAGGTCTCATTCTCACCCACATATACACACATTCAAGCACCCATTCTTACCCACATATTCAAGCTTCCATTCTCACCCATACACAAACCCAGGCTCCCATTCTCACCCACACACAAACCCAGGCTACCATTCTCACCCATATATATACACATTCAAGCTCTCATTCTCACCCACACACAAACCCAGGCACCCATTCTCACCCATATATACACACATTCAAGCTCCCATTCTCACCCCCACACATACCCAGGCTCCCATTCTCACCCACACATACGCATTGAAGCCCATGCACAGCTTCCGCTTCCACCCCCTCCCAAGCAGGAAGATCAGTTGGCCTCTCCTGCTGCCACCGGCCTCCTGCTATCTTTGGGCCGTCTGGCCCACCGATCTTCCTGCTTCCGCTTCCTGCTTCCGCTTCCGAGCTTCTGCTTCCACCCCACCAAGGAGGGGGCTGAAGCAGAAGCTGTATGCGGCGCTTCTGCTTCCTCCCCACCAAAATAAGAATATCGGTGGGCCATACGGCCGCAGGATCGCCTCCCCATGTGTGCCGTGCAAATGCACGGAATGGCGCGCTGGCCCTGGGTCCTCCGCCATACCGAGATGGGATCCCGCGACGGCCTTGCAGGTCCGGTGCTCCACTTCCAGGTCCAGTTGGGTGGTCCTGGGTCCAAATTGGGTGGGCAGCTGCCCACCCAGGCCCACCTGTGGCTACTCCACTGATACAACCTCTTAATTGTTTTTTTATGCTCATCTCTAGAGCATGGTTTTCAGTTTATTTTTCTGCCTGATATCATATGTGTTGATTTAAAAATTATGAGGTCTATATTCAGTTGCTGCTTAGCTGTGCTAGTTAACCTGATAAATGTATCCAGCTAATTAGCGCAGTATATTCAATGGTGCAGCCGCACCTCTGAATATTAGAGATGTGAATCGTGTCCTCGATCGTCTTAATGATCGATTTCGGCTGGGAGGGGGAGGGAATCGTATTGTTGCCGTTTGGGTTTTAAAAATATCGTGAAAAATCGTTAAAATCGTGAGCCAACCCCCTAAAACCCACCCCGACCCTTTAAATTAAATCCCCCACCCTCCCGAACCCCCCCCCCAAATGCTTTAAATTACCTGGGGATCCAGCGGTGGTCCAGAACGGCGGCGGTCCGGAACGGCCCCCTCAATTGAATCCTTTTGTCTTCAGCCGGCGCCATTTTGCAAAATGGCCGCCGCAAAATGGTGGCGGCCATAGACAAAAACGATTCGACGCAGGAGGTCGTTCCGGACCCCCGCTGGACTTTTGGCAAGTCTTGTGGGGGTCAGGAGGCCCCCCCAAGCTGGCCAAAAGTTTCTGGGAGTCCAGCGGGGTTCAGGAAGCGATTTCTTGCCGCGAATCGTTTTCCGTACGGAAAATGGCGCCGGCAGGAGATCGACTGCAGGAGGTCATTCAGCGGGGGTTCCGGACCGCCACGATACAATACCAATTCCGGACCGCCACGATACAATACCAATTCCCCCGATAAATCGGGGGAATTGGTATTGTATCGTGGCCCTAACGATTTTTGACGATTTAAAATATATCGGACGATATTTTAAATCGTCAAAAAACGATTCACATCCCTACTGAATATACTTCTCTCTTTTAAAGTTAGCTGGATAACGTTAAACTCGCTAACTTTAAGACATCCCTATGGCTCGTCCAGAGTTGGCTGGATAATTCAGCTGGCTAACTTTGAATATTGACTTTAGCCAGTTAAATTATTTGGGCAATTCAACTCTTCCTGGATATACCCATTCAGGTCCTTGACGAGAACATAAGAACATGCCATACTGGGTCACTTGATGGTCACCAAGGGTCCATCAAGCCCAGCATCCTTTTTCCAACAGTGGCCAATCCAGGCCATAAGAACCTGGCAAGTACCCAAAAACTAAGTCTGCTCCATGCTACTGTTGCTAGTAATAGCAAATAGCAATGGCTATTTTCTAAGTCAACTTAATTAATAGCAGGTAATAGACTTCTCCTCCAAGAACTTATCCAAGGGCCAGATTTTCAAAGGGTTACATTCGCAGAAAACGGCACTTATGCGCGTAAGTGGCCGGAGCTTGCACAACCCAAATTTTGCGTATGGGTATTAGGGATGTGAATTGTTTTTTGACGATTTAAAAAATCGTCCGATATATTTTAAATCGTCAAAAATCGTTAGAGGCAATATACAATAGGAATTCCCCCGATTTATCATCAAAAATCGTAAATCGGGGGAGGGGGAGGGGAAGGGGGAGGGCAGGAAAACCGGCACACTAAAACAACCCTAAAACCCACCTGACCCTTTAAAATAAATCCCCCACCCTCCCGAACCCCCCCAAAATGTTTTAAATTACCTGGGGTCCAGTGGGGGGGTCCCGGTGTGATCTTCCATTCTCGGGCCACGGCTGCATTAATAGAAATGGCGCCGGCGCTACCTTTGCCCTGTCATATGACAGGGCAAAGGTAGCACCGGCGCCATTTTGGTTCCTGTCCCCCGACGTCACGAGCGCAGGAGATCGCTCCCAGACCCCCACTGGACCCCCAGGGACATTTGGCCAGCTTGGGGGGCCTCCTGACCCCCACAAGACTTGCCAAAAGTCCAGCGGGGGTCCGGGAGTGACCTCCTGCACTCAGGTCATATTACCGTATTGCAAAATGGCGCCGGCCGTATTGCAAAATGGCGCCTGCAGATAAAATCTCATCAGCAAAATGAAATATAGCTAGTTAAGCTCTGTAGTGGCAGAGAATGTTTTTGTATGTTGTTTTAACCTTGGAAAACATTGACAAATGATTCCACATCCTCACTACCCAGAAACCTGAAGATGAGTTTGGCTCCCCCCATTGGTCCAGACTTTGAATTACCCCTATACTTGGGGTGGGAAGACCACATGAGAATATATTTACCAATTCGATTTATCTTTGGGTGCATAGCCTGATGGGGGATGAAACAGGGTTGTGGTCACCCTGATACCACAATTCCTTGCTCTTCCCAAACAACCTCTCACTTGTGGCACCACAGAGCAGATAAAATCATCACACTAGAATAAAATAGTAATTAACCCTTTTACTAGTATTGTGTAACTAGACAGTAAATCCAACCAAAACATTAAATGGGAAAAGTACAGTAGTGAATTATATGATAAACTTGCAGTTTTCTTATTTTAAATCAAGCAATTCAAAAACAACACTGAGTATGGACTGTTAGTCAGGGCAATCAACATAATCATATGGATAGTAAAAAGAAATAAGGAATGCTAATAGAGAAAGTTTGTGTTAAAAAGCAGCAAAAAAAGACTACTACACCCAAAAAATCCACAATTACCAGTACGATGCTAAAGCCCTCTTTACTTATGCTTCACACCTCATAAATTCTATTCCTCCCTCTTTCACAGATTGTGAAGCAAAAAATAAATGTAATGAACTAGCTACCTTTTTCCATACCAAAATAGCCAATCTCATTTCACAGTTCCCCCCTTCTTCCCCCTCACCTACACCATTCACAAGAGTCCAAACATCGCCTTGACTCCTTTGAAACCACCTCTGCCTCCGAGATTTTAACACTTCTAAAGAAAATGAAACCCTCCACACACCCAGAGGACTCCATTCCTACAAAATTACTCCTTTCCATCCCTGACATTATAGCCAAACCAATATTAGAACTTATTAATTGCTCACTCTCCCTTGGACTTGTCCCATCTGCGTGGAAACAAGCCATCCTCAAACCCATTTTAAAGAAATGTAACCTAGACCCATCCGTCCCTGCTAACTTCCGGCCAATCTCTAACCTCCCTTTCCTAGCTAAACTTATGGAAAGGGCGGTCAACTTGCAGCTCACAGATCACCTCGAGAAACACAACCTTCTATACCCTTCACAATTTGGCTTCCGGAAGTTCTTCAACATGGAAACCCTCTTAATTTCCCTTACAGATACCCTCCTCAAAGGCCTTGACAAAGACCAATCTTTTATCCTTGCCATGCTAGACATTTCCTCAGCTTTCAACACTGTCAGTCACAACATTCTAATTGATCGACTTTCAGAAATTGGTATTTCAGGAACAGCCCTGAACTGGTTTGCAGCCTCCCTAAACAACCGACATTACAAGGTCAAAATTGGCAACCATGAATCCAACCCATTAATTTAACACACGGGGTCCCCCAAGGCTCTTCCCTCTCCCCGACCCTTTTCAATATCTACCTTCTGCCCTTATGCCAACTCCTCGTGGACCTTGGCCTTACTCACTATATTTACGCTGATGATGTACAGATACTCATCCCCGTCAAAGACTCCGTTCCTAATGCCCTCAAAACCTGGGATAACTGCCTCATTTCAATCAACGGCCTCCTCACCAACCTCAAACTCGCACTAAACAGGTCAAAAAATGAGCTCCTTTTCATTTCCCCAGCCCACCACGACACTCCTCTATCCTGTCAGCCCTTCCCCTTTTCCCAACATGTCAGAGATCTAGGTGTCATTCTTGACAATCATCTCAATTTAAAAAAAATATATTAACAACACGATCAAAGATTGTTTCTACAAGCTGCAGATACTTAAGAAATTAAGACCACTCCTACATCATAATGACTTCCAGACTCCTCCAAGCCACCTTATTTACTAAAATCGACTATTGCAATTCCTTACTCTTGGGCCTTCCCCTCAAACTCAATAAAACCTCTCCAAATGCTGCAGAATGAAGCAGCTAGAATCCTCACCAACTCACGCAGAATAGACCATATCACCCCTATCCTCAGAGACCTCCACTGGCTCCCGATCCCATCTAGAATTCTTCATAAAAGTCTTACTATCATCCACAAAACCTTGCACAACAAGAATATTCATTGGCTCAATGACTCCCTCCATTACCACACCATCAGCAGACCCACTAGATCCACATACAAAGGATCCCTGTCTACTCCTTCTCAAAAGTTCATCCAACATATCTCCACCAAAGAACGGGCGCTTTCCTTAGCAGGACCAACTATTTGGAACTCTATGCCACCCGATCTACGTCAAGAACACTGTACAGCAACTTTAAAAAATAATTTAAAACATGGCTGTTCAAACAAGCCTATACATAAAGCCACCCTCCCCCCATGAACTCATAGCTCACCTATTCCCACTCCCCCCCCTCGCGAAAGACCTATAAGTTTTTGTAATTTAGTTTTGTGTTTTTCTCTCCTTAACACCTATACTAGGTAACCCTGACCCTTTATTTTCTCACTCTCCCCTAGTTCCTTTGATATCCCTGTTAAATGTAACTTTATTTTTCCCTTTCTCATTTAAAGGTATTACTCCCCTTGTTAATTGTAAACCGATGTGAAATGTATATGAATGTCGGTATATAAAAGTTTTAAATAAATAAATAAATAAGGTAATTGGAGACATTTAGGTTTATTTGCTTAGAAAGTTAACACGAGGTGTACTGCAGATATGGATCCTAATATGGTGAAGGAGGAACAGCTGACGGGCCAAACATGTTTGTAGATACCAGCCCTATACCTAGTTTTACCCTGCATTGCTATACACACCATGAAGCCATGGATAGGGAGCAGACATAGGGCCAACATTTTCTGTTAACAACACCCTCTTTACATATCATGGAACATACATACTCAAACACATGGTCATATTAATTAAGGACATCAAAAAAGGTTTTTGGGTAACCTCACCCATATTATACAGCTTCAGGTTGTTCACAGCCTGCACACAAAAATAAGTTATCCTAGGTATGTAATACATGTTCCCTCTGACTCTCACAAGCTTTCAACAGAGCTCCATTGATGTTAATAGGCTGTGCACACAGCTCATTGATGTTAATAGGCGGCGCGCACAGCTTCATTAAAGTCAATGGGCGGCGCGCACCACTTCATTAAAGTCAATGGGCGGCGCGCACAGCTCCATTGATGTTAATAGGTGGCGCGCACAGCTTCATTAAAGTCAATGGGCGGCATGCACAAGCTGCCTTTAACTCTCATAACGTACAACATAGCAAACAATAGAATATCATCAGCATACCAGGCTGTTTGGTGAGCTGGTATAATGGGAAGAGATTCAGGTGACATACAAAGGTGAACTGCTACAAAACCTCAATGTACCTTACAGAGGCTGGTGAGAAGCAGACTACACATGTTAGAAAGAGAAAGTATGGTATGGTTCCCCTTTCAGAGCAAACACAGAAAACTACTAATCCGAGATACAAACACTATACACAAGTATCCCAGAATAAAAACAGATTTCCCCTTCTCAGGATTCATTAAAGCCTTCTTACCTACACATTTCACTCTGGTTCCTACAGCTGCAGCAATGAAATGACTAGTATGTGCACAGACTTGTGAACACTGCAGGGTCACAGAGAAGGTCAACTCAATCGTGGCCAGCTGCTAATCAGCACCTCCCACACCAAGCAGGGTAGTGAGACAAACTGGTAGGTGATTACTCGTAATTACCGGGGGGGAAGGAAACAGCACGCACATGTTGCATATAATCGTTAATAGCTACACACACACATTTTTTTATAGGACAGCATGCACAGCTCTATTGATGTAAATAGGTGGCGCGCACATTTTCATTAAAATCAATGGGCAGCGTGCACAACTCAGTAGCGCGCACAAGTTCCGCATCAATTTTAATTGCCGGTGCGCGTAATTGCAATTTGCGCTGATATGATCCACTTGTGCGCGTAACTTATGCAGCTGTGGGTGGGGAAATGTGCAAATTGGGCTCCCTTCAAAAGAATCACTGGTCCACTCAATGGGCACCTTCACCATGTCTCAGGCACGTGCAGTTCTGATTCGTAAGCCAAACTTCTTACCAGCTGAGGTTGACATGCTTGTTGAGCATGTTATTCGGCACTAGAATCTGTTGTATGGTCCACAGTCTCGTACGGAAGGAGCAGATCTGGAAGCAGATCAGGCACGCTGTCAACTCGGTGTTCCACCACAACATAGCATTGGGGAACTGATGCAAAAGTGGAGGGACCTGAGGAGGATAGTGAAATGGAAGCAGGCAAGGAGGGAGCAGGTAGCCACATCACCTTCACTCCCTCTGAGCAGCTGATCCTCGGCACCTTGTCTGAAGCAGCTGTGGGAGGAGTTGGCCTGCTTGATACCATGCCTTGTTTAGAGCAGGAAGGTAAGCCAAAAAAAAATTAAGTTTCAGTAATTTGCATTAAGAATCATCTAGCACTGCTAATTAATCATGCCTTTGTCTAGCTGCTCAACTAGTAAATGTTTTCTGGTACTGTATGGAAAGCCACATTGATCACATCTATAATTATTTGTATGTACACACTACAGAGTACAGCAGTTTATCTTAGGCTTTGTAAGGGACACAGGGGCCATAGTATTTTGAGCATTCATTATCCTAGGATAGTAGGAATACATGATCTTCATGCCAAGCCAGGACATAGCTTGTAAGTACTGCAGCTTTGGTCATATAAGCTAGGTCCAAGCGTGCAGTGTTCTTTCATGTGTGTATGAAGAGATGCAATCTGTTTGATATTTGCCCTAATAAAACTGTGTGTTTAAGGTGTACTTGCCTAGCCTGTGGATTAAAATGCATAGGGGAGCTTCACTGTTAGGGCTTATGTAGGCTGATCCTATAGCTGCTGCTGAATGTGAAATACCTGCAATATGCTCCTGGCTTTAGGCAATGTGTTCACATTTTCATATGGAGATCACTAGAGAAAGCAGAACACATTCATGAGGAAAGCACTGGATTGGCTTGTCACCCTTGACAAGGAGCTGTAAGGTCACCCTAAGTGTAGCTTCTCAACCACTTCACACCTTACAAGGTTCCCAGCAGATAAGAACTGTCAGGTGTCCCTGCAGTGCACAGAACAGTGGTGGTCTCAGCTATACACTTTCTGGATTCTTCCAAGGACAGGGCCTTCTGTTTGTGGAACTGGTAGACTATGGTCCAATTCTGTGCTGTCATATTCCCCAAGCACTCTGCTGTGTGCCTTAAGCCCTCCCTCTGCCACCACTGGCTGGGTTCTAGACTATTCAGTATGCCTGGGTCATTGATAGCTCTATACCACTGGATTAGTAGTGAGGTATATGTACTGTACCATGCATGCCATATGAATCTAAGGACATAACACACCATTTGGCAGTGTATGCTCATTTGTTTCTGATCCTTTTTAGGGGAGCCAGATGATGAGCAACCTGGACCTGCACCTAGACGACCCCAAAGGCCATACGGTCGTCTACGGGTGATCTCTGCCTCGTCGGAAGGGGGAGCCCGTGAACAGCCGGAACAGCCTGCGGAGGAAGAGGAGCAGCAGCGGCTGGGAGAGGAGCCAGAGGACACACTGGCTGATCTGCTTCATGATCGCCTGCAGGACAGCAGTGCTTCGGACCAGCCCAAACCTGAACTGGTTGCCAGTCAGGCTGAGAGACTGCTATTACAGCAGAGCGCCGGACTCTTGGATGCTATCTCCAGCCTGCCTGATGTGGTGTGGCAGGAAGTAGAGTCCCTCCGTGATACCATCAGGGAGGAATCACAAGCCCTCCGTGATACCATCAGGGAGGAATCACAAGCCCTCCGTGATAACATCAGGGAGGAAGGGGCTTCAGCAGGCGATCCGGGACCTTTGCTGGGCTACTGATGAACAAACTGAGGTGTGGAGGGAGATGCTGCAGCGGTTGCCTCTTGTGTAGCCACAGCCACCAGTGGCACCATGGCCTTTCATGGGGCACTGGATGCATTACCCTCCACCTTATGGGCCAACCTTCCAATAGATGGCACCTGCCGATGCAGAAGAGCCCGCCGTGGGACAGCCACCTGCACCTCAGCCTGCTCTAGGCTATCCGTGGATGGCACCCCCACCCTGCCTGCGCCACCTGTCATGCTTCCACCACCACCACCACCAGAGCTGCTGCTGCCATTGGCTGTACCTTCCAGCAGCCATGAACTGCCCCAACCTCCTCTGCCCTCTGAGGGTAACGTCAGCAATGGGAGGAGTCCACTGCGCAGGAGCTCCCAGTTTGGCAGCCGAAGCTTCCTGAGGGCCGAAAGAGAGGACGGCCAAGGAAGTGAACTTTTACTGTATTTATTTTATTGGTTTTTACTTTTTTATTTCTGTGCACTTTTTGTGCATACATCCACTTTAAATACACACTTGTAAATAAAGGCACTATCACCTTATGAAATGGCTTTCTATGAGAGTGTTCCTTTGTTGTATAGCCTGCCTTTGACTCAAGCGATGGATTTCTGCCCCAATTCCTCCTGAGTCAAATGCTCTGCCTCCTCCTCATTCTGTTCAGGGGCCTCCTCTGGAGAAGGCATGTGTCTGTTCAGTGCAAGGTTGTGTAGCATACAGCAGGCTAGAAAGATCTCACACACTTTAGGGGGGCTGTACAGAAGGCATCCTCCAGATCTTTCGAGACAGCGGAAACGGGATTTCAGGATGCCAAATGTTCTCTCTATGACAGCCCTGGTCTTATAGTGTGTCCTGTTGTAGCGAGTCTCAGCGGCAGTTGTGGGGGAGGCAATGGAGATCATGAGCCAGGTTTTAATTGGATAGCCTCTGTCACCTGTAGGAGAAGACAGCAAATCAAGGTTACATTCCTTCTGTGCTTCATTGTGGCACAGCTCAGAGGGCAAGCAAACACGAGGCGTGCTGTTCCACCCTAAATATAAGCCTACCAGACACATAACTGGGAGGTATTATGTTAAAAATTAGTAAGCTTACTACCTAGGAGCCATCCCCCAGTGATGTGTCCTTGCTGGAAGTGGTCATGAATTCTGGATTGTGATAGAATGTAAGCGTCGTGACTGGATCCTGGAAAGTGGGGCACCACATTGGTGATGATGCCCTTGGCGTTGCACACCACTTGCATATTTAGAGAGTGGAAACCCTTGTGGTTGTGGTAGGTGGCCTCATTTCCTCCTGGTGCCCTTAGGGCCACGTGAGTGCAATCAATAGCTCCAAGACTGAGGGGAAGCGTGCAATTTGGTAAAACTCTCTCATTATTTCTTGCTGTTCCTCTCTTCTGAAGGGGAAGGAGATAAAGCGTTGTGCTCCAGACACCTTGATGTGGCAGACTGAGTGATTCCAGAAGTCATGCCAAGCAGTGTTTAGAAGGTGCCGGTAGCCAAAAAAGCCAGGGTGGTAGTCACCTTGATGTGCACAGGCAAGGCATGGCCCCTTTAGGTGATAGGTTGCAGGACAGCCTCTAACATTTGGCAGAGGTACAGTATGGTCTCCTTATTAAATCTGAAACGGTGCATTACTTCCTCCTCAGACAGATCCAGAAATTGTGTGCGAGTCCTGTAAACTCTATGTAAAGGGTACCACCACTGTCTCAGCATTCTTCTCCTCCTCCTGAGCCATATAGATCGCAGGACCCATATCGCTATTATAAACATGTGTAGAAAAGAAATAACCAAAGAATAGCTGTTCAGTTTATAAGCTCCTGAGGCAGTCTGCAGCAGCAAAGTAAGCAACTTTCAAAAATTGTCTTTACCCCGAGTATTCAAAAAGGGGCTGGGGAAACAGATCCACCCCAATGTCACATGTTGGTAAAGGGTGCACCCTGTCCCAAAAACAAAATTGTGTGAGGAAAAAAAAAATCAAGAAAATGAAGAAGTCTCTCTTGAAGGTATCGCTGGCTAGATGACAAACCAAATAGAAGAGCACTGCTGTGTGTAAATGGTCTCTCGCTCCTGGGGAGCTTCCCCAAATGATTTTCTTGGTACTAAATAGATAGCTGGCCTGGTTTCAGTTTCTTACAAAAAGGCCACGGTCTACCAGTTTCTCTTTGTTGTGTTTGTGGCATATTTGTGGACTCTTGGTCGAAGTGGCGATGACTCCTCCCATGGGGAGGGGCCCCATGGGGAACCACAATGATAGGCTAGACTCTAGTAAGCAGACACTGAGGAAAGAAGGCTTTATTATACTGCTGTTGAATCTTGCCCAAGGAACGTACAGTAAGGTAATCCAGTGGTATCTCCATAAGCTCAGACAGTCTCTGTAGTAGATAGTCTCACCCAGATGTAGCAAAGGTCCGGTAGTGTTCCACAGCACGGGTTAGGCCGTGAACCTGAAGGGTAGAATAAGAAGAGCTGGAGCGTAGTGATACTCACAGAGTGGCAGAGTTTCCTGCACCTTGGATCCGTGGTCCAAGGTGCAGGATACCCTGAGCAGAATAGGCCCTTGAGGAGTGAGCACCTAGGAGCGCCAAGGGTTCCTGAAAGAAAGCAGACAGAACACCCGAGGAGCGGGTGTCCTTAAGGTTAAGCAGTTGAACCCTGAAGGGCAGGGAGAAGCGAGAGGCCCCCGAGGAGTGGATACCCAGAGCTTCCGTAGGAGAGAGATACCCCGGAGGGTAGTGAGGAATACAAGCGAGCAGCTTAGAAGCGGTCAGAGTAGCAAAATTGAAGTCCTTGCTAATTCGTTCCCGCCATGACGTATTCAAAAGCAAGGGCAACGTGTGCGTGTGCGCCCTAGGAGGCCTCAGGAAGAAGCATGGCAGACATGGATGCCCATGCTGTTTCGGAGACGCTGAGGGTTTCGGCAACCAGCAGCGGAGGCAGCCATCTTTCCAAGGGAGGAGGAAAAGGGTAGAAGAGAGGTGAGGCAGAGTTGTTGCAGCCGTCTGCGACCGACAGACGCAACTGTACAGTGGCCTCGGAGGGAACTTTCCTTCCGCCCCCCCCCCCCCCCCCCCCCGCACCATCCCCTCCCTTCCCCTACCTAACCCGCCCCCCAGCCCTACCTAGAACCCCCCCATACCTTTGTTGAAGAAGTTACGCTTGCCTCCTGGCAGGCGTAAATTACGTGCGCCGGCCGACGACCAGCCCACGATCCCGGGCACAGTGGAAAATGGCCACTGTGTCTGGAGGCTCAGGCCACGCCCTGCCCCCGGACCACCCCGGACCGCCCACACCCTGCCCCTTTTTGCAAGCCCCGGGACATACACGCGTCCTGGGGCTTGCGCACGCCGCCAAGCCTATGCAAGATAGGCTCGGCGCGCGCAGGGGCAGCTTTTCGGGGGTTACTCGCGTATCGTATGCGCGTAACCCTTTGAAAATCTGCCCCACTGGGTACAGTGGCACTCCGCATGTAGGTTTTACCCGCACACAGGGAGGGCAGTTTTTAAAAGCTTGTTTTTGTATGTAAAACATTGCTCATAAAGGGCAATTTCAAAGCCATTTATTTGGGTGAATCGACCGTCTGAAAACTTCCCTCCCTCAGTAAGTGTGGTCTTCCATAGTGCACATGATTTTTGGCCATATAGCAAGGAGGCATTTCTAGAGGGGTGGAGGAAAATAATGCATGGTTGTAATTTTTAAATCTACTGAGGTAGATTTTAAAAGCCCGGCACGCGCATCAATTGGGGGATGCACGCACAAATCGCTGACCGGATTTTAAAAGACGCTCAGATGCGCACGTATCTCCCACTGCACACACTTTTCACTCAGTTTCAAAAAGGGGTATAGTCTGGGCGGGGTGAGAGTCTTTTGGGGTATGACAAAGACATGTGCACATTAATACTTACATGCCCTGTTGCGCACCCTGGTCCTCTGCCACATAACATTACACCTTCTGCCAAGGAGGTCTAACTGTAAAAAACAAAAAACAGTCATTTTGGAGGGGTTTGAAAGGTCTGGAGTAACCAGGGAGTAGCGCAGGCTAAAACAAGGGGGATCTGGAGGACCTAGCTCAACACTGGGTGAACTAGTGGACCAACTGGTGGAACTGGTCATGGTTGGACACGCACCGGTTTTAAAATACCCTGCCTTACTTGATAGAAACCCGATTTACGCATTGGGCACATGCACACTTAAAATTGTGCGCACATATGTGCACACCCAAGCTATTTTATAACGTGCGAGTAAGTTATATATCTGGGAATGTACCAGGATACATACTAGGGATGTGAATCGTTTTTTGACGATTTAAAACATTCGTCAGATATATTTTAAATCGTCAAAAATCGTTAGAGCCGCGATACAATAACAATTCCCCCGATTTATCGTCAAAAAAATCGTAAATCGGGGGAATGCAACCGTATTATAACCAACACGCGTATATGCGCACAAGTTATAAAATAGGCTGTATGCATATACTTGTTCTCACAATTTTATATGGATGTGCACATTTATGCACAAATGTCACCTCTACTGAGTAAGTGGGAGATGTTAGTAGACTTGCGCACCGATGCAATTACAAATTTCCCCAGTTTGTTCCCAGTTCGCTCAAGTAAAGGATATAACTTCCTAACCAACCTAGTTATTTAGTCTCCATTTTACCCTGTTAGCCCTTAAAACCTTGCTAACTAGCCTAGAATGTTTTTTGTTGTAGGACTTACACGCCATCCATAGCAAAAGTAAAGTTATACAGTAGGGGACCCGAGTGCGAGCTTGTTTATTTACACGCCGGTTTCTTTCATAAATCCTGGAATGCCCATGTCCCACTCAGACCATGCCCACAACCTGCCTCGTTTTGGGAAAATAATGTTTGTGCGTGTTCCGGGAGGTACACTCATACTCAGGTGCCTTTTAAAATTTGAGCAGCGCATGCTGGCCCAACTTCTGCATGTATCTCCCGGCTTTGGCATTGCTGGGCTTTTAAAATTCACCCATATGCACATAAATTCTCTCAGGAAAACCATGCATACCAAATAGCGGTTGTAATTGTGTGCACATAGTTTTGTCGGGATAATTTTCAAAGAAGCTTGCATGCATAAACTTGCTTTCAAAATCAGGGTAATTCATGTGCAAAAAGGCCCATAAAGTTATGCAGCCTTTGATAAAATCACATCAATGAACAAAGATAAGAGGGTGGGGGAGTGGGAGGGAGGGATGTCAACTACTATGGGAAAAGCAAAAGAGAGAGCATATTATACGCTTCCTCCTTTTATCTTCCTGTCTTGGACCTCTCTCCCTTAAAGTCCCCACACGGCAGCCCACCAACTAGTAACAGTGGGGGTTCCCACCACTTAGTTCAAGCTGCTCAGGGACCATTGATGATTTGGCAGGAGGGGCAATGGTGGTGGTAGTGTTGTTGGTGGTGGGGGCAATCACAAGATGGGCCTGGTGCCATGTTATCTTTTGTAGCTATAGATCTGGCCCCACTGCTCCCTCAATATGGCACCAGATAAGGATTACATTGCCCAGGCAATCTGCCTGTTTTTTCTCCTGCTGTAATACTGCAGATTCCACCTGATTTCCTGTTTTTCTCTTACTTATCCACTTATCTTGTTTTTCTTTTACTTATCCACTTATCCTCTGTGCTTATTGCATGCTTTCTTGAATTCTATTAATGCTTTTGTCTACCAACTCCACAGGGGGGTGGGTTGAAATGGATGCTGTGAAATCAGGGTGCATAGTTCTTGCAAAGCCACACTAAACCCTGATATGAATTCTCTGAAAAGTGAGGAGGGAAAGATAGACTTCTAGGGCTCAGATAAGAACATAAGACTTGCTATACTGGGTCAGAACAAAGGGCCATCAAGCCCAGTATCCCGTTTCCAACAGTGGCCAATCCAGGTCACAACTACCTGACAGGATTTGAAGGGGTAGAAAGATTCCAAGCTGCTTATCCTAAGAACAAGCAATGGATTTCTGCAACTTTACCTTAATAATGGTTTACAGACTTTCCTTCAGAAACTTGACCAAATCTTTTTTAAATGTAGCTACACTAATACCTTTCACCATGTCTTCTGGCAATGAGTTCCAGAGCTTAATTATGCATTGAGTAAAAAACTATTTTCTCTTATTTGTTTTAAATGTATTACCAAGTAACTTCATTAGAACATAAGAAAGAACACAAGAAATTGCCAAACTGGGTCAGACTAAGGATCTGTTGCGGTTCTGGCCGCGAGCACCGTGGCCAGGCCCTTACCCCCGTGCTCCCGGACCTGCTCCCGCTTCCAGAGGCCTAGTTTGCGGCCTGTTTGGCGGCGTCCCCGCTGGAGCTGCGCTGCTGCGAGGTCTCCCATGGATGCTCTGCTCCTTGGCGCGCGCCACTTGGGCGCTTTTCTAGGCCGTTTCCCGCCAGTGGTGACTCCGCCCAATTCTTGACTTCAGATGCCGCGGCCTTGATAAGCCGGCCACGGCCATCCAGTCTTGGCCTTGCAATGGGTTTGCCTCCCGGTTCCCTGTTGCGCTGTGCCCCGGAGTGACTTGCCTTGCTTCGTCGCTCCGTTCCTGCTTGGTTCCTGCTTGCCTGCCACAGTGCCTGCTTGGTTCCTGTTTACCTGCTACAGTTCCTGCCTGGTTCCAGTACCCGAGTTTTGCTACAGTTCCTGCCTAGTTCTAGTACCCGAGTCCTGCTACAGTTCCTACCTGCTACAGTTCCTGCCTGGTTCCAGTACCCGAGTCTTGCTAAAGTTCCTGCCTGGTTCCAGTACCCGAGTCCTGCTACAGTTCCTGCCTGGTTCCAGAACCCGAGCCCAGTTACAGTATCTCTACTGTTCTAATCTGGTTCCAGTTACCCATCCTAAGTCTAAGTCCCAGCAGCTGGGCCCCTACGGGCTCCTCCCGGGGGGGCTTTGGCTTCCAAGGGTGAAGCCACCTAAGTCCCAGCGGTTGGGCTCCTATGGGCTCCTCCCGGGGGAGTACCAGCTTCCAGGGTGAAGAGCATCTACGTCCTGCCCGATCATCTGCCTCCCGGCCTGCTATTCACTAGAGATATTGACCATCTTTCCTAGTCTCCAGCGGGTCGGCCCAAGGGTCCACTAAACTGAGACTCCCATAACAGATTGCAAGGCCATGGACTTGGCGGATGCATCCGCTCCCTCGGATCTGCCCGGGATGGCCCAGCAGATGCTACAGCACTAGAGCTGCATTGATACTTTGGCAGCCACGGTGGAACGGCTATCCTCGCGCCTGGAGTCCTTGCCTCCCGCTGGCAGGGCCCCGAGGGTCACAGCTCTTCTGTGACTCAGTTACCGGCACCCTCCCGCTATGCTGGTGATTTAAGGACCTGCTGTGGCTTTCTGAACCAATGTTATGTACGGTTCTCTTTGTTGACCCGGTAGTTTCCCTCGGATGCGGTGAAAGTGGCATATATCCTGTCCCTGCTTGATGGGAAAGCCTTGATATGGGCTTCTCCCCTCTGGGAAAACAATGATTCTTCGCTAACGGACTTACAACAGTTCATCACGAACTTTCGCCAGGCCTTTGATGAGCCCGCCCGAGTAGCCATGGCTACTTCTGATCTGCTGCAACTTCATCAAGGGGCTCGCTCCTTGGCAGATTATGCAATGGAGTTTCGGACTTTAGCCCAGGAAGTAGGTTGGCAAGATGGTAGTCTTAAGGCCATCTTCCTGGAAGGCCTCTCCAGACGCATAAAGGATGAAATTGCTGCTCGAGATCTGCAGGAGGACCTCAACGCCTTGATTGAGATGGCTGCCTGCATTGACCGCTGCCTACAACAACGGGCCAAGGAGCAGAGGGCCGAGACCTGTGCCCACTCCCAAGATTTCTCATCCAGACGCTCCCACCTGCGAACCCATGCAGCTGGGACGGGCCCCACTTTCTGCTGAAGAAAGGCAACGTCGCCGTTCATTGAAGTTGTGTTTATATTGTGGCCAGAAGGGCCACTTCTTGGCACGCTGCCAGGAGTGTGCGGAAAATGCCAAAGCCTAGGAGGTCAGGAGGAGCTCCTCCTAGACTGTGCTACAGCTCCTCAATGTACTGTCCCTGTTACCTTGGAATATCCCGGAGGCTCCTTTGAGATGATGGTGTTCCTGGATTCCGGAGCCGAAGGTAATTTCAGCCTGCGGGACTTAGTCTCCCAGTTGCAAATCCCTACGCATAGACGAGAGGTCCCATTACGAATTACCTCTATCCAGGGGACGTTCCTTCCTGGACCTGTCCAGATGTCCATGGCACCCATTACGATCCGCACCGGGGCGATCCGTTCAGAGGAGATAGCTTTCCTAGTGTTGGATAAGGCTGTCCACCCTGTGGTGCTAGGGTTGCCGTGGTTACAGAAACACTCGCCCATGATTCAGTGGGACACGCTACAGATTGTCAAATGGAGTCCTTTTTACCTAGCTAATTGTATGAAAGTGCCTAAGACTCCCGCACTTCTGTTGATGCATTCTGCCGTGGGTCCTCCTACACCTTATGAGGACTTTACAGATGTATTCTCCAAGACCAAGGCGGAGATCCTTCCGCAGCATCGTCCGTATGACTGTGCTATAGACTTGCTACCTGGTACTATGCCCCCTGAGGAAGGGTTTATCCGTTATCCATACCTCAGACCCGGGCCATGTCCGAGTACATTGCAGAGAATCTGGCCAAGGGTTTTATTCGCCCGTCCAAGTCGCCTACAGGGGCAGGCTTCTTTTTTGTCAGCAAGATGGCTCACTGAGGCCGTGCATAGACTATCGAGGCCTAAATTCTATTACCAAGCAAGACCGTTACCTGCTCCCATTAATCCCGGAGCTCCTTGATCGGCTTCAAGAAGCGAAGATTTTCACAAAGTTGGACTTCGAGGAGCATACAATTTAGTCAGAATCCGTCCCGGTGATGAATGAAAAACCGTGTTAAATACCCGAGACGGGCATTACGAGTACCTCGTGATGCCATTCGGCTTATGTAATGCCCCGGCGGTGTTCCAGCACCTGATGAATGAGGTGTTGCGGGACCTTCTGAACACCTGCGTAATTGTTTACCTCGACGATGTGTTGGTCTGCTCCCAGGACCTGTCGTCACACCGTCAGCATGTCCGTCAAGTGCTCCAGATACTTAGGGAGCACGGTCTGTACGCGAAACTGGAAAAATGTAGCTTTGAGAAGACGTCCCTGCCATTCCTAGGCTACATAGTCTCTGCTGCTGGCTTTCGAATGTATCCTG
Organism: Rhinatrema bivittatum; assembly: GCF_901001135.1. Lineage (NCBI taxonomy): Eukaryota > Metazoa > Chordata > Amphibia > Gymnophiona > Rhinatrematidae > Rhinatrema > Rhinatrema bivittatum. The sequence continues at coordinate 242,723,319 of NC_042618.1, read as the reverse complement.
AGAAAGTGGCGGCTATTAAGAATTGTCCCCGGCCGAGGGGCCTTAAAGTGTTGCAATGCTTCCTCGGCTTTTCCAGTTTCTACTGTCATTTTATTCCCAATTACTCTCATATTGTAGCCCCGTTAATTGCCCTCACCCGAAAGGGGGCTAATGCGGTGGATTGGCCTGCTTCCGCCTGTCAAGCTTTTGAGGCCCTTAAAGAAGCCTTCTTGTTAGACACCTGCCTTCGTCATCCAGATCCCAGCCGGCCCTTCGTGGTGGAAGTTGATGCCTCCAATGTGGCCGTGGGGGCCGTACTGAGCCAGTACTCTGATTCTGGACAGCTGTTGCCCTGTTCATATTTCTCGAAGAAATTCTCCCTGGCAGAGAACTACTGTGTTGGTGACAAAGAGTTGCTAGCCGTGAAACTTGCCCTGGAGGAATGGAGACAGTGGTTGGAAGGAGCCAACCATCCGGTTATGATTTACCCCGATCACAAAAACCTAGCATTCTTGAAGCAAGCCCAATGCCTGAATTGAAGAAGAGCCTGGTGGTTGCTGTTCTTTGATCGGTTTGACTTTACCTTTCACTACCGACCCGGCTCTAAGAACGTTCGAGCTGACGCGCTCTCGCGCTCTTCTGAGGTCAAAGAGACTCCTGACACACCTTAGTATATCTTGGATCCTGTGAACATAAGAACATAAGAGCATAAGAAAATGCCATACTGGGTCAGACCAAGGGTCCATCAAGCCCAGCATCCTGTTTCCAACAGTGGCCAATCCAGGCCATAAGAACCTGGCAAGTACCCAAAAACTAAGTCTATTCCATGTAACCATTGCTAATGGCAGTGGCTATTCTCTAAGTGAACTTAATAGCAGGTAATGGACTTCTCCTCCAAGAACTTATCCAATCCTTTTTTAAACACAGCTATACTAACTGCACGAACCACATTCTCTGGCAACAAATTCCAGAGTTCAATTGTGCGTTGAGTAAAAAAGAACTTTCTCCGATTAGTTTTAAATGTGCCCCATGCTAACTTCATGGAGTGTCCCCTAGTCTTTCTACTATCCGAAAGAGTAAATAACCGATTCACATCTACCCGTTCTAGACCTCTCATGATTTTAAACACCTCTATCATATCCCCCCTCAGTCGTCTCTTCTCCAAGCTGAAAAGTCCTAACCTCTTTAGTCTTTCCTCATAGGGGAGTTGTTCCATTCCCCTTATCATTTTGGTAGCCCTTCTCTGTACCTTCTCCATCGCAATTATATCTTTTTTGAGATGCGGCGACCAGAATTGTACACAGTATTCAAGGTGCGGTCTCACCATGGAGCGATACAGAGGCATTATGACATTTTCCGTTTTATTCATCATTCCTTTTCTAATAATTCCCAACATTCTGTTTGCTTTTTTGACTGCCGCAGCACACTGAATCGACGATTTCAATGTGTTATCCACTATGACACCTAGATCTCTTTCTTGGGTTGTAGCACCTAATATGGAACCCAACATCGTGTAATTATAGCATGGGTTATTTTTCCCTACATGCATCACCTTGCACTTATCCACATTAAATTTCATCTGCCATTTGGATGCCCAATTTTCCAGTCTCACAAGGTCTTCCTGCAATTTATCACAATCTGCTTGTGATTTAACTACTCTGAACAATTTTGTGTCATCTGCAAATTTGATTATCTCACTCGTCGTATTTCTTTCCAGATCATTTATAAATATATTGAACAGTAAGGGTCCCAATACAGATCCCTGAGGCACTCCACTGTCCACTCCCTTCCACTGAGAAAATTGCCCATTTAATCCTACTCTCTATTTCCTGTCTTTTAGCCAGTCTGCAATCCACGAAAGGACATCGCCACCTATCCCATGACTTTTTACTTTTCCTAGAAGCCTCTCATGAGGAACTTTGTCAAACGCCTTCTGAAAATCCAAGTATACTATATCTACCGGTTCACCTTTATCCACATGTTTATTAACTCCTTCAAAAAAGTGAAGCAGATTTGTGAGGCAAGACTTGCCCTGGGTAAAGCCATGCTGACTTTGTTCCATTAAACCATGTCTTTCTATATGTTCTGTGATTTTGATGTTTAGAACACTTTCCACTATTTTTCCTGGCACTGAAGTCAGGCTAACCAGTCTGTAGTTTCCCGGATCGCCCCTGGAGCCCTTTTTAAATATTGGGGTTACATTTGCTATCCTCCAGTCTTCAGGTACAATGGATGATTTTAATGATAAGTTACAAATTTTTACTAATAGGTCTGAAATTTCATTTTTTAGTTCCTTCAGAACTCTGGGGTGTATACCATCCGGTCCAGGTGATTTACTACTCTTTAGTTTGTCAATCAGGCCTACCACATCTTCTAGGTTCACCGTGATTTGATTCAGTCCATCTGAATCATTACCCATGAAAACCTTCTCCATTACGGGTACCTCCCCAACATCCTCTTCAGTAAACACCGAAGCAAAGAAATCATTTAATCTTTCCGCGATGGCCTTATCTTCTCTAAGTGCCCCTTTAACCCCTCGATCATCTAACGGTCCAACTGACTCCCTCACAGGCTTTCTGCTTCGGATATATTTTAAAAAGTTTTTACTGTGAGTTATTGCCTCTACAGCCAACTTCTTTTCAAATTCTCTCTTAGCCTGTCTTATCAATGTCTTACATTTAACTTGCCAATGTTTATGCTTTATCCTATTTTCTTCTGTTGGATCCTTCTTCCAATTTTTGAATGAAGATCTTTTGGCTAAAATAGCTTCTTTCACCTCCCCTTTTAACCATGCCGGTAATCGTTTTGCCTTCTTTCCACCTTTCTTAATGTGTGGAATACATCTGGACTGTGCTTCTAGAATGGTATTTTTTAACAATGACCACGCCTCTTGGGCATTTTTTACTTTTGTAGCTGCTCCTTTCAGTTTTTTTCTAACAATTTTTCTCATTTATCAAAGTTTCCCTTTTGAAAGTTTAGCACGAGAGCCTTGGATTTGCACACTGTTCTTTTTCCAGTCATTAAATCAAATTTGATCATATTATGATCACTATTGCCAAGCGGCCCCACCACCGTTACCTCTCTCACCAAGTCCTGTGCTCCACTGAGAATTAGATCTAAAATTGCTCCCTCTCTCGTCGGTTCCTGAACCAATTGCTCCATAAAGCTATCATTTATTCCATCCAGGAATGTTATCTCTCTTGCATGTCCCGATGATACATTTACCCAGTCAATATTGGGGTAATTGAAGTCTCCCATTATTACTGCACTACCAATTTGGTTAGCTTCCCTAATTTCTCTTAGCATTTCACTGTCCATCTCACCATCTTGACCAGGTGGACGGTAGTATACCCCTATCACTGTAGTCTTCCCTGATACACAAGGGATTTCTACCCATAAAGATTCAATTTTGTATTTAGTCTCATGCAGGATGTTTATCCGGTTGGACTCTATGCCATCCCGGACTTAAAGCGCCACACCTCCTCCCGACTGCTCCTCTCTGTCATTGCGATATAATTTGTACCCCGGTATAGCACTGTCCCATTGGTTATCCTCTTTCCACCATGTCTCTGAGATGCCAATTAAGTCTATGTCATCATTTACTGCTATACATTCTAATTCTCCCATCTTACTTCTTAGACTTCTGGCATTAGCATACAAACATTTCAAAGTTTGTTTTTTGTTTGTATTTTTATTCTGCTTTTTAATTGATAGGGATAAGTTAGAATTTTTTAGCTCAGGTGAGTTTTTAGTTACAGGCACTTGGACTACTTTTCTAATTATTGGAACCTCACTGTCGGGATGCCCTAATTCTAATGCATCATTAGTATCCTTTAAAGATACATCTCTCCGAACCATGCGCTGCTGAGCGACTGTCGGCTTTCCCCTTTGTTCGTTTAAAAGCTACTCTATCTCCTTTTTAAAGGTTAGCGCCAGCAGTCTGGTTCCACCCTGGTTAAGGTGGAGCCCATCCCTTCGGAAGAGACTCCCCCTTCCCCAAAAGGTTCCCCAGTTCCTAACAAAACTGAATCCCTCTTCCTTGCACCATCGTCTCATCCACGCATTGAGACTCCGGAGCTCTGCCTGCCTCTGGTGACCTGGCGTGGAACAGGGAGCATTTCAGAGAATGCTACCCTGGAGGTTCTGGATTTAATCTTTGTACCTAAGAGCCTAAATTTGGCTTCTAGAACCTCCCTCCCACATTTTCCTATGTCGTTGGTGCCCACGTGTACCACGACAGCCGGCTCCACCCCAGCACTGTCTAAAATCCTATCTAGGTGACGCGTGAGGTCCACCACCTTCGCACCAGGTAGGCATGTTACCAGGCGATCCTCACGCCCACTCGCCACCCAGCTATCTACATTCCTAATAATCGAATCACCAACTATGACGGCCGACCTAACCCTTCCCTCCTGGGCAGTAGGCCTTGGGGAGATATCCTCAGTGCGAAAGGACAATGCATCACCTAGAGACCAGGTCCTTGCTACAGGATCCTTTCCTGCTACACCTGGTTGGTGCTCTCCCATTATGAGACCTTCTTCCTCCAAGGCAGCACCAGGGCTGCCAGTCTGAAGTTGGGACTGGACTACTATGTCCCTGAAGGTCTCATCTATATACCTCTCTGTCTCCCTCAGCTCCTCCAGGTCTGCCACTCTAGCCTCCAGAGATCGGACTCGTTCTCTGAGAGCCAGGAGCTCTTTGCATCGCATGCACATGTACAACTTCTCACCGGTGGGTAAAAAATCATACATGTGACACTCGATGCAAAAGACTGGGAAGCCCCCCTCTTGCTGCTGGACTGCTGCCTTCATCTCAATTTTGATCAGTTCCTAGTTAAGTGAAAGTAAGTCTTGCTGCAACCTTGGTGTCCTCCCAAGGGAAGACTGTCGTTCCACGTCGCTCTCGGAGAGCAGTTCTCACTTGGGCCCATGACTCCCTCACTGGGGGCCATGCTGGTTGGAAAGGGACTTTAGACTTGTTAATCCGTTTCTACTGGTGGCCAACGGTGAGACAGGACGTCCAAGTTTTTGTGGGCTCGTGCCCTACCTGTACTGTTCAGAAGCTGCTCATCGGGAAGCCCAGGGGTCTGTTGCAACCATTGCCCATCCCGGTGGAGCCTTGGACACACATCTCCATTGATTTTGTCGTGGACCTTCCTGTCTCAGGAGGTAATTTGGTCATCCGGGTAACCGTGGACCGATTTTCCAAGATAGCGCACTTTGTTCCCTTGCCAAAGCTAGCTACCTTCTGCACCTGACCTGGCTGGCCTGTTCGCTCAGCATCTTTAGACTTCATGGTCTCCCGCAGGATATAGTCTCCAATCGAGGACCACAGTTTACAGCTCGTTATTGGAAAGCCCTACGCAAACGTTTCAATGTGCAACTTAGTCTTTCGTCAGCGTTCCATCCTCAAAGTAATGGGCAAACGGAATGAACCAATCGAACCTTGAAGACTTTTCTCCGTGCCTTCATGAACGAACGACAAGATAATTGGGCCAAGCTACTCCCGTGGGCGGAGTTCTCATATAATAATCACACGCATGCTGCTACTGGAAGTTCGCCTTTCCTCGTTGTTTATGGGAAGGAACTTCGACTGCCCCTACCTTCGCCTGAACCTAGTGCACTCCCGGCAGTGCAATTCTCAGCCCGCCAGCTTCGTTCCTTGTGGATCTCTACCCAGGAAAAGATCCGTAAAGCCACCCTGTCCGCCAAGAAGTGGGCGGATAGGCGTCGTCAGCCAGCACCCGTCTTCCTCCCAGGAGACCATGTCTGGCTTAGCACCAGAAATCTACAGCTACGTATTCCGTCTCGAAGACTAGCTCCGAAATTTTGTGGGCCTTTTCGAGTCGCCGAACGAGTGGGAGCAGTCTCATACCGTCTACGCCTACCCTCCTCCATGCGCATACATGACGTGTTCCATGTGTCATTGCTGAAGCCTCTTATGTTATCCAGATACCACTCCTAGGCTCCTGAACCGTCAGACCCTTCAGTACCGGACGAGGTTACATATCAAGTACGTGAAGTCCTGGATGTCAGGTTCCATCAACGCCGATGGGAATACTTGCTTGCCTGGGAGGGTTGCGGACCCAAGGATAATTCTTGGGAACCGGCCCGTAACATCCTCGACAAGGATTTATTGCGGCCGTTCCATCTGAACAACCCAAGTAAACCCGGACCAGCTAAGAGGGGGGCGTAAGAGGGGAGGTACTGTTGCGGTTCTGGCCGCAAGCACCGCAACCAGGCCCTTACCTCCGTGCTCCCGGACTTGCTCCCGCTTCCAGAGGCCTAGTTTGCAGCCTGTTTGGCAGCATCCCCGCTGGGGCTGCACTGCTGCGAGGTCTCCCATGGATGCCCTGCTCCTAGGTGCACGCGCGCGCCACTTGGGCGCTTTTCTAGGCCGTTTCCCGCCAGTGGTGACTCCGCCCAATTCCTGACGTCAGACGCCACGGCCTTGATAAGCCGGCCGCGGCCATCCAGTCTTGGCCTTGCAACGGGTTTGCCTCCCTGTTCCCTGTTGCGCTGTGCTCCGGAGTGACTCGCCTTGCTTCGTCGCTCCGTTCCTGCTACAGTACCTGCTTGGTTCCTGCTTGCCTGCTACATACCTGGTTGATTCCGGCTTGCCTGCTACAGTTCCTGCCTGGTTCCAGTACCCGAGTCTTGCTACAGTTCCTGCCTGGTTCCAGAACCCGAGCCCAATTACAGTATCTCTACTGTTCTAGTCTGGTTCCAGTTACCCGTCCTGATCCACAACCCACCTAAATCCCAGCAGCCGGGCCCCTATGGGCTCCTCCCGGGGGGGCTTCGGCTTCCAAGGGTGAAGCCACCTAAGTCCCAGTGGTTGGGCTCCTATGGGCTCCTCCCGGGGGAGTACCAGCTTCCAGGGTGAAGAGCATCTACGTCCTGCCCGAACATCTGCCTCCCAGCCTGCTATACACTAGAGACATTGACCATCTTTCCTAGTCTCCAGCAGTCGGCCCAAGGGTCCACTAAACTGAGACTCCCATAACAGGCTCCATCAAGCCCAGTATCCTGTTTCTAACAGGTTCGGCAGTCCAAGGGCAGTGGTCCTCGGTGGATGCGTCCTGGTCAATTCTGCATCCCCTGGTCTTTGTACTTTTTGGAAGAGTAAACAACTAATTAATGATTACTTGTTCCATTCCACTCATTATTTTATAGACCTCTATCATAACTTCCCTCAGGCGTCTCTTCTCCCAGCTGAAAAGTCCTAATCTCCTTAGCCATTCTTCATAAGGGAATTGTTCAAACACCTTTATCATTTTGGTCGCCCTTCTCTGTACCTTTTCTATTTCTGTTATATCTTTTCTGAGATGTGGTGACCTGAACTGCCCACAGTACTCAAGAAGAGGTTATACCATGAAGCGTACAGAGGTATCATGATATTCTCTGTTTTATTCTCCATTCCTTTCCTAATAATCCCTAGCATTCTATTTGCTTTCTTAGCTGCTTCTGCACACTGAGTAGAAGATTTCAAAGTATTTTCAACATATTTTCAACAATGGCACCTAGATCCTTTTCCTGAGTGGTGACTCCTAATGTGTAGCCAAAATGCGGGTTACTGTTTCTTATATGCATCACTTTGCACTTGTCCACATTACATTTCATTTGCCATTTGCATGCCCAGTCTCCCAGTTTTGCAGTGTCCTCTTGTAATTTCTCACAATCCTCTTGTGACTTAACAATTTTGAAGAATTTTGTATCATTGGCAAATCTGATCACCTCACTTTTGTTCCCATTTCCAGGTTGTTTATAAATATATTAAAAACAGTGGTCCCAGAACAGATCCTTGGGGTACTCAACTATTCACCTTTCTCCATTGGGAAAATGTACCATTAACTCTGCTCTCTGTTTTCTAATTAACCATGACTTTTTAATATCCTCTCTCATGAGGGACTTTGTCAAATGCTTTCTGAAAATCCAGATATACTATATCAACTGGCTCACCTTTATCCACATGCTTATTAACACCCTCAAAAAAGTCTAGCAAATTTGTGAGACAAGTCTTCCCTTGGCTTTATCCCAGTAAACTATGCCTAGCTATATGTTCAACAATTTTGTTCTTTATCATAGTTTCTGCCATTTTGCCTGGTACAGATGTCAGACTCACTGGCCCATAATTTTCTGGATCATCCCTTGATCCCCTTTTAAAAACTGGTGTTACAATGCCAACCCTCCAGTTTTCAGGTACAAATAGATGATTTTAATGATAGTTTACAAATCACTAATAGCAGGTCTGCAATTTCATTTCTTAGTTCTTTCAGTACTCTGGGATCTATCCCATCTGGTCCAGGTGATTTGCTACTCTTTGTCAATTTGCCCTAGTACATTTTCATTGAGATTTGTTTCAGTTCCTCTGAATCATCACAGCATTGTGTAAATGTCACTTTCTGTAGGTGCTAGCTCAGACTTTTAGTACCTATACTATTGAGTGCCAATAAATATGCTGGACACATGAACAGGGTGTTCCAAAATAAATAAAAATAAAAACAATTACTATTCAACTTGTTCAAAGGTAATTAGTTGGATTTGGGTACATTTTATTTCCTATTACATCCATAATCAGTTCAATAAATAAAATCCCCTTTCTTCCTGTGAGTGGAATATAGGGTTGCTCAGTATCTAATAGGTTAGATTCTCCTATTCCTAATGGATAGGTCCACAGATTGTATCCAAAATGTTCCTATTTCTCCTCAACAGAAACTGCTGTAAGGAGCCTGAGGTTTCTCCTCTCTTCCCCAGAAGGTATTCTTTCACTCTCCCAACCTCCTCCTAGAAGTCACTGGGATCCTATGGACTGAATGATCCAAAATTAATTAAAAAATGACAACAATCCTTCTTTCCCACATCTCTCTCTAGAACAGAAGGGTGGACAAAAACTTCCAAATAAAATCATCAAATACAAATGTAATCAAAGCATTGAAATCCACCTAAGCGTGGGTTAGAAGATATCATTTTCTCACTTCCAACCCTACTCAGCACAGGGTTTTAATTAATACTGGGTACAGATAGGGAAGCTACAAAAAAAATCAGATCCTTCTTGTATAAGCAGAAATTCCCCCCTGAACCTAAGGGTCACCTGCGCCTGTACAGAGAGGAAACTACCATTTCAGTAATTTCCTGTGTGGATGCAGTGGCAAAACGGTATATTCCTCTAATTCTGTGATGAAATATTTTCTAATGCTATTCTTGAGTCCAGATAATATCAGTAGACTCCTGCCTGTTTTCTTTGTTCTTCTTTTAATTTTCCATATGGAACGTCATCTCGTAACTCACTTCAAGTCTTCATGCACGCAGAGGCTGAAAAGCTGTGCTTTTCCATACCATGTTTTATGCCTTGGCTGGCAGAATTCATAATTAATCCAACTTCCCAGCATTTCTGAGGATGGGGGAAAAAGCAGGGGGGTGTATTTTTATTATTTTTAAATGCAGTGTGAGGCATGGTACATGCTAGCGGATTCCAACTGCGTGACCAGGTCAACCACTGTACTCTGTTCCAGTTCATGCCTTTTTAATTAGGACTCTGATGCTGTTATTTCTTTAACCTCTGGATATTTGCAGCTTATGAATCTCATCCATTGCTGAAGAAATTACAGTTGTGAGGGAACTGCTGTAAATATTAAGCAGTGGGTAAGGCTATTCTGTCCAAACCTCCTGGCACTCATGGAAGATCTCAATTGCTTACCCTGAGTCTTGCACCCCGTAGTGTAATGCCATAGCACGCTGTTTCTTAAGGAATTGAAACTTCTGAGTAGTGGTACATAGATGTTAGAGAACAGAGTTGCAAACCTAAACATTTCAGCATGATACCTTTTTATCCTTGGTCTGTTATCTTCCAGTTTAGTTGGAATCAATTAGGCTCCAGTGTCATGATCCTTCATTCACAACTACCTGCCAGTTTCCCTCCTCTATTTTATATCCCCTTCCCAACTCACTCAGCCTAATCCTTACAGCAACAGTCCCCGATATGCACCAAAGCTCCCCTCCACCCTATGTCTGGCCACTGCTGTGTGAATACTGGGTACACTGCCAGTAATCTGTTCACTGTAATCTGTAATCTGTTCACTGCCAGTAATCTGTTCACTGCCTTGGCAACAGGTTGACTCGCTGAGTGTCTAGTTGCTGTTCCTGCGTTCTTCAGTTCCTGCGTTCTTGCTCCTGCGTTCTTCAGTTCCTGTGTTCCTGTTCCTGAGTCCTCCATGCTTCTGCCCTGCTCTGCTCCCGAGTTCCTGGTCCTGCTCCTGTTCCTCTTCGGCTTGCTTCACTGGTTTGACTTCGGCTTGGCTTCTGGTACTTCTTCGTCTGCTGCCCGTCCTGACCCTTGACTCGTCCATCTCCTCGTCTGTCTTCAGCCTGCCCCAACTTCTGACCCCGATCTCCATCTCACACTGCTGCCGCCTGCCACGACCTCTGGACCGCCTCAGTTTCTCCCATACTGCTGCCTGCCTCGACTCAGACCATCCTTTGGATTCTTCGTGCCAGGAGACCCTCGCCTAAGTCCTGCCAGCCCCGGCATCCAAGGGCTCAACCTGAGGGGAACGAGGGCTGTTATAAGTGAAGGTCCTGCCCGGTCTCCTGCTCCTGTACCACCTGCCGGTTACGAGTCCTGCTGGAGGTCTTCCTCCAGTGGATCCATCCCGCAGTCTAGCAGGTCCAAGGGTCCATGTTCATAATATTTTCCTGATTGTTTTAATGGAATTCTACTGATATTTTTATATTTGGGATTATTTGGTCGCAGTACAGTTTCGGCCGAATTTTTAATTGTCCACACACATAAAAAAATGGGTGTTAGGTATGTGGCCGGGCCTTGCGCGCACTGTGCGCATTTTCAAAGGGCTTGGCCACGTGCGTAACCCTCATTTCGTGCTGAAGTGCCAGGCCCAGAGAAAGGGGTGGTCCGGGGGTGGGGCTGGAGGCGGCCGGTATAGCAGTAAGTAACTAAACAAAAAATAGGTAGGAGAACAGGTTTAGGGGGTGAGGAGGAGAGGAGAAGATAGAGGGAGTATGGGTAGGTTGGCAGGGATCTAGTTGCCGCGTGCACTTTTCTAAAATTAGGTCCCTCTGCACGTGCCGCCCGCACAGCTCACAGATCTTATAACATGCTCGCACTGGCACACACGTTATAAAATTGGCACATCTGTGTGTGCGTGCCAGGAAGCACACGCACATGGACGCACGCACTTCTTTTAAAATCTACCCCTTTGTGCACAGTTTTCTAGTAATAATGCAAGTAAAAGAAGTTTAAAATTGTTGTGTGGAATGACATAGTTTAAAATTTAAAGAAACAAAACACCAAATGAGAGGGACATAGAATTTAATCCTATTACCACACTATATTAAAGCCAAGAGACAATATCATAGGCATATGCTCAAAGATTATAATCTACTGTCTCTCGCCCACAATGGGCCTCAGGCAGTCGTCAGCCTTATGAGCAGTTCTCTTGTAATCATTTATTGTCTCTTGCACTTTCGTTTCTGAGAAAAATGTTTTTCCAAATTGCTCAAACACTATTTTATTAAGGCTTCTACTTTATAATTTAGACTTCCACTATTCCAATTTAATATCTATGTTTAAAAAGGAATACTTAGCCAATTCAGATGCTCATCAGCCAAGATTCTGACTGGAAAAAGTATTCCGTAATTTTTACCCGATATAGGCCATGATTCGACTTTTACAGTCTTCTTCAGGGGAAATAATTTTATTGTACACCATTGGCAAAATATTCTCTTGTCCTGGACAGTAAATACCATCTCTTAAAGATCAAAGCCACATCATGGCGTCTCGGTGTCTAAGCAATCAAAGCCATGATGTGGCTTTGATCTTTAAGAGATGGTATTTACTGTCCGGGACAAGAGAGTATCTCAGAACGTATCTCAGAATTTTAGTAGGGAATCACTACCTCCAGTACCATGTAATGACTTTTGACTTTGCATCCGTACTGTGAGTTTTCATAAAATACTTGGCAGTCATCATAGCATTTGCACACAGATTAGGGGTTCTTAGTATTTCTCAGGCAGGAGCAAAGGAATCAATGTATAGCATCATCCAGATACTGGAGTTACTAGAGTTCATTGCAAAAGGGCTGGACTAAAATATACTCATACCACAAGCTTTGTCAAGTTTTAAGCGGCCCCACAGCATTACCAAAATAATGTAATGTAAATTTAGTCTTTCTTTTGTATTTAGAGACCATCTCTTAAATTAAGGCCCTAAATAAAACATAAGCCCATCATCCTAACTGAAATTTATCAGGGCTGTAGTAGATGTGACTCAGGTCAGCCTTCCCGTCTCTACCAACAACATCAGACTTAGGCCTGATGAACTAAGCTTTTTTGTCATTGTTACGCATGCCATCCGCGGCAGACGCGTGGCACGGCCCTCTCACCTTTCCACAAGGATTCCAGCCTCTGGTTCCTCCTTGCTAGCAGCGGTGGGCCATAGGGATGTGCAGGCAAAAAGTTTTCGTTGCGTACGTGATCCGTATTCGTGGGGGGTCAATTCCGTTTCATGCGGAAGTATGGAGAATTCAATAAGTTGATGATCTGTAAATACGTTACTACTAAATTAACTACAACCCCCCACCCTCCTGACCCCCCCAAGACTTACCAAAACTCCCTGGTGGTCCAGCGGTTGGGTCCGGGAACTCACTCAGACCCTCGATGCTAGTTTCCTCATGGCGCCGATAGCCTTTGTCACAGGGGCTACCAGTGCCATTGGTCAGCCCCTGTCACATGGCCATCGGCGCCATCTTGTGCTCCTACCATGTGACAGGGGCTGACCAATGGCACCGGTAGCCCCTGTGACATAGTATGGGCAAAGGCTATCTGCGCCATTTTGAGTCCTGGCGTCGGACGGCAGGTCGCTCCGGGACCCCCGTTGGACCCACAGGGACTTTTGGCAAGCTTGGGGGGCTGGACCACCAGGGAGTTTTGGTAAGTCTTGGGGGGGTCAGGAGGGTGGGGGGGGTTTAAATTTTTATTTAGGCCGAATAAAACAGAAATCTGTTAAATAAGTGGGGAGTCGCGATGCGTTTCGCCTCCCCACGTATTTAACAGATAGCAAAAAATAAGTTGCGGATTACAAATACGTGGAAAACGGATGCACACCTCTAGTGGGCCACCAGATTCAACCTCGGATCTCCTCCGGTGCCTCCGGCTCTGCCATAGTCCCCAGCATTCCAGGTCATGATGCTACTGCTCGTCAGGCCTCTCCGCATGGCCCATGGAGAGAAGCCACTACTCGCGCCGCGCCCCGCCCCTCCTTGATCCTTATGAAGGGACCACGGTGGGAACCTGGCTGCGGCCCCGAATGATGACATCAACATTTTCACAGTATTTAAGCTCAGGTCCCATTCCATAGTGTTGCCTTTGCAACAGGTCTCCTCGCTGGTCGAATACTTGTTACTAATAGAGATTCATATGTACTCTACGTTCCTGATCCCTCGTTGTTCCTGGTTCCTGCTCTTTCATTCCTGCCCTGCCTATGCTTCGGATTGATTACACGGACTTTGACTTCACTTCGCCTGACTATGCTAAAGCCTGTCTCGAGACCCAGACCTCTGTTTCGCCTGACCACATATTGCCTATCTCCAGACCCTGACCTTTGCTTTGTCCGACTACACTATTTGACTTCTCTGTGATCAGACCTCAGCTTCGATTGACTGCGCTATTGACTTCTCCTTGACCAGAACTCAGCTTTGATTGACTACGATATAGACTATCTCTGTGATCAGACCTCAGCATTGCTTGCCGCAGCCCCTGGATTGCCACCGGCCCTGACACAAGCCTAATATTGGACGTCTCTTCAGCCTATTCCCTGGACGTGGACTTATTAGGCTTCAGCCTACCTGTGCTCAAGCATCCTCAGTCTGCCTTTGTTTCACTGGCACCCGAGTTTCCGGAACGTTACCCAGTCCAGGTTGGACTATACCATTCCTCGCCTGCTCTCTCTGGGCTGAACCAACTTCTCTTGCTACTCTATCTTGAGGCCCACCTAAGTCCTGCCGGCCCTGGCACCCAAAGGCTCAACCCGCGGGGAACGAGGGCTGGTATAGGTGAAGCACCAGCGGCCTCTGCCTATCAGCCCACTCCACCTGCCCGTGGTGGGGACCCGTAGATCCTTACCTATGGGTTGCATTGATCCCACTTCGGCCCAAGGGTCCACCTCTGATGCAACAGATTGCAAAGGCCATGAACTCGGTGGAATTACCCTCAGGTCATCCCAGGCCTGGCATCCAAGGGACAAGAACAGCAGCAGTTTCTTGAGGCATTGGCCTCCTCCATGGATCGTCTTCATGCCCGGCTTGATGCCCTCACTAATAATCCAGCTTCTTCTCCGGCTCCTCCACATCTACAGCCATCTCCATCAATGCCTTGAGCCTTGTTGGCCCTACCAGCACCCCTGTGCTTCAACAGTGACTCCAAACTTTGCAGAGGGTTCATTAACCAATGCTACATGCAATTCGCTCTGCAGCCCTCTGTCTTCCAGGACGAATAGACCAAAGTCACCTTCATCTTATCTTGTCTCGAAGGGAAGGTGCAGGCTTGGGCTTCCCCCCTGTGAGAATGCTTGGATTCCTTGTTAAAGGAACTGTCTCAGTTTGTGTCTGTGTTTCGACAGACTTTTGATGATCCTGGGCAGCATGCCATGGCAAGCACCAACCTACTAAATCTCTGTCAAGGTCAAAGAAGTCTCTTCGACTATACCATCGAGTTTCAGACTTTGGCTACTGAGCTCACCTGGCAGGAAGACTGCCTATGAGGTATCTACCTGGATGGACTTTCCTCACTGATGAGCTGGCTGCAAGGGAGCTCCCTTTCTCTCTTGAGGACCTTGTAGACTTGACAGGCCGAATTGACCACCATCTCCAAGAGCATCACCGGGAGAGATGCCCAAGAAGCCTTCTTGGGTTCGGTCCCATTTGCCACCAACCAGCAACCCTGCCCCAAGCAGGGACACTATGGTGACTAAGACAGAAGAGCCCTCCTTATGTATCACATCTATTTATGGAGAGCCGTTACCCGGCCAAATCTCCCTTACTACTGAACCTGTCCAACTGCGCACTGGTGCCCTACACACTGAGGAACTCAAATTGTTAGTGTTGGAGAAATCCATCCATCCAGTGGTTCTTGGACTCCCCTGGCTACAGAAGCATTCTCCCCAATTTAATTGGGGTCCTGCCTGCCACCAGTCTTGTCTTCAGAAGATAGTACCTCCATCCGTGGTTCCTTTGACAGTTACTTCTTCAGCCTTACCTGCCCCTTACACAGACTTTAAGGATGTGTTCTCCAAGCAAAAAGCAGATCTTCTTCCGCCTCTTTGGAGGTTTGATTGTCCTGTTAATCTCCTTCCTGGGACCATGCCTCGAGGACGCACTTACCCTCTGTGTCTGCTCGAGGGCCATGACGGAATACATCCAAGAAAACCTTGCAAAGGGATTAATCCGCCCCCTCTACTTCTCCTGTTGGGGTTGGATTCTTTTTTGTAACCAAGAAAGATGGGTCACTTAGGCCGTGTATTGAGTATCGTGGCCTAAACACCATCACCCATAAGGACAAGTATCCCCTGCCACTAACCTCTGAACTATTTGATCATCTTCAGGGAGCATCTATATTTACAAAGTTGGACCTATGCAGAGCCTATAACCTGGTACGAATCCATCCCGACGACATTTAGAAGACCACCTTTAACACCCAGGATGGGCACTATGAATACCTGGTGATGCCCTTCGGCCTCTGTAATGCACCCACCGTATTTCAACGAATGATGAACAAAATTTTTAGAGATTTGCTGTATACCAAAGTCGAGGCTTACCTGGACAATATCCTTGTCTTTTCTAAAGACCTGGATACCCACCGCATGGATGTTCGAACCGTCCTCCAATGCCTTCGTGAGAACCATCTGTTTCCAAAATTGGACAAATGCTTGTTCGAGAAATCCAGCCTGCCTTTCTTCAGTTATATTATCTCCCAACAAGGGGTTTCCATGGACCCAGGCAAGTTAAAAGGAATCTGGGATTGGCCACAGTCTTAAGGCTCTCCAGCGCTTTCTGGGATTCCTCAACTATTATCATCACTTCATCCCACATTACTCTACTTTGACTGCTCCTTTGACAGCCTTAACTCGCAAAGTTTGAGATACACTCTGGAGGCCGTTGCAGCCTTCCAGCGCCTCAAAGAAGCCTTCCAGAAGGGGTCTTGTTACATCATCCCGACCTGAATCGTCCATTGCTAGTGGAAGTAGACGCCTCCGCCATTGGGGCTGGGGCAGTCCTGAGTCAATGCATGGCTACTGGTACTATAGTCCCGTGCTCCTTCTACTCCCGTAAATTTTCATCTGCGGAGCAAATTTACAGTATAGGGGATAGTGAGTTACTTGCCATAAAATTGGCTCTTAAAGAATGGCGCCCATGGCTAGAGGGCGCACAACACAAATTCACTGTGTTCACCGATCATAAGAATCTGGAACATCTGAGACAAGTCCAACGTCTCAATGCCTGTCAAGCTCGATGGGCTCTGTTCTTTTCCAGGTTCGATTTTGAGCTTTGTTACCACCCAGCCGAGAAAAATCCTCAGGAAGATGCCTTATCATGGTCCTTTGAGCCTGAAGACACTCCGGAAGAACCTAGCCACATAATAGACCCAGCCTGTATTTGTTTATCTGCCACTCACCCATTCCCTGCTGGGAAGATGGTCATGCCCCGACATCTCAGAGAAAGTTCTCCGCTGGGCACATGATTCCAAATTTGCCGGTCATCCAGGACGAGCATGGACTTTGGCATTGCTCCAGCGGTTCTTCTGGTGGCCTACTATGGTCTCTGACACTAAAGCATACATCAAATCCTGTAATATCTGTGCATAGCAAAAAACCCCGGATGGTCGACCTTGGGGACTCCTAAAACCACTTCCAGTTCCTGAGGAACCGTAGACCAACCTGTCTACGGATTTCATTGTGGATTTGCCTCCATCCAAGGGTCATACCGTAATATGGATAATCATAGACCGATTTTCAAAAATGCCCCATTTCATCCCTCTACAGGGCTTACCGTATGCTTCAGAGTTGGCACGCCTCTTTTTCCACCATATTTTTAAATTGCATAGCCTACCCAAGGACATTGTGTCAGACAGAGGTACACAGTTCGTTACTAGATATTGGTAGCTCTTTGCTGAAAATTTGGTAGTAACATCAACCTGACAATTGCCTATCATCCTCAAGCTAATGGACAAGCCAAGCAAATGAAACACTCCTTGAAAGCTTTTCGGCGCGCTTACATCAATGACCGCCAAGAAAATTGGTCCGAACTTTTATCCTGGATGTTGCCACTGCTACAGGCACATCACTGTTCTCTATAGTCTATGGAAAACAGCCACGACCACCTCTGCCATACCTCTATTAGTGCCATCACCTGCAGCACAGGCTACTGCGGATGCCCTCAAGACTTTATGGGAGCAGACAAACCTTCACTTACGTCAAGCCACTTCCCGGGCCAACAGAACTGCTGACAGTTGACGTCGCTCGGCTCCTGAATTCTTCCCTGGCCAGAAAGTCTGATTAAGTACTTGGTGTATCCGACTTTGAATACCATCCCAAAGGTTTGCTCCAAGGTATATTGGACCTTTTACGGTCACTTGACGCATTGGACCCATTACATACCAGCTTCAACTGTCTCTTAAGCTGGGAATACATAATACATTTCATGTATCTCTCTTAAAACCTGTGGTCCTATCCTAGCCTGCCCGGAAGGCTCCTTAGCCACCTCCACTTGTGGCGAAAACTGATATGATGTACAAGGTACACGAAGTCCTTGACATCCGCCGTAGGGGACGCCGATGGGAATACCTCCTTTCTTGGGAGGGTTACGGACCCGAAGAAAATTTGTGGGATCCAGCTCAGAACATCCTGGACAAAACCCTCCTCCTGAACTACCATCGTGCCCATCCAGGCAAACCCCAACCTCCAAGAGAAGGGCATAAAGGGGAGGGGTACTGTTACGCATGCTGTCTGCGGCAGACCCGTGGCACAGAACTGCTGTGATTTATGTGATAAATTGGTCTCTTGGTTCCTCCTCGCTAGCGGTGGTGGGCCGCCAGCTCCAACCTTGGGTCTTCTCCAGTGCCTCCGGCTCTGCCACTGTCCCCAGCGTTCCAGGTCATGATGCTACTGCTCGTTGGGCTCTCCGAGTGGCCTGCAGAGAGACGCCACTACTCGCACCACGCACCTCCCTAGGCACGCGCATTGCTGATCCTTATGAAGGGACCGCGGCGGGAACCTGGCCGCGGCCCTGGATGATGATGTCAACCTCTTCACAGTATATAAGCTCAGGCCCCACTCCATAGCATTGCCTTTGCAGCAGGTCTCCTTGCTGGTTGATTACTCGTTGCTACTAGATTCATCTCTACGTTCCTGATCCTTTGTTGTTCCTGGTTCCAGCTCCTTCGTTCCTGCCCTGCCTATGCTTCGGATTGATTACACTGACTTTGACTTCGCTTCACCTGACTATGCTACAGCCTATCTCCAGACTCAGCCCTCCGCTTTGCCTGCAGCTTATCTCCAGACCCAGACCTTCACTTTGACTGACTACGGTACAGCTTATCTCCAGACCCAGCCCTCCGCTTTGCTTGACTACGCTACAGCTTATCTCCAGACCCAGATCTCCGCTTTGCCTGACTATGCTACAGCCTGTCTCCAGACCCAGACCTCTGCTTCGCCTGACCACGTATTGCCTATCTCCAGACCCTGACCTTCTCTTTGTCCGACTATGCTATTTGACTTTTCCATGATCAAACCTCAGCTTCGATTGACTATGCTATTGATGTCTCCGTGACTAGACCTCAGCTTTGATTGACTATGATATTGACTATCTGCGTGATCAGATCTCAGCATTGCTTGCCACAGCCCCTGGATTGCCACCGGCCCTGACCCAAGCCTACCATTGGACGCCTCTTCAGCTTATTCCCTGGATGTGGACTTATTAAGCTTCAGCCTACCTGTGCTCAAGCGCCCTCAGTCTGCCTTTGTTTCATTGACACCCGAGTTTCCAGAACCTTACCCAGTCCCGGGTAGGTCTACACTATTCTTCGCCTGCTGTCTCTGGGCTAAACCAACTTCTCTTGCTACTCTATCTCGGCCCCAGCACCCAAAGGCTCAACCACCGGGGAATGAGGGCTGGTATAGGTGAAGCTCCAGTGGCCTCTGCCTATCAGCCCACTCCACCTGCCGATGGTGGGGACCCATAGGTCCTTACCTACGGGTTGCGTCAACCCCCACCTTGGCCCAAGGGACCACCTCCGATGCAACAGCCATAGACACAGAATGGGCTAAATCTTATCTGGCTACATCAACAGAGGTCTGGGGAGAAGCAGCATTACTTTATTTATTTCCCAGTTTTCAGCATTATCTGACTAACATAGCCAGAATATTTTAGGACAACTGATGAGCAATCCTAAAGTTAGGTAGATAAACTTATTTGGCTAACTTTAAGATAGTCGGGTGTATTCAGCGGCACACTCATACTGCTAAGTGACAGGGTCATTTATCAAAATGTGTTATGGTGTTAACACACGCAATAACGCATTAATGCATGTGATAACGCTAGTGCACGGCGCGAATGCAAAATGTGGGAAGGGGTGGGATTTATGAAAATGAGGGTAGTATTGCACTGTGTAATAGCATAATATCACTGAAATGGCCATAATGCAATTTGTGATACATTTTTTGAATTGGAGAGAGAGAGAGACGACCTAACCATCAATCCAGGGTGAGATAACAAAGTACAAAATACCATCTTTGTGAGACTTTCCTCAGTCCAAATGATGTCAAATCTTCACCGAGGTATACTGTGCTGTTCGTATGTCTCACTTTGTATAAAACACTGGCCCCTAAACCCTAAACTACCACCAATACCTCACATCAAGCTATTAGATGGCCCTTCTATAGAGATATAATACTTGACTACTATGAGGGCCTTATAGATAGGCTCTCGCTCTCATTGCAGTAAACTATGAATGAACTATGAAAAATGTACTGCACTACTGATGAAAAGCAGTTGTAATTCTAAAATTTCCATAAACACACCCCTTTTTCTTAGCACATGCATTATGATGTGAGTTGGATAAGTTTATCTAACTCTCTTTGCAAGCAAACCCAGCAACTGAAATATGGACTTCAAAGAGACTAACAGGTAGCCACGTTCTACCTGAACAAGCAGTAAGGAACAGGTTCAATCCTCGCTTTACCAAAAACCTGCCCTCAAGTCAGAAATTGGGAATTTTTGGCATGCCCATCTGCCCTCACACCCACTTGGAAACCCCCCATACCTCTAAATTCCACTGGGAGCTGGGAAGAATTGCCCAGCTCCAGGCACATCCAGTGTTGGGAGAGAGGTGGATAGGTTTTCAGGTATATAAGCCAGCAACTATTTTCTTGTTTTAGGGGGGCTTGGGCAGATGGGCTTGGGCTAGCAGGTCTACACCATTGTCTTTTTTTCCCCTTAAACACATTGGCACTTAACTAGCTTTATTCTTTTGAATATAGCTGGATAAGGGCAAAGTTATCCAGGAGCACAATATTTTTTTGAAAATGTTTGGTGAAATATTTATATATCCTTTGATCCTGATCATTTAGGTAAATTTTTGCAGGATAAGTTTGCTTCATAGGTCAACCATTCTCCATAAATTGATCTTTTGAATCTTAGGATTGTATTAGGAGTGTTAGTGCTGTTTTGTACACTTGTATTCCTTGTACATATATTATTTTACAAATTTAAAAAAATTAAACTCCTCTTATGGCTGGGTTTCTTTGTAATAAAAGATTTTTGGAGAAGCTAATGCTTTACATACCGTTGTTTCCTTTATTTATTTATTTATTTATTTATTTATTTCTTTAATGTTTTTTTAAAATAACTGTTTTTATTGAAATTTATGTAAACAGAAACAAGAACAATGTACTGTATGATAAACACAAAATTTGGATAAGAATGTAAAGCATACAATCAAAAATCCATATTTGACTCAAATTTTATGTGTTCAATTCCATCATTGCAACCTACAACAATCATACATTCAAAGCCACTTCTCGCCAGTTCCAATATGAATCCCAAATCTGCTCATAAGTATCTACTCTGTTCTGGACCATATAGGTTAACCTCTCTAATACTGCTATCTCAGTTAGTTTGGACTCCCATCAGCTTCGAGAAGGAATAATTTTCCATTGATATGCAGTTGTTAGACAAGCTGCATGTAGCAAATGACCAACCAATTTCCGATGTCCTCTCATTTCCCATCTGTTACTCCATATTCCCAGCAAATACAAAGAGGCATCAATTGTCAATGGTTGTGTTGCGTTCGTGCCTGCTCTTTGCCCTCGCTCCACCCTTTCTACTTGTGTGGTGACTCCCTCCGGGTCTGAGGGACAGCTTGCTGCCGTGGCATCTCTCTGCCGCCTTTCTATGGAATCCCCAGGCTGGCCTGACACTGCAGATCCGCCATGTTCCTAATGACGTAGGGCGTGCATGCGTGCGTGCGCACTCCAGACTTTGTACCAGCATGGGTTCGAACCTCGGGGGCGTCCCCCCATTGTGACGTCATCCGCCTCCAACTTAAAAGGTCTTCGTTTGCAACTACGAATCAGGACACGAATCATACTCTTCTGGTTATGATTCGCCCAATCTACTCTGCCTTCTTGTACTTACCAGGGGTACCCGCTCCTTGGGGGCTCTGATCTCTCTTCTTGATTTCAGATTGCTAAGACAGGATCCGGTACTCGCTCCTCGGGGGTCTTCATTCCTGAATACTCCAAAGACTCCTTACTACCTGGAAGCGATCGCAGATGTGAACTGTGAGTTCTAATACAGATAGAAACTGGTACTCGCTCCACGAGGGCCTATGTTCCTAATCACTGAAGACTCTCTTCTGTCTAGACGTTATTGTAGGTACGGAAATCTTGAGTTCTTATTCCAGACTGCATATAGGAACCAGTACATGTCTACAGCTCTTGTTCCTGATTATATTGAATACTCTCTGTTGCATAGAAGCCATTACAGATATCTACAACTGTGAGTGTATCATCTACTACTGGTTATGTATCCAGCATACCCTGTCTACTCACTACCTATAGTTTCTCTCTACAGCTTAGCAACCCAGAGATCGTAATTCCAGTATCGGAGGGACTTCAGCCCTGCCGGGCACATCAGCTCACAACTGCCACCTCTGGTGGTTCAACTTCCATTCTAATAAAGAACTATCTGTGTTTGTCTCATACTCCAGCCTAGCCGGTGGTCCCTCTCAGGATATCCTCCTGGGAGCACTGTCATCTGCCATCGGACCAAGGATTTACCAATTTCCATTAAGTGTTATTCCTTACACAACAGAACAGTATCATATAGATTGCCACTCTGTGGGATCCAACTCACAACAGATCATTACCTCTGCCTACGGAGAATTACAAATTGCTAGCTCCTCCTCTTTGGGGAGCAGCATTGAACAGGTTGCTTGCAGATTTCAGAAATACAATCGGTAACTGTAAGCCAAAATCTTTGTACTTCGATACAATCCCAACACATATGAAGGTATGATCCCTCTCTCCCACAACCTCTCCAACATAATGGACTGGTGTTATTAAAGTGAGCATAAAATACTGGGGTGTGGTACAGACAATGTAATAGTTTAAACAACACCTCATACTCTATTACAAATAGAAATATTCCTAGCAGATTTCCAGTCCCTGGCCTCCAATGATCCTGCTCCATCTGCAGCTCTGGGTGGGTAACATGAACACATACCCACAAAACCTTGCCTTTTGTAGACTGATGATTTTCCCTAAATCACTTCTACTAATACAGCTGAATGCTAGCCCAAATGGTGCTTATTTCTAGACATTCAGTTGTGCTGAACTGTATCAAATTCTTTCTTTTCTGTTTCATTTATTGTTAGAAAATTATATTTAGGAGTATCATAGTTGTGGTCTGAAAAGGTTAATCTCACAAGTACTAATACCTCTATAACTCTATTAGTTATTAATTCAGGCAACTCATGAAGGCAGTTTAGTGGGTATTAGCAAGTGAACTTTCCAAGAGACCAATTTATCACATAAATTCTGAAGTCTCTTGACCTCCAGATAGAATTACAGGTTTATAATTTACTCAACACTAACATGACCCGTAGAACAAAAGACTGCCAAGTTAATCAAAACATAATTACTCTTGACCTTAAATTAGTCTTTTTCATGAGATTCAAAATGTTAATAAATTGCTGTTCAGATTATTTTTTAGACCACATGTGGTAAGTTGTTTTTTTTCCATTTCTCTTTCTCCACAAGTTTTTGTTACCACTCTGAGTTCTCTACAATGGCAATCTATTGGAGAGTCTTCAGAGAGCAGGACTCTCCTTGCCAATGTGACTTTTGCTCTTTTAACCTATATGTATGTGAATTAAGCTGTGTTTCCAACTGTCAGAATGAGATATTTCTCTGGTTTTCAGATTCTCACTCTATTGTATGCAGAATGCATGAAGAATGGGAGTTTAAAAACTTAAAACTAATCAACATATCAGAATGGCATTGTGTATTAGCTCCTGTACTAACTTTCAATTGGGTAAATAAAAAAGTTTACATTTATATAGCATCTTCCACCCACAATCTCTAAAACAGAATCATTTGACCCTTGTCACAGAATCTACCCCAGAGCTGTTGTAGGAAACCAGTGCTCTTGTCTACAATATACACATATGGGTAGATTTTAAAAGGGCCGCATGCATGCCCATAAACATGCGTATCTCACTGCATGCAAAGATATATGTGTAGGTTATAAAATACTCTTCATGTGTGTATGTCTATGCACATATTGAGAGAGAGCCTTTTTTTATAAGGCTCAGTCTGATATTCTATATATGGACCATTGTAAGGGGGCACTCTGATTCAGGGTGAGTTTTTGGAAGGTAGTTGTGCTTGGGGTTGGGGAGGGTGGTGTTACAGACACAGTCAGAGGTATCCATTGTAAAATTGACATTATAAAATAATTTTTGACCTTATAAGTGATGAAAATTCAAACAAGAGGCGTTGATTTGTACACTGCAGTCTCTGCTAGCTGCATTGTACAAATCGACTCCTTTTCATCAGTTATAAGGACCAGGACTTTTGATGCGTCATATATTTGATGCTTCCATTTTGGCAATTTATTCTGGCAAGCAACCCAAAAACTAATTGTTGAATTATTCAAGTAGGGCATGTGAAACAATTAAACATGCTGCTTGGGTATGTTTTTGCCCTTTTTCACTTTTTGTAACAGGGAGGATAATGTTAAAAGAATTGTGTGTGAGCCTAGAATTATATGCATGTGGGCTCACATGCTCATGCAAGTCTCGTGGGGGTCAGGAGGCCCCCCACAAGCTGGCCAAAAGTTCCTGGAGGTCCAGCGGGGGTCAGGGAGCGATTTCCCGCCGCGAATCGTTTTCGTACGGAAAATGGCGCCGGCAGGAGATCGACTGCAGGAGGTCGTTCAGCGAGGGTTCCGGCGCCTCGCTGAACGACCTCCTGCAGTCGATCTCCTGTCGGCGCCATTTTCCGTACGAAAACGATTCGCGGCGGGAAATCGCTCCCTGACCCCCGCTGGACCTCCAGGAACTTTTGGCCAGCTTGTGGGGGGCCTCCTGACCCCCACGAGACTTGCCAAATGTCCAGCGGGGGTCCGGAAGGACCTCCTGCCGTCCAATCTTTTTCGTCTATGGCCGCCGCCATTTTTCGGCGCCATTTTGGAAAATGGCGCCGGCTGAAGACGACAAGATTCAGGAGCAGGAGCCCGTTCCGGACCGCTGCCGTTCCGGACCGCCGCTGGACCCGCAGGTTATTTAAGTTATTGGGGGGGGGGTTCGGGAGGGTGGGGGATTTAATTTAAAGGGTCGGGGGTGGGTTTTAGGGGGTTTTAGTGTGCCGGCTCACGATTCTAACGATTTATAACGATAAATCGTTAGAATCTGTATTGTATTGTGTTCCATAACGGTTTAAGACGATATTAAAATTATCGGACGATAATTTTAATCGTCCTAAAACGATTCACATCCCTACTAGAATATCCTCTGGGACATGTAATAGATTTAATGGTGGCTCTAATAGCAGAGTCAGCCAATGTCCTCCTTTCAGAAAGAAAGATTGGGCCCTGTCCTACAGTTCTTGTTACTCCCCTAAGCTGTGTCCTCTGGAAAAGGATATCCCACTGGCTGGACTGCCCAATTTTCTGCCTCATGAAAAGGGATACCATGGCATTTCACTGAGTGTCCCTGTTCTGGGGTACTTTGGGGCCTGATGGTAGCATACCACTTCTTGGTACATTAAGGGAGTACAAAGAGCTATACTATTCACTTCAGATGTCAGTAGAATACATAGATACATACCAGTATGGAGGTCACAGTAGCAGCTACAGTACACACAATAAACTTTGTATTCACATTTCTCTGTACAGATTGAAGAATTTCCAGGAGGAGCACTGAAAACATCGGAGGTGGCTGGACCAGCTGCATGCCAGGCGGGATGGGGCCGAGGTAAGTTCTTGAAAGGGCCATCACAGAGATTTTCACATATCCTGTCTATGTCTTGTTTCCATCAATAGCCACACTATTGGCCTACCGTTCAGCCGCACCCTCTCTCTGCCTTGAGCTTAAACAAACCCTCATGCTAACATACTTTGACCTTGGAATTTCTTAGTGTCACGGGCAGCACTGTCATAAAGCATTACTTTGAAGGCACCCTCAGGCCTAGCTGGAAACCCTTCAGGATGTTTGAACCCATTCCCAAATTTATAATAACTGAAAGTCCCTATACTAGAAACACCCATATACTATGTGCCACAACATGCCATAACTATCTGACCCTTGATGCCTTGCTATGTAGACCACAACCCAAAGCTAACTACCATGTCGCAGAGTCTACCTCCAAGCCCATATCACATCTAGTAAAATAGAGTTGAACAGAAGCTTCTGTATTTCAAGTAACTATTCTGTGGCCCTGCCACCACCAATGTGATCTGGGTGTCCTGTAGCTAGGAGCACTTCCCTTGACCTACTCCTCTAACTGCCTGTATGATCATACACATCCCACTTTGGAGCATTGAGCTCTTGAAATGACACACATTTTCTCTTCTCTTCACAGATGACAACTCTTCTTCAGAGGAGGAAAAGGAGAAGAAGAAGATCAAAGATGATGGTGGGGGCCCAGCCCCTCCTCCAGCTGACACCACCAATGAGGAACAGCAAAAGTTAGAAAGATCAGAATATACTCTTTCACCACTTGGAGAGTATCCAGTTGTAGCAGTCCGGACCCTCCCCCCAACAGGCAGAGCCCAGGCCAGTGGCACTAGTCATCCCTCTCCCCTTCCCAGTAGGCCTCCCCCCCCCCCCCTTTATCCCCAGGATGTAGGGATATTGGGACTGCAGCCTTTATCCCCAGGATGTAGGGATATTGGGACTGCGGCCTTCCCAGTAGGCCTAGACTTCCCTTGACCTCTTCCCCAATCTTTTCTAGACTTGTTTGGAGCTGTTCAGCCTGGCTCAGTGGCTGAAGCACCACCTCTAAGCTGTCAGCCAGTATGTGAGGAAGTATTCAGACAGGGAATGCAGATAATGGTGGAGGGGGGTCCAAGCAGACCTCAAAATTCTGGTTGCTGTGGTGGTGTGACTCGTCGAGTCTCAAGAGTGCCTCATGGCAGCTCTTGAGCTCAATGGCATGATGCTGCTGCCACAGTGAATAGACTCCTAAGCCTTCAGGAACTGACATCTTTAGGTTCCTGATCATTAGTTAGATCCATAATCCCTTTTTACTTTATACAAATTATACAGTTTTTAATTAATTGTAATAATTATGAACATTTTATAAATTTTGTGCACATTTATATTTACTTTGTGTGTTTATCTCTATTATTTCTTATAAATTATGTGTTATTATCTAAAACAATAAAGTCCCTTTAAGGACATCCTATATCCATAACTATCTGACCCACACATAGCCCTGTACATCTTGTTGATGCGATCCTGCTCGCAGCAGGGCCGCGAGCAGGCTCTTACCTTTTCCTCGGTGGGCCTGGCCCAACCCCTGACGTCATCACCGGCACGGCAGGAGCTGTGCTGGGGTTTCTTGTAGCGGCAGGAGGCCGCCATCGTGCCGGGGATTTCTCTCGTGGTTGGAGCCATGCTGTGTCGTCTTGTGCGGTCTGGAGGCTGCTGCACATGCTGCAGGAGCCGTGCTTCTACCTCCCTTGCGGCCCGGAGGCCACCCTTGCCTTCCTTTGCGGAATGGAGCAGCCTACAATGCCCTCATGCGACCCGGAAGTCGCTAACCTTACCGTGGACCCTCCGTGGAAGAGGGCCATCATCCCCAGTCTTGCCTGCGTCCTGAAACCGCCTCTGGTGCTCTCCCTGCAGCTTGGGAGCAGCTGACAGCCCTAGGCCTGGGTTGAGGCCTATCTCTTCAGCTCTGCAGTCTCCCGTGCAGCAGGGCTGCTGTCCAGGGTCCTGTTTTGCTTCCTGCTTCCTCCTAGGGGGTGAGGCCGGCTCTCTCTTCAGTATTTAAAGGTACAGCAAGGGAGTGGTGCTTCACTGATGTCACCATTTGATCCACCTCTTCTCCAGTATAAAAAGCTTCAATCTTCATTCCAGCTTTGCCTTCGCAAGGAATGTCCTCCTTAGGACTCCATGTCTGCTTCTCCTCCTAGGCACTCTGTTCCATGTGGGATCTCGTGTCTTCGTCGTTGTTCCATGTTCCAGTCTCTGCATTTCCTTGATGTTCCTGATGTCCTGTTGTCCACCTGTTCCTGAGGTCCAGTTGTCCACCTGTTCCTGAGGTCCAGTTGTCCATCTGTTCCTGAGGTCCAGATGTCTGCCTGTTCCAGATGTCTTCAGCTCCTCCTGACCCGTCCCTCATGGTCCGTGACCAGCCCGGCTGGGCTGGTAGGGCATGAGGGACGCGGACCGGCTGGGCTGGTAGGGCGTGAGGGTCGCGGACCACTGCCCTACCATGCCCGGCTGGGCATGGTAGGGCAGTGGTCCACGACCGCCCCAGCTGGGGTGTGTAGGGCGCTGGTGGGCCTTTCCATCAGACGGCGCCAAGGAGTCAACTCTTTCCTCATTAGTCTGCCTTGATGTCCGTAACGTTGATGTCTGCCTTTCCTTGATGTTCTTGCCTGATGTCTTCCTTCCCTGGACAGGTCCTGTCCTTTGGTGTGGTCCATGACCAGTCCGGCTGGTCTGTGTAGGGTGCCTGAGGGATCTGGCTGCCTGCCTGTTCCTGTCCTTGGATTTTCGTGGCCCTGATGCCTTCTCGTGTGGTCCGCAACTCTGCCCAGCTGGGCTAAGTAGGGCGCCAGAATGGACATTGTCTGCCTGGAGGTTCTGGACTTTTAACCATTGGTTTTAGTCTTGCCTTGTCTTGCCCTGTCCTGCCTTGCCTTGCCTGTCCATACCTTGCTATGCCTTGAGTCTTCATCTGCCCTACAATGTCCTGAGTCTTCATCTGCCCTGCAACGTTCTGAGTCTTCATCTGCATTACCACGTCCAATGTCTTTGTCTGTTTTGTCATGCCTGATGTCTTCGTCTGCCTTGTCCTCTGTCCTGCCTGCTGCTTCCCACCGCTCCATAGCGGCAGTCCAAAAGGGCTTGGAATGGTTGGAGGACCATTCAGAGACCACCATTGCGTTGGTGGCCTCAAGGAAGCGGGCAGGTCCAGTCGAGGCTCAGGGTAAGGAAGTTTCACCACAAGGGCACCAGGAGAGCGCCCCCTGGTGCTCTCTCCCATCCGCAGCACAACACGTGCCATGAAGATTTGTCCACTTATTATTAACAGCTCTTATCTACCCTTACATCAGCATTTAGATCTGATTCAGTTATGTTAACCTTGTACCCTGCGAACTGCCTGACTAAAACACCAAAAGGCTCCCTGTATCTTCTCCACCCTCCCGCTCGCTCCTACCTACCCTCCCCCTCTGCCTTCCTTTCTCGCCCTGCCCCATGGCTCACTAACCTATTTATTTCTGTGTTTTCTACCTCCTCCTTCCTGCTTTTTCCGCCTTTTTTTCTGCTTTTTTTTTTCTCCTGCAGCCGACGCTGATCGCGGAACCTGAGGAACCCGGAAGACCAGCAAACTCCTCCTTCTTGGCTGACGTCACCGATGCCAGAAGCGCAGCCAAGAGGGAGGATTTAAAGAGCAAGAAGGACTGGAGGCACCGCGCGCTGGCGCCGCACTCCGAAGGGGCGCTACAAAGTGGCATGCCCCTTTGTACGCCCCTTCGTACACCCATTCACACAACAAAGGAACTTGGATCAACCGTCCAAACCACACAACAACAATAAAACAACCAAACTGAAACATGGAAAAGAAAGGAGAAGTCTCGAGTAAGCAACCAATATCAGTCTGCATGAACAAAGGTAAATATAAAAAGAATTTTAAAATATTCAGATCTAATCAAAGCAAAAGAGATTTGCAGAACTCACTTAAAAAAGAAAACAACCTGGTACAGATAATAAGAACCACCAAATCAAACACCACAACTCTAAATAACTTACTAATGTTAACATTTATCTTAGTAAATGCTCAATCAATCACTAAAAAATTCCCAATCATCTCCAACCTACTGTATGACAATAAACCCAATTTCGTTGCAATTACAGAATAATGGTTAAAAACATATGATGATGTCTTAAAAAATCAAATTGCACACAAAACTTATGAGGTTTTCTCAGTCCCAAGGATAAATAAACGTGGAGGCGGCCCTACTACTAATTATTGAAAAAGCTTTTAAATGTAAACTAATCCCAATAATACCTCCACCTAACCATGAAATTGCCATCTTCAACACCAACAATATACAAATATGCCTGCCCACCTAGTTTACTAGAGTTAAATATGTCACCACTAATCAAGTTTCTGACAACACATCTAAACACCTCTAAACCTACCATAGTGTTAGGTGACTTTAATCTACACATGGACATCCAACCCCTTTCTAACACATGCCAGACACTAATGGATGAATTCAGAATTGTAATTTAATATTTCAGCCTGTTTAAATTCTGCATTACTGGAGATTTAGTCTCTAGTTTCATAAACTGCCTTTATTGTAAAAACAAGATATGTAAATTTCAATTTGACATCTCAAATGAACATTTGCTGTTTTATTTGGTTGTATGAATGTGTGAGTGTGCTAGCTTAGTTTTAAATGTCTATGTAGGTATATATGTGGATATTTTCAATAAATATTAAATAGGGTTAAGATGTTGTCTCTCTAAGATTTGTGGTTGAGTCTACAATAATGATATAGAGAGTTGTATTACCCTTTTGTGTTATTATACAGACACTAATGGATGCCATGACAGCACTAGGGTTTTCACTAATAACCGATAAACCAACACACAGAGCCGGACACTCACTTGATCTAACATTCATAAATAGCAACTATTTAGAACACTTAGCTACAAGCTACACACAAATTCCTTGGTCTGACCACCTCTTTATTCAGTCCAATATTAATATTCTCAATCCTCAGACCATACAAACTCATAATCCCATAGAATTTAAATATCGACTACCCTATAACAACGATGAACTAAATGACAAATTAGAAGAAGAACTAAAAGACATAACACTCAATGATTGTAACAGCTACGGAACTTTGGTTAAACTCAGTTAAAAAGATAGCTGATGAAATAAACCCCACCAAAACAATAACTATCAAAGAAACAAAACAAAATAACCACTGGTATAATGCAAAAATAAAAGATGCAAAAAGAAAGCTCAGAAACTTTGAAAAAAACTGGAGAAAACACAAGACAACTGAAAACCTAACCAAATTCAGGAAACATCTAGCTTTCTACAAACAACTGATCCTTAATACTAAAAAAGTATACTATTCCAATAAAATAGAAAAGTTTGCCAATAACCCAAGAACCTTATTCTCCATAGTAACAAATCTCACAATTGACAAACAAGAATCACCTCAAAGTCTTCCTGAATCAAAATGCAATGAATTAGCCAAATTTTTTAGTGACAAAATATTAAACCTAAGAAACAAACTCCCAAAAAACAGCAAACAAGCAATCGTAATGCAAAAAAGAGATGTTAACCTATGGTCCTCATTTATAGAAATATCAGAACAAGAAGTTGAATCAATGATAAAAAATATAAACCCTGCTCCACACAAAATCGATACAATACCAACAACTGAGATAAAAAAGATTACCAATGTAGTAACCCCAACACTATCTAATATCATAAACCTATCCCTAACTGATGGATTAATGCCAGATACACTGAAAAGGGCAATCATGAAACCAATCATCAAAAAGAAAAACAGTGACCCACTAATCCTCAATAACTACCGCCCAGTCTCAAACCTCCCTTTATTAGATAAATTAATTGAGAAAACAGTACAGAAACAGCTAGCCAAACACCTAGACAATAATAGCATACTGTACCCCTCACAACATGGCTTCCGAAAACACTACAGCACCGAGACATTACTTCTCTCACTATCAGACAACATACTAAGAGGTTTTGATAACAGTAAACATTACATCCTTATAATGCTCGACTTATCTGCAGCCTTTGATACAGTAAACCACAAAATACTACTAAAAAGACTTGAAGAAATTGGATTACATGACAAAACAATAAACTGGTTCAGATCCTACCTAAACAATAGGTTCTTTCAAGTCCAGATAAAAAACACATTATCAAAAAAATTTAAACTTGAAACAGGAGTACCCCAGGGTTCAGCGCTGTCTGCTACCCTCTTTAACATATATATGCTACCCTTATGTCATCTGCTGGCAGGCCTAGGGATAATACATTACATTTACGCAGACGACATTCAATTAATTCTACCAATAGATGACACAATTGAAAAAACATTAAGTCTAGCTAACATGTACCTAGACATAATTAAACAACTACTAAACCAAATGGAACTGGTTATCAACATTGACAAAACTGAATTCCTTCACCTTGAGAGAAAACATACAGAAATCATTCAAACACCGATAACTCTAAGAAATAACCAGACAATTGAGCTAGCCGAAAAAGTAAGGAATCTGGGAGTAATAATGGACCCAGAAATCAACCTGAAGCAACACATATCTATAAAAGTAAGAGAAGGCTATGCAAAACTTATGATCCTCAGAAGATTCAAACCATTACGCATACCTGCCCACTTCAGAACAGTATTACAAACACTTATCTTTTCCAGCACTGACTACTGCAATGCACTCTTACTAGGACTCCCAAGCACATCAATAAGACCACTCCAGATACTTCAAAATACTGCAGCCAGAATACTGACGGGAAAAAAGAGGAGAGACCATATAACTGAAACTCTAGCAGACTTACATTGGTTGCCCATCGAATACTGGATAAAATACAAGGCTTTTTATGTACCATACACAAACTAATATATGATAAAGAAGCAGACTGGCTAAACACAGCCTTACAAGTACACGTCCCACAAAGAAACCTCCAGTCAGCAAAGCACTACTAACAATCCCTTCAGTAAAGTCAGCAAAACTAACCCAAGTGAGAGAAAGGGCTTTATCATTGGCTGGGCCCATACCATGGAACACGATGCCCCCTGAACTCAGATTACAGAATAATCTCAAAACTTTTAAGAAAAATTTAAAAACATGGCTCTTTAAAAAAGCCTTCACTAAAGAGTCTGGAGGGTAGAGAATGAAAGTACAGGAAACGCAGATGAGAATGATTTTATGCAATCCTACATTTAAGAAGTAATATCTCAAAGAGATAGTAACTCAATAATATACCTGGACTAGACCAACCTTGCTCAAATATTGATTTTATTTATGAAATTGTAACCGAACTTTATTGGCACCTGTTAGAAGGTACGATAACCTACATTAAATACCTTAGTCTATGTGCCTATTTGTAAACCGTTGCGATGGTATATAACTTAGCGACAGTATAGAAAAGTTTTTAAATAAATAAAATAAATAAAATACCCTAAAATAGCTCAAAAACAATATTAGGCAAGTGAATTAGAAAAATGTGAAAACACCAAATGAAATACTTCACCACAAAAGATTTTGAATTTCTTAGAACTTTATCTCTCCAGTAATTGCTGCATGTATTTTCTGAGAAAGGAAAAGACCTCAGAACCAAGCATGCATTTATTTTAACAACATACGTGCATGGTATGTGATCTTGAATTGAGTTGGAGATCTGGAAAAAGTAGTAGAGCCAATCGACAAATTTAATAGTAGCAAATCAATGGGACCTGATGGTATGTAAATTTTGTACATCTCCTAGAACCTGGCACCAGGTGCCAAATAAATAATAAATATTCTTAACCAACTCAGATATGACATTGCTTACCTACTACTAGTAATCTGTAACCAATCATTCAAATCTGCTTCTGTACCCAAGCAAATGTAATGCCAATTTTCTAAAAGGGCTCCAGGGCTGACCC
The DNA here is from genome assembly GCF_901001135.1 of Rhinatrema bivittatum. Taxonomy (NCBI): domain Eukaryota; kingdom Metazoa; phylum Chordata; class Amphibia; order Gymnophiona; family Rhinatrematidae; genus Rhinatrema; species Rhinatrema bivittatum. Next base: position 242,689,877 of record NC_042618.1, on the reverse strand, counting down.
AAGCAACTACAGACTGGTGAGCCTGATATCTGTACCTATTAAAATTGTGGAAGCTGAAATTAAGATCCAAATTACTAGTCATGTGGATAAACATGCCTTAATGGGAAAGAGCCAGAATGGATTTACGAAAGGGGAGTCGTGCCTTACTAACCTATTAGAATTGTTTGATGGTGTAAATAAGTATGTGGACAAAGAAGAGCTGATCAATATAGGGGTAGATTTTATAATGTGCGTGCACGCATCCATGTGCACGTGCTTCCTGACGCGAACACATGGATGTACCGATTTTATAACATGCGTGTGCATGCAAGGTGGGGGGTCGTTCACATTTTCCGCATGGCGATGCATTCGGGCCTTCCCCAGACTGGGAGGGAACTTCCCTGCCTAACCTTACTTCCCCTTCTCCACTCCTCCCCACCCCCAAAACCCTACCTTTTTTTTTTTTTTAGTTTTATCGCAGAACTTACTTTAGGTCCCCAGGCTGAAGTAAGTTGTGCGCACCAGCAGCAGGCCGGTGCGCAAGTCTTCGGGCAGGGATCCATGGTGCTGTCCTGGCCCGTCACCCGGCCCGCCCCTTTGAAGAGGCCCAGCAGTTGTGCGCGTACTGGGGTTTACGCACGTGGATGGGCCTCTTTGAAAATTGGCCCAGCGTGCACAAGGCCCGGCCACGCGCGTAAACCCCTGAAAATCCACCTGATAGTGTATTTGGATTTCCAAAGTCCTTCGTGAGAGACTCCTCAGTATACTATAAAACTTAGGATAGAAGGTAATGGGGCTGATGTTAAAAACTACGCGCGAGCGTAGATTTGTGTGCACAACCCGGCGTGCACAAATCTACGCCCGATTTTATACATGTGTGCACAGCCGCGTGCATGTTATAAAATCCAGGGTCGGCGTGCGCAAGGGGGTGCACAATTGTGCAACTTGCATGCACCGAGCCGCACAGCCTTCCTTTGTTCCCTCCTCCCACCCCATCTTCCCCTCCCTTCCCCTCCCTAACTCGCCCCCCAGCCCTACCTAAATCACCCCCCTACCTTTATTTTATAAGTTCCCGATTTTGGAGCGGCCTCGGAGGGAACGGGGAAAGTCATCGGGGCTCCCCTAGGGCTCGGTGTGTGCAAGGTGCACAAGCGTGCACCCCCTTGTGCACGCCGACCCCGGATTTTATAACATACGCGTGGCTGCGTGTGCATGTTATATATACTATAATCTGGCCCTTACTTTAAAGTACCGCAGTAACCACAAATACGGACAACTTTTAAAACCTCAATTTAATTGGAAATACTCATCGTAACTGTCGCATATTTATTTATTTTATTTATTTTATTTATTTAAAAACTTTTCTATACCGTCGCTAAGTTATATACCATCGCAGCGGTTTACAAATAGGCACATAGACTAAGGTAAGTAAATGTAGGATATCTTACATTCTAACAGGTGCAAATAAAGTTCGGTTACAATTTCATAAATAAAATCATTATTTGAGTAATGTTGGTCAAGTCCAGGTATATTATTGAGTTACTATCGCTTTGAAATATTACTTCTTAAAAGTAGGATTGATTAAATTCATTCTCATCTGCATTACCTTGTACTTTCATTCTCTACCCTCCACACTCTTTAGTGAAGGCTTTTTTAAAGAGCCATGTTTTTAGATTTTTCTTAAAAGTTTTGAGATTATTCTGTAATCTGAGTTCGGGTGGCATCGTGTGGGCCCAGCCAATGATAAAGCCCTTTCTCTCACTTGGGTTAATTTTGCTGACTTTACTGAAGGGATTGTTAGTAGTGCTTTGTTTGCTGAGCGGAGGTTTCTTTGTGGAACATGTACTCGTAAGGCTGTGTTTAGCCAGTCTGCTTCTTTATCATATATTAGTTTGTGTATGGTGCATAAGGCTTTGTATTTTATCCTGTATTCGATGGGTAAGTCTGCTATAAAATGAAGAATTTTCATATGTAAAAATAAAGATTTCTTATAACTTTTTTTATCTCAATGTAAATAACAAAACATAAAGGGGTAGATTTTAAAACCCCTGCGCACATAAATCCTGCCGGATTTACTCGCGCAGGGCACTCGTGCGCCAGCGTGCCTATTTTGCATAGACCGCTGGTGCGCACAAAGCCCCAGGACGCGCGTAAGTCCCGGGGCTTCGTAAAGGGGGCAGGAGGGGGAGTGTCCTGGGTCAGGGGCGGTCCGTGGGCGACAGGTTCGGGGGCAGGCCAGGAGGGCGGTCCCGAGTCCCCCGGCACTGCGGCCTGTGCCGAGGCATGCGAGGCGGCGCGCAGGCGTAACTTGCCCAACAAAGGTAGGGGGAGGGATTTAGGTAGGGCTGGGGGATGGGTTAGGTAGGGGAAGGGAGGGGAAGGTGGGGGGACACGGAAGGAAAGTTCTCTCTGAGGCTGCTGGGGGGGGACACGGAAGGAAAGTTCTCTCTGAGGCCGCTCCAATTTCGGAGCGGCCTCGGAGGGAACGGAGGCAGGCTGCGCGGCTCGGCGCACGCAGGCTGCCGATTTTGCGTAGCCTTGCACGCGCCGACCCCGGATTTTATAAGATCTACCTCAGCATCAATTAGGGGCAGATTTTCAAAGAGCTATGCTCGTCAGGCCTATTTTCAAAAGGCCTGGTGGTGCGCATAAAGCCCCGGGCCATGTGTAAGTCCCGGAGCTCGAAAAAATGGGCGGAGTGTGGGTGGTACGGGGCGGTTTGGGGGCGGGGTCAGCGGCTCCTTGCAAAGCGGCCATTTGCCACTGTGTCAGAGATCGTGTGCCGGCAATCGGCCGGCAGGTGCAAAAGGTAAAATAAAGATTGGGGGGATAGAGTAGGGCTAGGGTGGAAAGGTTAGGGGAATGGGTGGAAAGGTCAGGCCAGGGGGAAGGGAACTTCCCTCTCAGGTCGCTCCAATTTCAGAGTGGCCTGGGAGGGAACGGAGGAAGCCAGCACATCTCAGCGCACGCAAGGTGCACAATTGTGCACCCCCTTGCATGCACTGACCCCCAAATTTTATAACATGAGCGTGCCTGTGCATGTTATAAAATCCAAAGTCCGAGCGTGCAAGGGGGTGCACACTTGTGCACCTTGGGCCAGATTTTGTAATCTACGCCTGATTTTATAACATGGGCGTGCCCTTTCCCCCCTACCTTTGTCGTTTTCTATTTTTTATCACAAAACTTACTCTGACCCTGCCCCCGCTCCCAGACCGCCCCGCCCTTTAGTAAAGCCCCGGGACTTACACGTGTCCCGGGACTTTACTTGCGTCACCGGGCCTTTTTAAAATAGGCCCGGCGCGCGTGACCTTTTGAAAATCTGGCCCATATTACTTACAGATGTACTGCGAGGTCCTGCCAGCTCCTCCGGGAGCTCTCTAGGCCTGGGCTCTTATGGCAGGGTGAAGGGAACTTCCCTTCACCCAGAATCTCTTGCATTGTTCTTCCTTAAAGATGCCTGGGTTAAAAGCCTGAACTAGGCTCCTTAAGGTTCAATGAGGGAATTGTCGGTATACTCCGTCAGATATGGAAATGAAACAACATGGCTTCACTAGTCATATTATTTCCCTAAAAGTTAGCCATAATTCAGGAGTTGTAGCTAACTTTCCTTGGGAGTATTGGGATGCTAATGTGCTTCTAGGCAATTTCTTAAAGGGAGCTGGTGGCCCATTCAGACCTCCCAAAGTATTGAAACTCCCCTGAGTGTCTTGTGAGACCCCTGTCCTTTCCCCCAACCACTTCAGGAGGCATTTCTAGTATATATAAAAAAGAAAAGAATGTTTAATTCATGTGGCAAATGCCCCTCCTCCATCACAAACCTGTACCTTTGATTAAAAGCTTCCCTCTCTCTTCCGGGCTCCAAATTTACACTCCCTGGTTTTTTATAATCCCCCCCCCCCCCCACACACACACACACAGATCCACCCTAATCCACCCTCCTGGGCACACCTTTAATGATCTGGTGGCCTAGTGTGGCCAGGAGCACCCCATGGGCTCCAGACCCATCGTCATCTGAAACCAAAATGGTGCAGGCCGGTTGCTATACAAGTTATTCCCTTATCATATTTAACAGTTTCCGGTTCTTATCCTGCAAATTGATATGTGGTTAATGTATTTTTGCCTCTCCAATACCTGATTTTATACTCTTTAGCTCTGAAGCCCATTTTCCAAACCTTTGACCATTCTTCTAGTTTTTCAAACACGCTTTCATTTTCTCATCCCTTCTAGCAATTTTCCTCTATTGCATTTATATTATCTGCAAACAAGCATATTTTTCCTTCAGGTTTCTCAGCAATATCACTAAGAAAGTTACTGAAAATAACAGGCCTTAGTACCAAGCCCTGATTATTTTAACTTCACCAGAGTAAACTCCATTGACCATCTCACTCTGTTCCTAGCAATCAACCAATTCCTCACCCAGTTTGACATTTGTCCTACTCTCATGCATTCATCTTGCATACCAGCAGTCTTCTGTGTGCAACAGTGTCAAAAACCTTACAAATGTCCTGATAGGCAACATCTATTGCATCTCCCTGACCCATCACTTTAGGCACCCCATTAAAGAATTCAGGTTTGTCTGATAGGATATTCCCTTTATAAAACCATGTTTTCTGATGTCCTGTAATCTACTTGTTTCTAGATACTCCGCTGTTTTTGGTTGGTTTTTTTTTTAGTATGGTTTCCATAGTTTTACACACTAATGATAATTCGTAAGTTGTCGATAATTTGTGTAGTTGGATTATATCTGCTTTCCTCCATCCCTCTGTCTTTAAGGACAGGTTGAACAAGGCTCTTAGTACATAATATCCTGGCATATATACTATCAGGCTCAATGGCCTTATCCATTCTCTTTTGTGTAAGTACTTTTAAGTAGGGATGTGAATCGGGCTTCGGACGATTGAAAATATCGTCGATATTTTCAAAATCGTCAGAAATCGGGGGCTCTCCCAAAACAATAGGAAAACCCCACGATATTGATCGTGGGGCTTCCCTTATCGTTTTGGGGGAGGGTGGGAAAAACGGCACACAAAAATAACCCCGGCCGGGCAGCCGATAAAGAAAACGCGAACGGGCCTGATGGGAAAAAACCCACTTGTGAATCTGAACCGGAATCCAAACCGATTCCGGTTCCGATTTACATCTCTACTTTTAAGTACCTTTGTGTAATTAAGGTTGTAATCATCTCACATTCATCAGTGCATTCCCTGCCTTATGTCAGTTGTCTTCCCTTTCTTTAAGTACTGAACTGATTTGATTTCTGCATTTTTCCAGTTTTCCTCTTTGCTATCTAATCTTTGGTCTTCCTTTAATTGGTGGTTTATTGATGTGGAAAATATGGAAGCTTCCATTACTATTCATAGCATGCAATAATGGATGTTTTGTGTACCATGTAATAGGGCCTTGTCAGTCAGTACCTGGACACTGTCAGAACTAGAGTCTCATGTCTTATGTCTTATCACTCACAAGCTCAGACTCAACTGAGATGCAAAGTTAATATACCAGCATTGCTGTGGAGCATAGGACTTTGCAAATCATTTTACCCTAAAAAGAAGATAATGAATTTTAGGCACATTCACATGTTCATGAATGTGAAAGAACTTAGACTGGTTAACCTAGTAAGTTTGCATTTGTGCCTTGCTTACTGTTAATGTTTCCTAAAGATTGGTGAACATTATGTATGACTTCAAACGAAAAAATGTTTAAGCCCATCCTATAAGATCTGCAAGATTTACCCTGGTTGGAATCCTGTGATTGAATTCATAAACTGAATGCTCTCAAAGTGAAGCTGCATGGGAATTATTTAAATAATTTGATGCATTTTTTAAATTAGCTTTCAGGAGCTAGCATTTCCTTCCACAGCTCAAAACAGAATGAGCAAAAGATGACATAACCAGAAAATATAAGCAAATCATTAAAAGCATTCCACATTATAGTGTGACGGGGATGAGTAGAAGGGGGTGGTTGATGGGTGATTAGAAGATGTCATGCAGTCAAATTTTATTACTCATAATGGGTTAAGAAATCTAGGGCATTGTTGAGCCCTTTCTCGTGAGTTTTGAAATGTCTGATCATTTTAATATCAAAAGTTTTACATTCCTGGATTGTTTTAAAATTTCTTGTAAGTATCTTAATCATAAGGTTATTGATGCAGTGGTCTGGTTCCAAAAAGTGCTTTCAATGGAAGTGTCACCTTGGTCTTCTCTGGGCTGATTGATCTAGTGTTTGTGTGAGTTGTTTCTTCTTTTAACATCTGGCCTGCCTCACTATTGTAGCATCCTTCTTCACATTTTCTGCTCTGAATAATGTATACTACATTAGAGGTAAAGCAGGAAAGCTGGGCATATTCTCATAGTTTTAATGGGGCATACTGTAACATTCTTCCATAGATTCAGTGTTTTAAATTTTAGGAAAAGTAAAGAAACAAAATTTTGCCAAGCAAATTCTCATCTTTATGAATGTTAGAAATAGCAAGACCTCAGTTCTTAAAGGGGTAGATATTCAAAGTTAGCCAAGTAAGTAACTTAGCCGGTTAGAACTTATCCGGCTAAATTACGATCTATATTCAGTGGCACTTAGCTGGATAAGTCTACCCAGCTAAGTTTAAACGTGCTGTATGGCATGTCTAAACTTACATGGATACTTATGCAGCTAACTCCAAATATCATTAGTTAGCTGTATAAGTGATACTACTAACTCACTCTGCCACGATCCGGTCAATGTACACCTAGTTTTTGTGCGTGTAACCTTTAGCCATATAAGGGACTTGTACGGTTAAGTGGTGGTTCTGAACTAGGCGTATATTCAGCGGCCGCTACTTACCCGCTTATCTGGCTAAATAGTGCTTTTTTAATTCAAGGAATACATTCTATATGGGCTTCCAAAATGATATTTTTAAACAATGTCCACAGCTCCTGCAAAGTTTTAACCCTTGCAGTTGCTCCTTTTAGTTCTTAACTAATTTCCTAGTCTATCATAGTCACTCTTTTTAAAATTATATGCTACGGGGTTCAATTTCCAGCCAGGTCTTTTTCCCCCTCCCCCCAATGTATATTCAACCCCCATACCTGCCTCCAAAATGGCACTGACCTGTCCTTGCCCCAGCTTTGTGACTGGGGTTAGATTCGGGGATTGAAGGGTGTGGGGAGAGGGAGGTGGGGTTTTGATTGAGGAACATTGGAGTTGGGATGGGATGTTTGAATGTTGGGACTTCAAGGGGTCCAAGGAGTGAGGGGTATGATTAAGGGACTTCAGTGTTTGGGGTGGGGGATTTCAGTGTTGGTACTTCCCGGGGGCTGGGATGGGTGGGGTTGTGACTGGGGGGTGGGGTATAGGTATCAGGGCCCAGGGCCACATTTTATTGTTTGGGGAAGGGGAAGGGGGAGCTAGGGCCATCACCATGCAATTCTTTTTTAACTTTTTCACATTTTGGGGTATTGTGATGCCCCCCGGGCTCAACTTCCCCATTTGGTCGCAACTTTTTAAAAAGTTTTGTGCTGCTTTAAATGTGTGGTGGGAGCCTCAGGGCTTGCATTGGGGTCCTGGGCCTCCTGCCACACATCTAATGCATTTCAAATAGGTGTAGATATTTTATTGTGGCTGACCACCTTCTCTGTCATCCGTGATAAAATATTTAGATAAAATTGACTAGTAATGACCTTCTTTGCATGCACTCGCATTATTCATACATGAAAATCGCATGCAAAGAAGGTTATTGTAATAGGAAAGGATATCTGGGTGGGGAGATGCAAAATATCACTTATATCATGCAATATATGTGACAGATTATGTGCTAGAGCCCTAACGCAGCTTGATGAATCATCTAGAGAGTGTGAACTAGCAAGTCTTTTGGGAAATTGTCTTTGGGTTTAATACCTGAGTCTTTGGAAAAAGCGACTCTACCACTGTGAAGTTCAAATAGCTGCTCCGAGGCAGGCAGAAGGAGGAATAGGTTAGAGAAAGTCAAGTTGATGGACTGGATAGGATGGAGAGACTGTAGGTGATAAAGAGCCGGCAAAGGGGAGAACTTCCAATATTTGGAAATATCCATTATCTCAAAAAAGCTTGGTTCCAACTCTCTCCTTATATAAGATGCCCCACTATGGGGGAGTTACCTCGGAGGAGAGACGCGCTGAGAGAACTGCAGCGTGTTTTGGAGCCGCACGGCAGAGAGGGACGCTGGACGGAGGAGCGCCGACCGGACCCCGCCTATCTGACGTCATCAAGGCCCGCTGCCTCTATTTAAACCTGAGGATAGCGGCGCGCAGGCGGGAGTTACCTCGGAGGAGAGACGCGCTGAGAGAACTGCAGCGTGTTTTGGAGCCGCACGGCAGAGAGGGACGCCGGACGGAGGAGCGCCGACCAGACCCCGCCTATCTGACATCATCAAGGCCCGCTGCCTCTATTTAAACCTGAGGATAGCGGCGCGCAGGCGGGAGTTACCTCGGTGGAGAGGTGCGCTGAGAGAACTGCAGCGTGTTTTGGAGCCGCGCGGCAGAGAGGGACGCCAGACGGAGGAGCGCTGACCAGACCCCGCCTATCTGACGTCATCAAGGTCCGCTGCCTCTATTTAAACCTGAGGATAGCGGCGCGCAGCCGCCGGCGCGCCGAAGCCGCGCACCAAAGGGGCGCGCCCCGGGAGAAACTTTCCTTTTCTTTTTGATTGAGTGCTAATCGTTTTGCTTATCGGAAGAGGAAAATTGTGGATGGAAAAGAAGCGGAAGGCCAGGATGGCGATCTCCACTCCAACCCGAGGAGATATTATTGGACCAATGGACCAGCACCTCATAAGGAGGGTAAGTCAGTCCATTAGAGAAGTCATCCCAGATATCTCCTTCTCCTCAGGGGCATCCGTTAGTCCCGCCACAGACCAGTCCCCCAATATATCTTCTGGTAAAGAGGGAATCAGTAAAAATTCTGATCCCCTAAATACGGAACTAACATCTCCGGAATCCAGAGGGCAGATACCAGGAAGGCAGGAGGGGACTTCTGTAATTATTGAGAGGGGAAGTACGCCAGAAGGTAATTTGCTTGAAATAAATGATGAAGTAACCCCTCCCGATAACATCACCCTGGTAGATGTATGGAGGGTAGTCACCAAAATGGAAAGAATGCTTTCTCTTTCCATGGCTCAATCCACCAACCTGGCAATGGAAACTAAGAAAACCTTGGAAGACCATAATGAAAGAATTGTACGTTTGGAAAATTTGAATGATTCAAGTAACTCTCAAATGGCTACATTTCAAGTTGCAAGTACCGCGTTTATGAAAGATTCCTTAATAATTTTCAAAAAATTGGAGAGTTTTGAAAACATATTGAAAAAGAAAAATCTAAGGTTCTTGAACTTTCCTTGTATTAGGTTGATATCTGCTCAAGAACTTTTTAACAAATATGTAAAAGAAATTTTGGGAATAACAAAGGAATTGGTGGTGTCAAAAATGTATTATTTACCTGTGAAAAAAAGAGTTGTATCGAACCCTGAAGGAGGGATCGATACTTTGGTACCTATTAGCCCTAATTTGACATCTTTCCTTGAATCATCAAATGATGATATTCAAACAAGAGCTACTTTGTTAGTAATGTTTAGTTTGGAGAGCGAGAAAAATCTGGTTCTCCAAAATTATTTTAGAAATAAAGAAACTATGTTTTGCGGTCAGAAAATCCAAGTATTTCCGGACGTTTCTAAAGATACCCAACTGAGGCGGAAACAGTTTTTGAATTTAAGACAGAGTGATATCCCTCGGGGCATCCTTCCATCTTAAATTCCCATGTAAGTGCTTAATTGTTTTTCAAAAAAATAAGTTTGTGTTTCTGGAACCACCTCACTTGGAATCTTTTCTTTTAGATAAAGGTGGTTAAGCATGGTAGCCAACTCTCCTAAAAGGTGGGAATAACTGGTAGTATAAATAGGCTTTCTCCTAGAATTTCATGTTAGATATGAAAATTTTCCTTTAATTTTCTTGTTTGTAACTCCCCGTTAAGTGGGCTGGATATTGTTTTCACATGATATTTTGGAGGTAATGCATTTATGGTTATGTTCTTGATGATGTGAATCAATATTTTCTTTTTTCTTTTTGCATTGTAAAATGAAGAAGAAACTTTAATAAAATATAAATAAAAAAAAAAAGATGCCCCACTATGGGCATATACTGTATATGCACACAGAGACTCAAAGGCCTTAACTGTTGCTCTTAGGAGCAATGTTTGGGAATAACTCAATAAAAGTAAACCAAGGAGTGTAAATACTTCATGTTCTTCTAATTAAAAGATGCCACTTTTATGCAGGGATAATTGTCCTCTTTAATCTCCTATATATTATCTCTTTCTAGACCTGATTCTAATGTCTTTCACTATGATAAATTTTGAAAACCCAAACTGTGCATGATAATATTAAGAAATGTATGCACACATACTGTGTGTTTTAAACTCAACTGTTGTTTTTCATTTCATTTCATTTATTTCTGTGTATGTGTTTTTATGTTCAACAGATTAACGGAAACACACAGATCAGCTGTGAAAGTCATCCGAAGAATGCAGTATTTTGTAGCCAGAAGAAAATTTCAGGTACACAGGTAGATTTTTCTAATTGCAGTAGAGGAGCATTTTGCAGATCTGGCTGCTACTTAGCATGCTGAAAACATAGCACGCTATGCACTGAGACTTTAGCCTGCATGTTTAAACTGAGGTCAGAAGACATAGTGGGTACACACTAAAATTAATGCATTTCTGCATGTAAATGAGAGACACTAGCGCAAGTGAATTAGTGTATGGATGACAGCATGTCATACTATTTTGCATTTGCCCACTGAAAGTTACTAAAGTGTAACCCCTGCCTCAAAGTGAATGTTAAACATTAACATGCTCACAGTGTTGATATGATAACATCTAAAAATGGGGACAGGTCCTGCCCTGGAGGCCTCCTTCCAACTACAAGCATCTCCTCCCCCTCCCCCCATCTTATAATTCCACAGTGACAGAATTTGGCAATTAAGGTAGAAGTCCATTACATGCCACCATTTTTAGCTGCACCTTCTGCATGTCTCTAATGGGATTCAAGAAGAAAGCAGAAAGAAACACTTTCACAACCAATTTTTTTTTTGTCTCCAGCAAAAGAATTTCTTTCATGACTCAAAAATGGCACCAGATCAGCACCTAAAATCTAAGCCAATAATTTAGAGTGTTGTAGGTTAGAAGTATGTGTCAGAGTCAATATATTTTAAGCTTTGAATTTAATGACTCATCTTTTAAAGCCTGTACTTGAGGAAAGTTACAATTCAGATACAGGAAGTTGGCCCCTGCCCCAGAGAAGGTTTTTTACTATTTAGGGGGTCATTTTCCAAGCCGATCACACGCGATTCCAAGATCGGGGCAGAGTAGGGGCGGCGTCAGCCCCGGAAGAGGAGGTGTCGGGGCGGCACCGGGGCTGACGCCGTGAAGACTTTGTCGACAGCGAAAGGTACGCTGCGTTTTCGCTGCCAGTTTCGCACCTTTTATGGTGTAGTTATTTGGCACGACGCTGGCAGCGATCGCACCGCGGAGGTGAGATCGCTGCCAGCTATCGCAGGACTGCCCCCCCTGCCTCCCCCTCGTTACCGCAGGATTCAGAGAGCCCAGCGGTATTAGTAAATCCAGCCCTTAATTTAGTACCTGGGGCAGTGAAGAGCAAAGTGACCTGCCTAAGGTCAAAAGAGGCATCAGTGGAAAAAAGTGGGATTTGGACTCTGACTTACTTGTTTTTCAGCCTGCTGTTGTAACCACTAAGCTATTTCTCCATGCCAACTTTGGTAGCAATGATAATAGCATGATCATAAGTACCTGTGCCACTGACAACATCACCATTTTAGTTCCTCTTCAGTCAAAGATTTCTTATACTTGTATCCTCATGTTTCTGAATTTTTGTACTTTCAAGAGAATGTTTTGTCATAAAGGTTAGGTAGAATTTATAGGGATAATTTTCTGATTTGAGAGGTTGGGATTTGAACTGTGTGAACAAATTTAAAGGTAAATTTTAAAAAGGACACTCAGGCATCCATGTGTGCGCGATTCCCGGCACACGCACAGGGATGCGCTGATTTTATAACATGCGCGCAGCACTGTCTAAAATCCTTAGGTGATGCGTGGTCAGCCACCTTCACACCAGATATGCATATTACCAGGTGATCCTCATGCCTACCATGCACCCAGCTATCTACATGTCTAATAATCAAAACACCAACTATGATGGTCGACCTAACCCTTCCCTCCTGGGCAGGAGCCCTGGGAGACACATCCTCGGTGTGAGAGGACAATGTAGCACCTGGAGAGCAGGTCCTTGCTACAAGATCATTCCTGCTGTGCCAGGTTGATACTTTCTGAACAGAAGACCTTCCTCTTCCAAAGCAGCACCAGGGCTGCCAGACTGGAGTTGGGACTTGGCTACTATGACCCTGAAGGTCTCATGTATATTACTCTCTGTCTGCCTCAGCTCCTCCAGGTCTGCCACTCTAGCCTTCAGAGATTGGACTTGTTCTTTGACAGGACCTCTTTGCACTGGGTACACTCATACAACCTCTCACAAACGGAAAAAAATCATACATGTGACACTCGATGCAAAAGAGGGGAAGACCCCCCTCATGCTGCTGGACTGCTGCCTTCATCTTAATTTTGTTCAGTTCTTAGTTAAGTTTAGATTGTTATGGGAGTAGGAATGCATACAAGTAGAGTCCGTGAAATGAACATAAGAGCATAAGAACATAAGAAAATGCCATACTGGGTCAGACCAAGGGTCCATCAAGCCCAGTATCATGTTTCCAAGAGTGGCCAATCGAAGTCACAAGGTACCTGGCAAGTACCCAAACATTTGATAGATCATAAGCTACTATTGCTTATTAATTACCGTAATGGGAGTTTATGGATTTATCCTCTAGGAACTTATCCAAACCTTTTTGAAATCCAGTTATACTAACTGCTGTAACCACATCCTCTGGCAGGGAATTCCAGAGCTTAACTATACACTGAGTGCAAAAGTATTTTCTTCGATTAGTTTTAAATAAGCTATTTGCTAACTTCATTGAGTGCCCCCTGGTCCTTCTAATATCTGAGAGAATAACTTGTTGCGCCCGTCGGTCGCAGACAGCTGCGACCTCTCATGCTCACCTCTTTTCTTGCTACTTTCACAATTTTCGGAAGAATGGTGGCTTCCGCCAGTGAACGCCAACCTCCCTGGCGTCCCTGGGACGGCGTGGGCGATGCCAACCGCCATCTTGTTCCTGGAGTCACCTAGCATGCACACGTACGCACAGGCCATCTTTAATACACGTCATGGCAGGAACTTCGGGGGCGTCCCCTCCACATGATGTCACCACCTCACTGTATTTAAGCTGATTGGACCTACACTCAAACGGGTTAGCAAAGAGTTCTCCTCATTGCTGAATCCGCTTCTCCTTGGACTTTCTGTTTCTGTCTCGTGGGGAACACTCTGAGTACCCACTCCTCAGGGACTCTTCCGCATTCCTAGGTTATCCACTCCTCTGAGCCTTGTGAGTTCATATCACTTCATCTCTGCCAAGCCTTGCTGGGATTCTCTCTGCGGTGTACCCCAAGCCTCGGGCCACTACTGCATTTTCACCAGCAGGATTTGCTACTTCTACCTGTGCTGCAGGAAGATTGCTATTTCCTCTACAAGTACTTCTGGGCTCCAGGACCTCAGACGTCCTTTACACCATCGGCCTTGTACAGTCATCCTCGGCGTACCCCACACTGCGGACCACTACTGGATTGTCTCATCTGAGGTACCTTCCTGGGTTTACCCCTCAGCTAAGAGCTGTACTTTGATTGCAGTACCCGCTCCACGGGTTATGCTCTCTCTTTCTCCCATAATAAAGTCTATACTACAGCTGTGTCCTAACTACTGAGACCATGCCTACTAGCAGTAAGGCCCATGGGGCTCCTCCCTGTGCGTGGTGACACCTCTCTCTCTGGTCCAGGGTCCACATCCATACCAAAACATAACATAAATAACCGATTTACATTCACTTGTTCAAGTCCTTTCATGATTTTGTAGACTTCTATCATATCCCCCCTCAGTCATCTCTTCTCCAAACTGAACAGCACTAACTTCTTTAGCCTTTAGTCATAGGGCAGCCGTTCCATGCCCCTTATCATTTTGGTTGTCCTTTTCTGCACTTTCTCCCTTACAGCTATATCATTTTTGAGATGCAGTGACCAGAACTGCACACAGTATTCAAGGTGCGGTCTCACCATGGAGTGAATACAGAGGCATTACGACATCCTCCGTTTTATTGTCTATTCCTTCCTAATAATTCCGAACATTCTGTTTGCTTTTTTGATCGCCACAGCACACTGAGCCGACGATTTCAATGTATTGTCCACTATGATGCTTAGGTCTCTTCCCTGGGTGGTAACTCCTAATATAGAACTGTTAGGTTTGTAGGTTTTGTGGACCCTTGGCCTGAGGTGGAGGTTGATGCTACCTGAGGGGTAGGGCCCCACAGGTCCTTACTGTCGGGAGACGAGGCCAGCTGGAACAGGGGCAGCAGGGACACGACTGTAGTTCAGATGTGAGGGAGACACCCTGCGTCATTGCCATTTGATTGCAGGTACCTGCGCTGGTTATACTGCGAGGCACCCCGAGGAGCGGGGCTGGAGAGACACGGTTCCGAGGAGTCGTAGTACTTGGCAGGCCTGGAGATAGGATGTACCAGAGATGGGACCTCTGATGCAGAGGTGTGCTGGGCAGACCCCGAGGAATGGGGAGCGCTGAGACAGAATCTCTGGCGTAGTGACGTATGCCTCGAGGAGCGGGGAAGCATAGAGTCAGAGTCTCTGGTATAGTGAAGTAGAGATTGCACCGCGGAGCAGGGAAGTGTAGAGTCATAGTCTCTGGTGCAGCGGTGGTGAGGCTACCCCAAGGAGCGGGGAAGCGTAGAGACAGAGTGTCTGGAGTAGAGACATGGAGGCTGCCCTGAGGAGCGGGGAAACATAGAGTCAAAGTCTCTAATGTAGAGGTTGAGGCTGCCCCGAGGAGCGGGGAAGCATAAAAACAGGATCTCGGATAAGGTAATGCTGAGGCTACCCTGAGGAGCAGGGAAGCGAGCAGACAGGAACTCTGGTAAGGAGTGCAGGGGCTACCCCGAGGAGCGGGGAAGCACGGAGATGGAGTCTCTGGATAGGAAGTGCAAGCAAGCCCCTGAAGAATGGGTGCCTGAGCCAGATTCCAGAACGGAGAGTAGAGATCCAAGGCAAAACCGCAGGTCCGAAGGCAGGAACAAGCACCAGAGAGCTCAGGGAACTCGTTGCCAAGTCAGTTTGCGTAGGCAAAAGGAGGTGCTTAAATATCTCAGGGGAATGATGTCATCAGTCGGGGATGGCCCAGGAGTTCCCGCCATTGTCCCTTTAAAAAGAGAACAGATGGCGCGTGTGCGCGCCTAGGGAGGCCTGGAGTCAGAGAGTGGGTTGGTGGCATCCCAGCCGCCAGGAGGGACAGGAATAGTGCAGCTACAGTGGCTGGCCAGAGCCGCGAGTACCCCCAGAGTGGAGGCTAGGCATGGCAGGACGTGAGTTGGGTTGGCCGCAACTGCCCACGGCCGATGGTCATAACAAGAACCTAACATTGTATAACTATAGCATGGGTCATTTTTCCCTATATGCAACACTTTGCACTTCTCCACGTTAAATTTCATCTACCATTTGGAAGCCGAATCTTCCAGTCTCACAAGGTTCTCCTACAATTCATAACAATCTGCTTGAGATTTAACTACTCTGCATAGTTTTGTGTCATCCGCAAATGTGATCACCTTACTCGTTGTAACCCTTTCCAAATCATTTACAAGTATATTAAAAAGCACCAGTCCAAGTACAGATCCCTGAAGCATTGCACTGTTTACCTTTTTCCACTGTGAAAACTGACCATTTAATCCTACTCTCTGTTTCCTGTCTTTTAAGCAACTTGCAATCCACAAAAGGACATCACTTCCTATCCCATGACTTTTTAGTTTTCTTAGAACCCTCTAATGAGGGACTTTGTCAAATGCCTTCTGAAAATTCAAATATACCACATCTACCAGTTCACCATTGTCCACATGTTTATTCACCCCTTCAAAAAAATGTAAGAGATTTGTGAGGCAAGACTTCCCTTGGGTAAATCCATGTTGGTTGTGTCCCATCAAACCATGTCTATCTAAATCTTTTGTGATTTTATTTTTTTATAACAGTTTCCATAATTTTTCCCAGCACTGAAGTCAGGCTCACTGGTCTATAGTTTCCTGGATCACCCCTGGATCCCTTTTTAAATATAGGGGTTACATTGGCCATCTTCCAATCTTCAGGTACATCGGATGATTTTAATGATAGGTTACAAATTTTTACTGATAGTTCTGAAATTTTATTTTTTAATTTCTTTGGTGACCTAAAAGGGGATGATTAAACTCTTGATAAGGCCTGAATTTAAGTTAAAAGGCTGACTTTTTTTTTTTTTTACTTGAAAGTTTCTCCTGCTTATAAATCAAAGAATGAGCTAGGGGTGGGTGGGAGAGGGGTAAGAGAAAAAGAAATATAAATACACAAACGCCTGGCTTTTGCCTGCTTCTGACTAGCTATTTAATATAGACAGACAAACACATTAAAGAATATACCCCAATAGTTAATTCTCCCCAAAAGTTTTAAGTTCTAAAATTCCCAAAGCAGTACTTACTGATTCTCTTCAGCCACGAACAAGGTGATCCTCTCCTCTCAGTACTCCCACTGGATATTAGATGTAAAACATTTATAAGGCAAGCTAATACAAAATTTGAAAAGAAACGAGCCATAGAGGCAAAAACTAATAATACAAATTATTTCAAATACATCAGAAACAAGAACCACTAAATGATCATGGGGTAAAAGGAACACTCAAAGAGAACAAGGCATAGCAGAAAAACAAAATTCTTTGCTTCAGTCTTTACTGAGGAAGATTTTGGACAGATACCCAATCTGGAAGTGTTCTTTGAGGGTGATGATTCATAGGAACTGATGCAAATTACAGTGAAACTATAAGATGTAACAGAGCAGAAAAGGGGCAGCTCAAGGAAATCTGCTGCCTGAGGTGAGGGATGAGATAGCACCCCTCCCACCGCCCCATGATCGCGTACCCCCCTCTTGCTCCACCCCCATCCCTCCTCCCTCCTCCATGCTACTGGCCTGGCCTCCATCGGTTTCAGTGGCATTGGCATCCCTCTTCCCTCCTCCATGCTGCCGGCCTGGCCTCCGGTGCCATCGTCGATGTCCCTCCTCCCTCCTCCATGCCGCTGGCCTGACCTACGGTGAGTGTGGCAGCAATGCTCCTCCCTCCTGTATGCCACTGGCCTGGCCTCCGGTGTCATCGTCGTCTTTCCTCCCTCCCCCACGCCACCAGCTTGGCCTCCAGCGGGTGCGGCGGCAGCCCTACTCTCTCCTCCACGCTGCCGGCCTGGCCTCTGGTGGCAATGGCCCACAGCAGCAACCTCCTCTTTTCTGCTGCCACTGGCCCGGGGCAGTAGCCTTGACAGGGGCAGGCAGGGTGAGGTGGATGCCACAGTGGCGTTCTGAGAGGGGCATTTTTTGCCACCTCAAAATTCTGCCGCCTGCAGTGGCCACTCACCCTGACTCATTATAGAACCGCCCATGTAGCAGACTGACAAACTAAAAGTAACAAATTTATTTATTTATATATTTGAGGCTTTTATATACCGACATTAGTGTACAACATCATACCAGTTTACATTGTAACTGACAGCAGGAAAAATACAATGAACAGGGAAGGGGGGGAAAGAGGAGTAGTAACTAAGAGGTGCAGCGCAGGAGGAAATAAAGCATAAACTAACAAAAAATATAACAAGTGATATGCTGTGGAGGGGCAAAGGTGTTGGTGGGGAAAAAAAAACGTATGTACAAGGTGGGGACTTATATACATGAACCTTAAGAGGGGGGCAGTAAGGGAGCAAGTTAGCCATTTAACTTGTAAGCGAGTAGCAGGAGAGCATGGGCAGGCGGGGGTTGGGTCTAGTCTGGGTAGGCTTGTCGATAGAGCCATGTCTTTAGTTTCTTTCGAAATTTAGAGTAGCATGGTTCAAGTCTGAGCATAGGAGGGAGTGCATTCCATTGCCTAGGACCTGCAATGGAAAATGTGCGAACCCTTGTGGAGCAGAGGTGGGCTTTTTTAAGAGAAGGAAATTTGAGGGTTCCTCTGTTGACAGCCCTAGTGGGTCGTTCAGAGAGTGTGAGGTGGAAGGGTTCGTCTAGCCAGTTGGAGTTATGACAGTAGATGGATTTATGAATTATGCAAAGTGTTTTAAAGAGGATGCGTGCTGAGATAGGGAGCCAGTGGAGGTCTCTGATTATGGGGGTGATATGGTCAGATTTCCATGTATTAGTAATGACCCTGGCTACAGCGTTCTGGAACATTTGTAGGGGTTTAATAGTAGAGGAGGGGAGGCCAAGTAGATGGGATGGTATTCACCATTGAGTTTTGAAAGAACTAAAATTTTAAACTGCAGACCTGTTACTAGTCAGTAAATTATCATTAAAATCATCCACAATACTTGAAGACTGGAAGGTGGCCAATATAACACTCATTTCTAAGAAGAACTCCTGAGGTGATCTGCGAAACTATACACAGTAAGCCTGAGGTCATTTCAGGAGAAAATGGTAGAAGTAATCTGAAAAAAAAAGTTATTGAGTATATGAATAGACATATCCTAACTGGGAATAGCCAATATGGTTTTAGCAAAGGGAAATCCTGCCTTACCAATCTACTAGAATTTGTTGAATAATTTGTACATAAACAGTGGACATGGGATTTATTTATTTATTTATTTATTTTTTATATACCAACATTTGATCTCAATTGAGATATCACACCGGTTTACATTCAGGTACTGTAGGTATTTCCCTATCCCCAGAGAATCTAAGTTTTTGTACCTGAGGCAATGGAGAGTAAAGTGACTTGCCCAAGGTCACAAGGAGCGACAGCAGGACTCGAACCCTGGTCTCCTGGTTCATAGTCCACTGCTCTAACCACTAGGCTATTCCTCCTGTGGATCCCTAAAGGCTTGAGGATGATAATGAAAAAAAGAGTGCATGGGGGGAACCTGCATGGAATAACAGTTAGTACCCTTACCCAGAAGGCATGGAGGATAACTACCCTTAACCAATTATCCTTGATAATTTAGATACAACTGCAACATTGCTCTCCACTTTAACAGTGGGGCAGGGAAAAAAGGGTATTGGGTTCTGAAAACAATCAACACTGGGCCACAGTGTTTATGATCTGGGGTACTGATGCACTAACATTGGAGATGAAGCTTCTATGGCCTATTCCAAAAGCAAAGAACATTAAAGCAATATTGTCAGAATTATCAGAAAGGTCACTAACCAAGTAAAAATGTTGCAGTAATTTTGTTATGGGTTTGACAGTTGCTTGGTCTTGCTTGTAAGTATTACTATCCTTAACATAAGGCATGTTGCACAGAATGACAGATACTGCCTTTAGCAGATACTTGGGGGTAACTTGTACATTGAGACAGTTGCTGCCAAGGGAAGCTTGCTGGGCAGACTGGATGGACCATTTGGTCTTTTTCTGCAGACAATAGAGATGTGATTCGGCCGAACCATCTCTTAAAAAACGGCGTGGGCCATCCATTGCTCCTACCATGTGACAGGGGCCAACCAATGGCACTGATAGCCCCTGTCACATGGTAAAAGCAAAGTGCCATCGGCGCCATTTTGATTAGTGGCAGCCGACAGCCCGAGAGGGGGAGATCACTCCTGGGACCTTGCTGGACCACCAGGGACTTTTCGGTAAGTCTTGGGGGGGGGGGGGGGTGTCAGGCAAGTCTTGGGGGGTCGGGAAGGTGGGGGTTTGCAATTAATTAAATGTGAAATTTCATGGGTTTCGTGGGTTTTCTTATCGTTTTGTCGACCTCCCCCCCCCCCCCCCCCGAAATGCGACGAAATAGGAAATATTGTCTCTATTTCATCGCAAACAAATGCACATCCCTAGCAGACAATACTATGTTACTATGTTAAACATGTCAATAAGGGCAAGCCAGTCAATATGATGATTCTGGATTTTCTGAAGACATTTCTCAAAGCTCCTCATAAGAGACTCTTCTGGAAACTAAAAAATGGTAGGATAGGAAGCAATGTTCTATTGCAGCTAATTGGTTAAAAAAATAGGAAACAAAGTCAATGGTCAGTTTTCCCAATAGAAAAAGATGAATAGTGGAGTGACCCAGGGATCTGTGCTTGAACCTGTTTAACATATTCATAAAGGATCTGGAAGAGAAAGTAATGAGTGAGGTGATCAAATCTGAAGTGACACAACATTATTCAAAGTTGTTAAAAATCAAATGGATAGTGAGGTGTTGCAGTAGGGCCTTGCAAAACTGGAGGAATGAGCATCTGAAAAGCACATACAATTTAATGTGGACAGATGCAAAGTGATTCACATAGGGAAAAAAAATCCTACCTACTATAGATGAACATAGTGCAGTGGATTCCACATTAGGTTTCACCACTCAGAAGAAGAATCTTGGAGTCCTTGTGGAAGACACACTAAAATTATTGGGTCAGTTTGTAGAGCAGCCAAAAAACAAATTGAATATTAAAAAAATGTGAATAAATAATGCCTCTGTATTGATCCATGGTGCAACTGCATCTGGAGTATTGTGTGTAGTTCTGGTTGCCAAAAGATATAGCAGTAGAAAAAATTCAGAGAAGTGCAACATAAATGGTAAAGGAATGGAACGGCTCTATTACGAGGAAAGACTTAACTGGTTAGGGTTCTTCAGTTTGTAGACAAGATGACTGAGAGGGGATATAGTAGAGGTTTACAAACTTATGCGTGCACAATACTAGGACTAGAGGATATTACATGAAACTAACTAGCAGAAGATTATGAAATAAAAAAATGTATTTTTCCATGTGGCATCCCTATCGGATCTTGCCACTATCCCTGTACTTAGAACACACTTAGGCCTGGATTTATCAAAATGTAGTAAATATCGCATGCAATAGGAAAAGGGGTGTATCTTAGCACTTCATATAGGTATTACCACAGAGTGCAATAACTTTTTCACACATTGTGGTAAGTACCACAATTGTTGCAATTCCTACCTACAACCACAAGAGAGCGAGAGAGAGAGACTAGCTATAAGGCAAGGCCCTTATACTATGTAGGTATTTATACCTCTATATGAGGCCCACCTAGTAACTCGAGGTGAGGTTTAGTTAGTAGTGTAGGGGTTAGGGGCCACTTTGACATTCAGAGTGAAACGTATGAACAGAACAGTACACTCTTGGGAAGATTTGATGACCTTCGGAGTGAGGAAATTCACACAAAGATGAGATTTGTACAATGTTCTCTCAACCTAGCTTGATGGACTCAGAACATTGTACAAATCTCATCTTTGTGTGAGTTTCCTCACTCCGAAGGTCATCAAATCACCTAAAGTAACAGATAAGGAAAATGGACACTTGAATCCAAGGAAGAGCAAAAGAAGGAAATCCTATTTGGATTTCCTCACAAGAAAACAGGACAGGCTGGGTGTCTATGGGAGAGAAGATTTCTAAAGGTAGGATTTTGGCAAAGCAAATGGGACCCCTTCACTAGGATTTTCACAGCATAGCCGCTGGGAGAGTAACTGCATTTAAAATCACCATGAGCTCTACCCAGAGGTCTAGAATAAGGACACCTATCTACAGGGAAAGAAACCCTGAAACTATAATCAGATGTACACTCATCATTTTGAACAATGGAATTTAATTTAAGAATCAGTAAACTTTATTTTAACACCCAGTCCTGGTTCTGTCTGAGTTCTTACAGCCTCTCACCTCATGGGAAGCACTTAAAGTACAGCGCACACACTGGTGATGTTCTTTCATCGTCTGTGCCATAAGCAAGAACTCCCCCCCCATAAAAAGAATCCCTCCATGGATTAAGAGCGTGGGAATGAATAGCTAGCCAGAGCAGCCCCAGAAAATATAAATAAGATTGTATGTCCTTAGGAGTACTTCTCCTAGAAAGGGGGTTACATCTATCAATGAACAGCTATATTAAGGAACTTGTTGCCAGATATGGTCAAGACTAATAGTATAACTAAGTTTCAAAGGTTTGGCTAAATTTCTGGAGGACAGTTCTGTAAACAATTACTAGCCTAATAAAACTGGTATCTCCACTTCATATTTCTGGAAGTGAGCAATAGGGATTTGCTGGGTTCTTCCAAGTGATCCAGCTTTGCCATATAAGAATATAACAACATAACAACATGCCATACTGGGTCAGACCAAGGGTTCATCAAGCCCAGCATCTTGTTTCCAACAGTGGCCAATCCAGTTCATAAGAACCTGGCAAGTACCCCAAAACTAAGTATATTCCATGTTACTGTTGCCAGAAATAGCAACTTAATTAATATCAGGTAATGGACTTCTCTTCCAAGAACTTATCCAATCCTTTTTTAAACACAGCTACACAACTGCACTAACCACATCCTCTGGCAACAAATTCCAGAGTTTAATTGTGCGTTGAGTGAAAAAGAACTTTCTCCGATTAGTTTTAAATGGGCCACATGCTAACTTCATGGACTGCCCCCTAGTCTTTATATTATCTGAAAGAGTAAATAACCGATTCACATCTACCTGTTCTAGACCTCTCATGATTTTAAACATCTCTATCATATCCCCCCTCAGCCGTCTCTTCTCCAAGCTGAAAAGTCATAACCTCTTTAGTCTTTCCTCATAGAGGAGCTGTTCCATCCCCTTTTCATTTTGGTCGCCCTTCTCTGTACCTTCTCCATCGCAACTATATCTTTTTTGAGAAGCAGCAACCAGAATTGTACACAGTATTCAAGGTGCGGGCTGACCATGGAGCGATACAGATGCATTATGACATTCTCCGTTTTATTCACCATTCCCTTTCTAATAATTCCCAACATTCTGTTTGCTTTTTTGACTGCCGCAGCACACTGAACCGATGACTTCAATGTGTTATCCACTATGACGCCTAGATCTCTTTCTTGGGTGGTAGCTCCTAATATGCAACCTAACATTGTGTAACTATAACATGGGTTATTTTTCCCTATATGCATCACCTTGCACTTATCCACATTAAATTTCATCTGCCATTTGAATGCCCAATTTTCCAGACTCACAAGGTCTTCCTGCAATTTTTCACAATCTGCTTGTGATTTAAGTACGCTGAACAATTTTGTATCATCTGCAAATTTGATTATCTCACTTGTCGTATTTCTTTCTTTATAAATATAGGGGCGGATTTTCAGAGCCCTGCTCGCGTAAATCCGCCCAAAACCGGGCGGATTTACGCGAGCAGGGCCCTGCGCGCCGGGAAGCCTATTTTACATAGGCCTACCTGCGCGCGCAGAGCCCTGGGACTTGCGTAAGTCCCGGGGTTTTCGGAGGGGGCGTGTCGGGGGGGCATGTCGGGGGCGGGCCCGAACCGCGCGGCGTTTTCGGGGCGTGTCGGGAGCGTTCCGGGGGCGTGGCTACGGCCCGGGGCGGCCTGGGGGCGTGGCCGCGCCCTCCGGACCCGCCCCCAGGTCGCGTCCTGGCACGCAGGAGGCCCGTTGACGCGCGGGGATTTACGCCTCCCTCTGGGAGGCGTAAATCCCCCGACAAAGATAAGGGGGGGGGTTTAGACAGGGCCGGGCGGGTGGGTTAGGTAGGGGAAGGGAGGGGAAGGTGAGGGGAGGGCAAAGGAAAGTTCCCTCCGAGGCCGCTCCGATTTCGGAGCGGCCTTGGAGGGAACGGGGGTAGGCTGCGCGGCTCGGCGCGTGCCGGCTATACGAAATCGATAGCCTTGCGCGCGTCGATCCAGGATTTTAGCGGATACGCGCGGCTCCGCGCGTATCTACTAAAATCCAGCGTACTTTTGTTTGCGCCTGGAGCGCAAACAAAAGTAGGCTATTCGCGCTCGTTTTAAAATCCGCCCCATATTGAAAAGTAAGGGTCCCAATACAGATTCCTGAGGCACCCTTCCACTGAGAAAATTGACATTTAATCCTACTCTCTGTTTCCTGTATGTGCAGAGATATTCTGCCCACTCCTCGGTTTATTTCCATTATCGGCTGTATAATAAAGACTCTCTTGACTTCTGTGTGTGTACCATTAGAGCCAGCCTATCGCAGCAAGTCCCCACAGAACTCCTCCCTGTTGGAGGTTCCATCTCTTGCTACAACCAAGGGCCCACAACACCAATGAAACATATCAATGACATTTTCTGTTTTATTAACCATTCCCTTCCTAATAATTCCTAACATTCTGTTTGCTTTTTTGGCTGCTACAGCACACTGAGCCGACGATTTTAAAGTATTACCCACTATGATGCCTAGATCTTTTTCCTGGGTGGTAGATCCTAATATAGAACCTAACATCATGTAACTACAGCAACTGTTATTTTTCCCAGTATGCAACACCTTGCACTTGTCCACATTAAATTTCATCTGCCATTTGGATGCCCAATCTTCCAGTCTTGCATGGTCCTCCTGTATTGTATCACAATCCACTTGTGATTTAACCACTCTGAATAATTTTGTATCGTCCACAAATTAGATAACCTCACTCATCGTATTCCCTTCCAGATCATTTATATATATATTGAAAAGCAACGGTCCAAGTACAGATCCCTGAGGCACTCCACTGTTTACCCTTTTCCACTGAGAAAATTGAATAGGGATGTGAATCATGTGCCCGATCATTTTAACGATCGGGTTCGGCTGGGGGAGGGGGGGAAATCTGATCGTTAGAGATGTGAATTGGGATCGGTTCCGATTCCAATTCACATCACTAATTTTTTTTAGTGAGGCCCGCGCCGATAAAAAAAACCCACCCCGACCCTTTAAAATTACCCCATAGCCTCCCCACTCTCCCGACCCCCCCCAAAACTTTTTACACATACCTGGTGGTCCAGGGGGGCCGCGGGGAGCGATCTCCCATTCCCAGGCCATCAGCTGCGCTAAAATAAATGGCGCCGATGGCCCTTTGCCCTTACCATGTGACAGGGTATCCGTGCCATTGGCGCCGGCCATCCAGTGCTCCTACCATGTGACAGGGGCCGGCCAATGGCACGGATACCCTGTCACATGGTAAGGGCAAAGGGCCATTGGCGCCATCTTTATGAGTGGCAGCCGATGGCCCGAGAGCGGGAGATCGCTCCCTGCGCCCCCCCCCCCCCCGGACCACCAGGTAATTTTAAAAGGTTTTGGGGGGGGGGTTGGGAGGGTGGGGGAGGCTAAGGGGGTCGGTTTAAAGGGTCGGGTGGGGGTTTTTTTTATCGGGCCATCGGCGCCATTTATATTAGTGGCAACCAAAATGGCGCAGATGGCCCGAGAGTGGGAGATCATACCGGGACCCCCCCCCCCCCCACTGGACCACCAGGTAATTTAACATTTTGGGGGGTTCGGGAGGGTGGGGGAGGGTAAGGGATTAGTTTTAAAGGGTCGGGGTGGGTTTAGGGGTTGTTTTGGTGTGCCGGTTTTCCCACCCTCCCCCCAAATAATTCCCGTGCCCGATTTAACGATTTTTGACGATAAATCGGGGGAATTTGTATTGTATCGCGCACTCTAACAATTTTTGACTATTTAAAAAATATCGACGATTTTTTAAAATCGTCAAAAAACGATTCACATCCCTAAAATTGAACATTTAATCCTACTATTTCCTGTCTTTTAACCAGTTTATATTCCATGAAAAGACATCGCCTCCTATCCCGTGACTTTTTAGTTTTCTTAGAAGCCTCTCATGAGGGACTTTGTCAAATGCTTTCTGAAAACCCAAATACACTACAACTACCGGTTCACCTTTATCTACATGTTTATTAACTCCTTCAAAAAAATGAAGCAGATTTGTGAGGCAAGACTTGCCTTGGGTAAGGCCATGCTGACTTTGTTCCATTAAACCATGTCTTTCTATATGTTCTGTGATTTTGATATTTAGAACTATTTTTCCTGTCACTGAAGTCAGGCTAACTGGTCTGTAGTTTCCCGGTTTGCCCCTGGAGCCCTTTTAAAATATTGGTGTTACATTAGCCACCCTCCAGTCTTCAGGTACAATGGATGATTTTGATAGGTTACAAATTTTTACTAATATGTCTGAAATTTCATTTTTTAGTTCCTTCAGAACCCTGGTGTTGCATCTGTCACTGCCCGATGTCTCCACTCCGCCCTCCTAACCTCATCGGCGACTCCCTCTTGCTCAAGTGTAAGATTGGCTGCCACTGCGTCTTTTGCCGACTCCCTCCGACGTTCCCGGAATGGCTCGACGCTGCACACCGCCATGTTTCCCAGCAGCCTAAGGGTGCACACGCGGCGCAGCACCGACTGAAGTACCAGCAATGGCGCGAACCTCAGGGGCATCCCCCTGAGGTGACGTCATCTTCACCAGATACTTAACGTCTCTGTAAACGCTAATGTATCGAGTTAGCAAGGAGTTGGATATGTACAAGGAGTTCTAGGACTGATGGGCGATAGTATGAATCTCGTGTCTCCATTCAAATAAAGAATTTTGGACAACATTTGGTGTCTAATCCACTGTTTGCCCACAAGGAGTTCTAGGACTTCGGGTTCTCTCCAAGCTACTCTGCCTCCTCGGACTTACCAGGGGTACCCGCTCCTCAGGGGCCTCGCTTTCTCTTTGCTTTTCAGATCACAGTCTGGAACCGGTACTCGCTCCTCGAGGGACCTCGTTCCCTGACTCGCTTCTGAATACCTCTTCTGCCAGGAACTCATTGCTGCCTATAACTCCAGTGAGTTACCATCTCTCTCTCTCAGAGCCTTCCCTGGAACCAGGTACTCGCTCCTCGAGGGCCTAATCCATTCCAGCTCCTGGGCTGCTTCATTATGTGAGTGTTACCATCAAGGTTCTGTTCCTGAACTCTGCATACCCTGCCTACTCACTATCTTTACTAGGGATGTGAATCGTTTTTTGACGATTTAAAATATCGTCCGATATATTTTAAATCGTCAAAAATTGTGAGAGGCGATATTTAATAGGAATTCCCCTGATTTATCGTCAAAAATCGTAAATCGGGGGAAGGGGGAGGGCGGGAAAACCGGCACACTAAAACAACCATAAAACCCACCCGACCCTTTAAAATAAATCCCCCACCCTCCCGAAACCCCCCCCCCCCAAATGCCTTAAATTACCTGGGCTCCAGTGGGGGGGTCCCGGTGTGATCTCGGGCCTCCGGTGCGTTGTAGAAATGGCGCCGGCGCTACCTTTGCCCTGTCATATGACAGGGCAAAGGTATGCCCTGTCATATGACAAAAAACAAAATGGCCGGTGCCATTTTGTTTTTTGTCCCCCGACGTCAGGAGCGTAGAAGATCGCTCCCGGACCCCCGCTGGACCCCCAGGGGCCTCCTGACCCCCCCAAGCTGGCCAAAAGTCCCTGGGTGTCCAGCGAGGGTCCGGGAGCGATCTCCTACGCTCCTGATGTCGTTTTGCCGTACAAAATGGCGCCAGCCATACGCCGTATGGCCGGCGCCATTTTGTACGGCAAAACGATTCGAGTGCAGGAGGTCGCTCCCGGAACCCCGCTGGACTTTTGGCAAGTCTTGTGGGGGTCAGGAGGCCCCCCCAAGCAGGCCAAAAGTCCCTGGGGGTCCAGCGGGGGTCCAGGAGCGATCTCCTACGCTCCTGACGTCGTTTTGCCGTACAAAATGGCGCCGGCCATACGCCGTATGGCCGGCGCCATTTTGTACGGCAAAACGATTCGAGTGCAGGAAGTCGCTCCCGGACCCCCGCTGGACTTTTGGCAAGTCTTGTGGGGGTCAGGAGGCTCCCCCAAGCTGGCCAAAAGTCCCTGGGGGTCCAGCGGGGGTCCGGGAGCGATCTCCTACACTCCTGACGTCGGAGGACAAAAAACAAAATGGCCGGCGCCATTTTGTACGGCAAAACGATTTGAGTGCAGGAAGTCGCTCCCGGACCCGCACCTGAGGCCCGAGAGTAAAAGATCACACCGGGACCCCCCCTCTGGACCCCAGGTAATTTAAGGCATTTGGGGGGGGGGTTCGGGAGGGTGGGGGATTTATTTTAAAGGGTCGGGGTGGGTTTTAGGGATGTTTTAGTGTGCCGGTTTTCCCGCCCTCCCCCGATTTACGATTTACACGATATTTAAGAAAACAAAACCGCGACGATCCGATTCCCTCCCCCTCCCCCCAGCCGAAATCGATCGTTAAGACGATTGATCACACGATTCACATCTCTAATCTTTACAGCTCAGTTATCTGGGATCGCTGTTCCAGTATCTGAGGGACTAAAGCCCAGCCGGGCATTACCAGCTCACTACTGCCACCTCTGGTGGTTCAATATACTGTTTAGTAAAAGAACTAGTGTGTGTCTGTCTCCATACTCTGAGCCTAACCGGTGGTCCCTCTTGGGATCTTCCCCCTGAGGGCGTGGTCATCTGCCACCGGCCCAAGGATCCACCCACAACTACCACGAACATTAACACCTGGGGTGTATACCGTCCAGTCCAGGTGATTTACTACGCTTCAGTTTGTCAGTCAGGCCTACCACATCTTCTAGGTT
Source organism: Rhinatrema bivittatum (assembly GCF_901001135.1). Lineage (NCBI taxonomy): Eukaryota > Metazoa > Chordata > Amphibia > Gymnophiona > Rhinatrematidae > Rhinatrema > Rhinatrema bivittatum. Next base: position 242,661,345 of record NC_042618.1, on the reverse strand, counting down.
CACCGTGATTTGGTTCAGTCCATCTGAATCATTACCCATGAAAATCTTCTCCGGTACAGGTATCTCCCCAACATCCTCTTCAATAAACACCGAAGCAAAGAAATCATTTAATCTTTTCGCGATGGCCTTATCTTCTCTCTTTGACCCCTTTAACCCCTTGATCATCTAACAGTCCAACTGACTCCCTCATGGGCTTTCTGCCTCAGATATATTTTAAAAAGTTTTTACTATGGGTTTTTGCCTCTACAGCCAACTTCTTTTCAAATTCTCTGTTAGCCTGTCTTATCAATGTCTTACATTTAACTTGCCAACACTTGTGCTTTATCCTATTCTGTTGGATCCTTCTTCCAATATTTGAATGAAGATCTTTTGCCTAAAATAGCTTCTTTCACCTCCCCTTTTAACCATGCCGGTAATCGTTTTGCCTTCCTTCCACCTTTCTTAATGTGTGGAATACATCTGGATAAAGATCCTGCATGAGACTAATTGCACAATCAAATCTTTATGGGTAGGATGCTGGGCTTGATGAATCATTAGTCTTTCTCATTGTAGCACCATTTATGTTCTTAAGTTAAGCATGATCTAGCAACACAGGCCATGGGGATTGCAGGGTTGGTATCAGCAAGCTACAGTTTCCTAGAGTCCAGACAGGTTGAGACAGAAAAGCTGAACCCAAACAAGACACAGGCCAGCGTAGTTTATTTTGGATCTGTGGCTACTCTTTCATGTTTTGAATCAAGAAGCATGCTGCAGAGAGGAGGTGGTGAGAACCTTTAGGATTTAGACATGCACTGAATGGGAATGTATGGAGTGAGATGGCATCAATTGATACCATCTTTAATGTATGAAGGAAAAACCAAACCCCCTCTGCAAGGGAACCAATCTCATAAAGGTGAATTTGGGAAGACTTGAATAACATTTGTATTCCCCTAAACTAGGATTATCTGACCAGATGATATCCTGAGGAAAGTATGGGGGAATGAAATGGGCATGAAAGAGATGAAGTCACAAAGGAAAATGGGAGGTAGCTAAATTTGTTCAAGGAGACAAGCATAGGATATGGCATAGGCTATGATTCTAAAACTAATCTAAACTAGATCTGTCTAGCAGGTTGCACAAATACAAGAATAATGAACTCCTAGCAGAAACGCAGATACTCCCATATTTGGTCTGTCTGATAGACTGTGCTTGAGACATAAAACTAACAACTGGATCTGTCTGGCAGGCTCCAGGTACAGTAATAACAAAGTCCTTGCAGAATGCAAGTGCTCACGTAGCCGGCTCTGTCTAGCAGGTGTCGAGGGGACACAGGAAGCCGAATATGGGTAACACCTTTGTGGTTTTGTGTAAAGGAGGGGGCGGGGTACTGAGTTTGAACTAAATAGTGAATCTTGTATGCTCAACTACACAGGAAGGTGGAGTATTAAAGAGAGAGACAATAAAAACTGTCCTGGATAATGAGTACTGTTTTCCGAGCAGTCATGTTTCATGGCTGGCAGCTGGTATATATCGTTATCAGTATGGACAGAAAAAACTGGGCAGTCTGCATGGACCATTTGATCTTTTTCTGCCATCATCCAGAATGGTAATAAGAGCATATATAGATGAAGAATTTCACATAACAGTAGAAATAAAGGCCAATACATTTAAAAAAAATCTATCTATCTATATATAAGGTGATACCTTTTATTGGACTTAGTATCCCTTATATTTGTTTACTGACCTTATAATTCCTCGTTTTAGGTATACAGGCAGAAATAATCTGCACATTCAAGTGGACTAAGATGGCAACCCCACTATTTCACACGATAGTGAGAAAGGGAGTAGAAATGTTACACTGCAAACTTTTTTAGGAAGTTTATAAATGTGTAGGAACAGTTGATAGTTTGGTCTTCCTTTCAGGCCATGCTGCAATTTATACAAAAAGTTTAAAAGTTTAGTCCTTCCATTATCTCATGATTTAAAAAAAAAATATATTTGAAGGTACTACAAAATAAAAACTTAAGAGGTTAATACTGAAAGCGGTTTGCCCACCTATGTTTGGACATAGCCAGAGAAACCGCAGGCTTTAAAAATTCTGCTGGTTTGATTCCCCTCCCCCTCCCCTCCCCGACATAGCTGAATACATTGTTAGACCACTAAAAACATCCAGTTATGTCAGGAATGTACCAGGGCAGAGTGGTGTTATCTAAGTTATCTGGATAACATTGATTTTTAAAGGTATCTGGCTAATATAGCTGAATAACTTTAGAACTGCTGCAGAGCATGCCTAAAGTTAGCCTGATAAAGTTATCTGGATAACTTTTAGATAGCCAGGTAAATTAAGTGGCGCACCCACATTGCTGATTATCCCAATTTAACTAGCAGGATACATTTGCCTGGCTAACGTTGCCAGACACCCAGCAGCTAAAAATGGACCTCTAAATCTTATCAGTATACTGACTTAACAGAATATATATTTATTTATTTGAAAGAGCTCGACTAGAAATGGGATCAGGAGTCTCCGAAAGAAGGGCATGTGTTTGAATAGCTTGGAGAGGAATTCTGCACCTTAAGGGCTGGCATTTGAACCAAATATAATATGGACTAGTAAACTGAGATCCAGAGAACCAGAATTTAACCTAAATTGCTATGTTAATCCCAGGAAAAATTGTATAGTTTGGAAGGTTTGAAATCATGTGTTGTGCAATAATGTATATATATATATCTGAGGTTGTACACTGTGGGCTTTCTAAGTGCGTTGTACAGATGTATGAATCTGCCAGGTCCTCCCCAAGGTATACTAATGGGTTCTCAAACAACAGATAGACAGAGCAGGTACAAGTCTAGGTGTTTAATTTTTGTTATGCGGTGTGTCTGATACAAACAGATCAGCTTTGATCATGGCAATAGTTTCAGTCCCGAGACAAGGATCAATGAAATCCACAGGTGGGGAGGTCCAGTCCTGGTGAAGGGCAAGTAGGATGTTGCAGAAAGGCTTTGGTCTGCAATATTTGTGTTCTCAGGTTGGTCTACGAGTCTAGCCATCCATCCAGTGGCATAGCGAGGGTCTCCAGTACCCAGGGGGCCAATGCATTTGTGTAAATGGATGTGTGTTGCCTCCCCTGCACTCGCTCCCCCTACCATCCTGCTTGTAGAAACGCTTGCAGTCACAGAAGGTCACACTAACACAAACCCCAGAAAAGAAATGAACTGACAGACTGTCATGATCAGCTTATGGGGAAAAAGCTTCCCCTCCTTCAGACAGACTGCCCCTTCCCTCTGTGGCACTGCAAGCATACAAAAACAGCCTCTGATAAAGAATGAGATCAAGATGGTCAGAGGGGAAACCAAAAAAAAAGAAAAACCGTTCCAAATTTGTCCTTTCTCCAGACCTGCACACATCCCTGCAGCTTCATTACAGCACATAGCCCTTCCCCTCACCAAATACAGATTACCTGACCACAAATTAGAAAGAAAAACAGAAAGACAAAAGCTGAACTGGAAATCTCAAAAAGCCAGACTCTGCCAGCAGTATACTGTAAAATATAGAAATATTCAGACTTCCTCCCCAGGCCCTCTCCCCACCCAGACCTCCCAGAGTCATATGCAGTGCAATAATACAAAAACAGAAGCATCACCATTAGTCATAAAACAAAATCAAAATATATAAATCAATTATAATAGTAAACCATACTAATAAAAACAATATTTCAAAACAGATGAATAGATAATCTAATAAAAAAGAATAAAAATAAACATTTCCCAAAAATCATTTAAATATTTCAAAACAGCAGACACCTAATAATTAAACTAATAAGGTTAAATATTCCCCCATCTCCATACATGGGAACTTTTGATTTCCAGTCACCCTGAGATTGTCATGGATTACTGGAGGGGAGGCGTGAAAACACAAACTTTCTGCTCTTTCATATACACACGTCATTCAGAAAGACACACATATACGTGCAACCTTCTTCCATCTCCTTACTCCCTCTTTCCTTGCCTCTCACTCACCTCTGTCACTCACCCCTTTCATCTCAGTCACTCACCCCCTCCCTCCCACTCACCCCATTCCATTCTGTCTCAGTCACCATCTCTCATCAGTCACCATTCTGTCATCAGTCACCATGCTCTCTGACAAAATCGGCGCTCTATGCATCCAGTGCTACTGCATGGGGCCACTTCTCACTGGTGGGGAATGGGAACCTCATCAGCTTATCAACCCAGGACACTGATGTGCAGGTCTTTTTCTCACTGGCAGGGATAGGAACCCCATCAGTGTGTCTTCAGAGTAGTTAAATCACAAGCAGACTGTGATAAATTGCAGGAAGACCTTGTGAGACTGAAAAATTGGGCATCAAAATGGCAGATGAAATTTAATGTGGATAAGTGCAAGGTGATGCATATAGGGAAAAATCACCCATGCTATAATTACACAATGTTGGGTTCCATATTAGGTGCTACCACCCAAGAAAGAGATCTAGGCGTCATAGTGGATAACACATTGAAATTGGCAGTTCAGTGTGCTGTGGCAGTCAAAAAAGCAAACAGAATGTTGGGAATTATTAGGGAATGGTGAATAAAACGGAAAATGTCATAATGCCTCTGTATTGCTCCATGGTGAGACCGCACCTTGAATACTGTGTACAATTCTGGTCACCGCATCTCAAAAAAGATATAATTGCGATGGAGAAGGTACAGAGAAGGGCGACCAAAATAAGGGGAATGGAACAGCTCCCCTATGAGGAAAGACTAAAGAGGTTAGGACTTTTCAGCTTGGAGAAGAGATGGCTGACGGGGGATATGATAGAGGTGTTTAAAATCATGAGAGGTCTAGAACGGGTAGATGTGAATCGGTTATTTACTCTTTTGGATAATAGAAAGACTAGGGGGTACTCCATCAAGTTAGCATGTGGCACATTTAAAACTAATCAGAAAAAGTTCTTTTTCACTCATCGCACAATTAAACTCTGAAATTTGTTGCCAGAGGATTAGATTATTGCAGTTAGTATAGTTGTGTTTAAAAAAGGATTGGATAAGTTCTTGGAGGAGAAGTCCATTACCTGCTATTAATTAAGTTGACTTAGAAAATAGCCACTACTATTACTAGCAACAGTAACATGGAATAGACTTAGTTTTTGGGTACTTGCCAGGTTCTTATGGCCTGGATTGGCCACTGTTGGAAACAGGATGCTGGGCTTGATGGACCCTTGGTCTGACCCAGTATGGCATGTTCTTATGTTCTTAAGCTTGCTGGGCAAACTGGATAGACCAGTTGGTCCTTTTCTGCTGTCAATTCTATGTTTCTATGTCTCTATAAATGGCACGACTGCTTGTACTATCGTACATATTGTGATATTGTGGTAGCAGTGGGACTTTCAGTGCTAAGCAAGGAACAGCCATAGACACATGCCTCAGAACTGAGAAAGAATTCTTGTTGAAAGTCAGCATAAGCAGAAACTAATTCCAGAAAAAAAAAGGAGAAAGATTTTTTTTTAAAATAGAAACCTTAGTTTTGCTCTAAAGCCTGGCACAGAGCAGAAACCTGTGCTGCAAAGTTCTCATATAGACAGTATCACAGACCAGGGGTTCACACTAAGGAAAAGAAGTGAAAAGAGAAATTTGAGAAACCTGTTTTATTCCTGCACAGAGTAGAGGACCTAAACTAATAAAATACTGTGGCTAAGCATTTTCTATAGTACAAGAACATGTAATGAAGAATATTTTTCCTAAGGGGCCTAGCTAAAAGAGCCAAGCGAGTTTAAAAATAGCAGCTAAGGAGAATAGCTGTGCCTGAGACAGGAATATACAAGTAAGTAAGGGTTTTTCTTGTGCATTTTGAACAATAATTTTGTCCTTTTACTCCAAAGAAAAAAGGTTGAAAGCTAAGCAGGGAACGGTCCATTGAAAACAACCAGCCTTGTTTACAACAGAGCACAAGTGAGCTAGTATAGAAGCTTTGCTTCAAACCCTCCTGGAGGGACAACAGCAGCTGGGAATTTCTCTATAGTCCTAGGTAGCCAAGCAGCAAGTTCTGCAAGAAAATTTGAAAAAGCATCAAGCTTCCTGGGTACAGTGTACAAAATCCATGAAAGCTCTGACTCTAGTGATACTCGAGGTAAATCAAGGAGAGGACTCAGGGTAATCTGAAGCAGAGGAATATGAAAATTAGAGGGTGCAGGAGGAGGGCACGGGTTGTGTCAGACCCAGCAATATTGAGAGTATCTTCCACAAGGATACTGACATGGCTGCAAATGAGGGCCAAACCAAGTGAGGATGAAGAGGTCATTGCTTTAAAGACAGAGATACAAAAAATGCCACTGCATGTGGCCAAAGGTGGTTGACACTACAGTAATTTTATCAAGGGTGCAGGAAAGCCCATGGTGGGGTCTTGTTTGGTGTGTGTCGCTGAGACCATTGGCTGGACAGGTTGGTCCTAAAGAGGTCAATGCTCTCTTAAGGTAGACCAAGGAAGTTGCAGTGGGTACAGCTGTGCAATGTTGCATGTGCCAGCCGCAGCAGACCCGCGGCTCGACCCTGTCACCTCTCTCTCTGACGAATCCAGTGCCTAGTTCCTTACCCTAGCGGCGGTGGGCCACCAGCTCCGTCCTCGGGCCACCCCCAGTGCCTCAGCTTCAGCTACAGACCCCTGTGTTCCGCGTTGGGCCTCTCCTCATGGCCCGCGGAGAGACACCGCTACTCAGTGCCGCGCCCTTCCCTAGGCGCGCGCATCATTGTTTCTTATGAAGGGCCCGCAGAGGCAACCTGGCCACGGCCCCAGATGATGATGTCACCGAAGCTCTGGTATTTAAGGCCGGGCTCAGCTTCCAATGATCGCCTTTGCAACAGGTCTCCATGCTGGTCGTGTACTCGTTGCCTCCTGGTGATTCTCCTGCGTTCCTGGTTCCTGATCCCTGCAAGTTCCTGTTCCTGTTCTCCTCCCTCCCTGCGTTCCTGATTCCTAGCCCTTTATCGGATTGCCTTCTTGGACACGACCTCTACATTTCCTGGTTACTCCATTGACTCTCTCCAAGCTCGGACCTCTGCATTGCCTGACACGGTATTGACTCTCTCCAAGCCTGGACCTCAGCTTTGCCTTGCCTCCGCTTCTTGATTGCCACCAGCCCTGACTCCAGCTTGCTCTACGATGACTCCTCAATCTACGTCCTGGACTTGGCCTATTCAGGCTTCGGCCTATTCTTGCTCGGGCCCCCCTGTCTGATTTTGGTTCTATTGGTGCCCGTGTTTCTGGGACTCCACCTCGTCCAGTACAGACTTCTCCATTCTACTGTTTCTGCCTCTGGGCTGACATCTCTGCCTTTCCATCAATGACAACATACGGAGGCCCACCTAAGCCCAACCGGCCCCGGTACCCAAAGGCTCAACCCGCGGGGAATGAGGGCTGGTATTGGTGAGGTGCCAGTCGGCCTCCATCCTTCAGCCCACTCCGCTTGCCGACTGTGGGGGACCTGTAGGATCCCTCTTATGGGTAGCGTCAACCCCACCTCAGCCTAAGGGTCCACCTCCGGCGCAACAGGTTGCAAAGGCCATGGATTCAGCAGGGCCGTGTGCCCTCCAGGCTTTTCCTAGCCTGGCTTCAAAGATACGAGAACAGCAACAATTTCTCGGGGCACTGGCCTCCTCCCTCGAGCATCTGCATGCCCAGCTTGATGCCCTGTCCGGTAATCCAGTTCCAGTACCGGCTTCCTCTCACCAACAGCCGTCTCCCTCCACTCCTAGAGCCTTGTTGGCCCTACCAGCTGCGCCTCGTTTCAACAGTGACTCCTAGCTCTGAAGAGGGTTCATCAACCAATGCTACATGCAGCTCGTCCTGCAGCCATCCATCTTCCAAGATGAACTCATGAAAGTCACTTTTATCTTGTCTCGTCAGGAGGGGAAGGCGTTGGCTTGGGCTTCGCCCTTATGGGAGTGATCAGATTCGCTCCTGCAAGAACTATCTCGATTTGTGGCCGTGTTTTGACGGACCTTTGATGATCCTGGGCGGCATGCCGTGGCAAGCACTACTCTGCTGCACCTACGACAAGGCCAAAGGAGCCTATTTGATTATACGATTAAATTTCGGACCTTAGCCACAGGACCTGGCCACACACTGTACTGATGTTCACATGGTGCTTCAATGTCTCCGCGAAAACCATCTTTTCGCAAAGTTGGATAAATGCCTGTTTGAAAAATCCAATCTGCCCTTTCTAGGATATATAATTTTTCAATGAGGATTCTCTATGGACCCTGAAAAGCTCAAAGGAATCCAAGATTGGCCTCGGCCCGTGGGCCTTAAAGCACTACAATGATACCTTGGATTCACGAATTATTACCGCCATTTCATTCCTCATTATTTGACACTAGCGGCTCCTTTCACCGCGTTGACCCGTAAGGGCCAAGATACCCGGAACTGGACCCTGGAAGCCATTACAGCCTTTCAACGCCTCAAAGAGGCCTTCCTTGCTGGACCCTGTCTTCACCATCCAGAACCAAACTGCCCCTTCCAGGTCAAAGTAGACGCCTCTGCTATTGGGCTGGGGTGGTCTTGAGTCAACATTTAACTTCTGGATCTCTAGTTCCGTGCTCGTTCTACTCACACAAATTCTCTTCTGCGGAACAAAACTATAGCATTGGAGATTGCAAATTACTTGCTATCAAATTAGCCCTAGATGAATGGCGCCCGTGGCTAGAGGGCGCTCAGCATAAATTCACCATATTTACAAATCACAAGAACCTGAAACATTTGAATTGTGCCTAGCATCTCAATGCACGTCAAGCTCGATGGGCCCTGTTTTTTTTTAGGTTCAACTTCGAATTTCACTACCGCCCTGCTGGAAAAAACCTTCGGGCAGATGCCATGTATTATTCCTTCGAACAAGAAGATACTCCTGAAGAACCCAGTCACATCATTGACCCAGCCTGTGTTTGTTTGTCTGCAACTCACCCAGTCCTGACTGGGAAGACTGTTGTGCTCCGTCGCCTCCATGAAAGAGTCCTCTGATGGGCACATGATTCTAAGTTCGCCGGTCACCCAGGGTGAGCGCAAACTCTAGCTTTGCTCCAGCAGTTCTTCTGGTGGCCCACTGTGGTCTCTGATGCTAAAGCGTACGTTGATTCCTGCAACAGTTGCGCTCAACAGAAAACCCTGGTCGGTCGACCATGGGGTTTGCTCCAGCCACTTCCAGCTCCCGAAGAACCATGGACACATCTCTCCATGGATTTCATTGTGGACTTGCTGCCATCTAAAGGTCACACGGTTCTATGGGTTATGATAGATAGATAGATTTTCTAAAATGGCCCATTTTGTTCCACTATCAAGCCTACCATCTGCTTCTGAATTGGCACGCCTGTTCCTTCGCCATATATTTCAGCTACACGGCTTACCTAAGGACATTGTCTCTGACAGGGGTCCACAATTTGTCGCCCGATGCTGGCGTACACTCTGCAATAAATTTGACATCAACATCAGTTTAACCTCAGCATACTATCCACAAGCCAATGGGCAAGCTGAGCGAATTAATCGCTCCTTAAAATCTTTCCTTCGCACCTATATAAATGACCGTCAGGACAACTGGTCTGAACACCTTCCTTGGGCGGAGTTCTCCCACAACTCACATATTGCCGTTGCCACAGGTACATCGCACTTCTGCAACCACGAACACCATTACCCATACCGTTATTGGTGCCTTCTCCTTCTGGTGCCTTCTCCTTCTGCAACCACTGGTTGCAGAAGGAGAAGGCACCAGAAGGAGAAGGCACCAGAAGGAGAAGGCACCTTCTCCTTCTGCAACCACGAACACCATTACCCATACCGTTATTGGTGCATGCTACTGCTGATACCCTCAAGGCACTCTGGAATCAGACAAATCTTCGCTTACGCCAAACCACATCCCAGGCCAAGATGTCTGCGGACATCCATCGACGCTCTGCTCCTGAGTTTCTTCCCGGCCAGAAAGTCTGGTTAAGCACTCGGTATATTCGGCTTAAGATACATTCTCAAAGGTTTGCACCAAGGTACTGTTATGGTTATTGATGTTTGGGTGGATCCTTGGACACTGTGGCAGCTGACCACGCCCATGGGGGGCAGTCCCATGAGGGACCACAGTGTCAAGCTAGACTCTGGACATACAAACACAGATTTGAATATTTTATTAAACAGTTTTGGAAACCACCAGAGGTGGCAGTAGTGCGTAGTGGATGTTGAGCTCGGCTGGGCAGGTCTCCCACAGAACGTTGGAACAGCGAGTCCTCTGCTGGCTGTGCTGTAGTGGAAAGAGACTGAGAGTTATGAGTACACAATGAGAAGCATTCAGAGTCCCAGGTAGAATTAGGAGAGGCTCCGAGACAGGGAGAGCAGGCCCTCGAGGAGCGAATACCTGATCCCTTAGAGCAGAGAGACTCAGTGGTATTGTACTCATGTAGCAGTAACAGAGATTCCACTCGATGAGAGGTCTGGCACCAGAACAGAGGGCAGGCCTTCGAAGAACGAGTACCTGGTTCCAGTGAAGCAGTACTGTGGAATAGATAGTAGTTGTACTCACAGATGGAAATTGTTAGTGAAGTCTTCCAAGTAGAAAGGTTTGAAGATGCAGGCAGCGACTCAGGGAACATGGGCCCTCGAGGAGCGAGTACCGGTTTCCTGTTAGCACATGAAAGAAGCAGAAGAGGCCCCTGAGGAGCAGGTACCCTGTAGCAACCCTGAAGGGTGTAAGAGTTCCAGATAGCGCTGGAGTGGCAGAGCAGCTTCGGTAAGTCTTGGGTGGGTCAGGAGGGTGGGGGGTTGTAGTTAATTAAATTTTAGCCAGGAAACAAATAAGAATGGAACACATGAACGGATCGGGGGCCCCCCCCTTGCCGAATGCAACGTATCTGCCCCCCCACGAAAACAAATACCGAATGTAACGTATGCGGTCCCTCTGCACATCCCTATATACTATGCTGTGATAAGCATTTATCATGTGAAAAATGCTTATTTCAACAATATTTTTCCTGGAAAAACTGCATTTAAATGAGCTGATTTGTATGCCTTAACTTTGCAAATGCATGCAAAGCAGCTCATAAATATCTAATTTTATATAAATAAAATAATGTATTATTTTCCAAAAATTTGGCTACAACTCAGGAGTTGAAGTTAACTTTTCTTGGAGGCCTGGGATGCTTCTTGAAGGGCCATGCTGACTTTAAAGCCCCAATCAAACATGTACAAGTTCCCCGGGGATCTTGAGAGATCCCTGCTGCCTCTATAGTAGACCCTGAAGTCAAAAAAGTAAAAAAAAAAAAGTTTCAAAGTCACATGGCAACTCCCTACCCCCCACCTAAACTCCCTGTTTTAATAAAAGGCACCCCCCTGGTTCCACGTACCTGCACCCCCTCCAAAGAAGGCAGCCCCCCAGGCACACCTAATAGTCTAGTGGGGGCCAGATTAACCCCTAGGCTCCATGCGGCTGATCATTACATCTGAAATGGAGCCATCCAGCCTTTACACTATTGTGCTGGCTAAGGCCATTTTGGATAATGTCAGTGGTTGGCCCAGAGACTAGGGCGAGCTCCAGGCCCTAATAGACCACCAAGGACCCATTAGACTACCAGGAATGCTTGGGGGTGGGTGGGTGAGGAGGTCAGGAGTTGGCTGCCTTACGCAGAGAGGAAGCCCCTGAAAAATACCACAACAAGGTATATATATCCCTTAAATCAGGGCTTCCCAAATCTGTCCTGGGGACCCTGCAACCAGTCAGGTTTTCCACAATTAGCATATACTGGGTCTACATGATATGCAAATTTATCTCATGCATATTCATTGTGGATTATGCTGAAAATCTAATTGGCTATGGGGTTCCCAGGACAGGTTTGGGAAGTTGTGCCTTAGATTGTAAGCCCTCTGGGGATAGGGGAATACCAACAGCACCTGAATTTAATCTACTTTATGTGCCTAAAAAGAGGCTTGCAAATCAAATAAATAAATAAATCATACTAGTCTACTTGCTGTATTTCACCATTATATGCACAAAAGCTGCAACAAAAATCCCTATTTTCTGTTAGGGTTTGTATTTTCCTGAGACAATATTTGTTTATAAAAATTTTGAAAACTCCTTGTGTCTAAGCATGCCAACTATTATGACTCTAATAATTGATGTGATGCTAGATTCATAAGAACCCATATAGACTTTACACCCATATATCTGTATACTCAGGGATGGATTTAGAATTTAACTTTTGATGTTTTCACCCCTCCCCTAAGGGGCTGTTTTAGCAGAATTGGAATTAAGGAGATGTAGTATCCTTTCACACTGTGGATATGTCTCCAGGGAAAAGTACTCAGGACGGAAGGGTTAGAACGGCTATTGTAGTTGGTGATTCAGTTATTGGCCTAATTGTAAAATTTTCCCAATGGAGAAAGATGAATAGTGGAGTGCGTTAGGGATCTGTTCTGGAACCACTGCTTTTTAATATATTTACAAAGAGCTGGAAATGGGGACAATGAGTGAGGTAATCAAATTTGCCAATGACACTATATTATTCAAAGTAATTAAATCACAAGAGGATTGTGAAAAATTGCAAGAGGACCTTGCAAGACTGGGATGTTGGATCCGTGGACCCTTGGACCAAGGTGGAGTTGGTGCAACCTGCAAGAAGGAGCCCTTCAGGTCCCCACTATTGGCAGGCAGGCCTGGATGAGGCAGAGGACCAACTGGATCTTCACTGTTACCAGCCCATGTTCCCCTTGGGTCTTTAGCTATCAGTCAGCAGGTCTTAGGTGGGGGCCTCTGATGATGATAGAGAGATCCACTGGGGTTGCTGCATAGGAGTAGAGGGAAGCCAGAAGAAGACAATGGTGTACAGGAGTCAAGCAGTGGTCAGTGGCAGGTGGCATTCAAGAATGTCCTGGAGTCAGGCCGAAGTCAATACCGGGAATCTGTCCGAAGAGAAATGCGAGACTAATAGGCAGGGCAGGAAGGCAAGGAGCAGGACAGATGGGCAGGCAAGAATGTAGAAGAACAGAAGAACTGATCACAGTGACTGACAAAGAAAATAAGAATCACTGGAACTGAAGATGAAGACAAGGACTGGAGAACAAAGACACAGGAACCACTGGAAATGAAGTTGAAGACAAGGGCTGAAGCAACTCATGCTACTAGACAGTAGAAAGACACATTGCCAAGGCATCAGTGGAGCATCTGCAGGGGCCTTTTATAGGCTGGAAGCTTGACATCATCCGGAGGCTCCTTCAGCCCTTTCCCGCCATGGGCCCTTTAAATTTAGAGGTGTCGGGCATGGACGCGACTTAGGTGTGGGGCCAGAGGATGTCAGCGGCATCCTGCCATAAGGGTGTTCTGCCATGAGGGTGAACAGCGATGCACCGCTAGGGTTCCGGGAGGCCAGCTGCATCCGGGAGCATAGGATGAGGCCCATCCCATGGAGTAAGTATGGCGGTTCACGGGAGAAGTCCATGGACCACCAAACACATCACTGGGAGATTGGGCATGCAAATGGAAAAGTGCAAATGGCAAATGAAAAAGTGCATTAACAAAAATGACATTTCTACTATGTTATCTCACCCTAGCTTGATGGTACCTGTTCATCAAGCTAGGGTGAGATAACATAGTAGAAATTTCATCTTTTTGAGATTTTCCCCACTCCAAATGACATCAAATCTTCACCAAGGTGTACAGTGCTGTTCGAATGTCTCACTCTACATGCAGAACTGGCCTCTAAACCCTAAACCAACACCTCACCTCGACCTATTAGATGGCCCTCCTATAGAGCTATAAATAGGTGCACACAGTGAGGCCCTCCCCAGAGGTTCTCTCTCTCTCTCTCCACTCCCCTTCTCTATCCCCAAGCCCAGAAATGGCCAAAATTCATATCCAAAAATTTATCGCAAATTGCGTTATGGCTATTTCGGGCATATCACATAGCCTAATGCCAGGTAAAAAGGTGTAGTTATTTCCAGCGTTAAAACTGTGCGATATTGCCCCTCATTTACTAAATCCCACCCAATCCCACCCCTCCCAAAAATTTGCATTCGCACTGGGGTAGATTTTTTAAAAAAGCGCGATCGCGTACTTTTGTTTGCGCAGCAGGCGCAAACAAAAGTACGCTGGATTTTATAAGATACGAGCATAGCCGCGTGTATCCTCTAAAATCCTGGATCGGCGTGCGCATGGCTGTCGATTTTGGGCAGCCTGCGCGCGCTGAGCCGCGCAGCCTGCCTCCGTTCCCTCCGAGGCCGCTCCGAAATCGGAGCGGCCTCGGAGGGAACTCTCTTTCGCCCTCCCCTCACCTTCCCCTCCCTTCCTCTAGCTAACCCACCCCCTCGGCCCTATCTAAACCCCCCCCCCTTACCATTATCCCTAGATTTACGCCTGCGAGAAGCAGACGTAAATCTACGTGCACCAGCGGACTGCTGGCACGCCGTCTTCTGACCCGGGGGCTGGTCCGGAGGCCTGGACCACGCCCCCGGGCCGGCATCATGCCCCCGGTCCCGCCCCCGAAATGCCCCGCCCCCGAAACGCTACGTCATCCAGTCCCGCCCCGACACGCCCCCTTCGGAAAACCCCGGGACCTACGCGCGTCCCGGGGCTCTGCGCGCGCCGGCGGCCTATGGAAAATTGGCACGCCGGTGCGCAAGGCCCTGCTCGCGTAAATCCGGGCGGATTTAAGCGAGCAGGGCTTTTAAAATCCACCCGACTGTGTGTTTCAATTCTTATCACTGGTGTTAATGCACGCATTAATGCCATACACATTTTGATGAATGACCCAGTGTAATTGCAAAAACGTACAGAAATACATGATGTAGACTATTAGGACAAAACACAAAGGATAACTAGGAATAAAACTAAAAGAGGAGGCAAGCAACCATCAAAAAATAGGGAAGCTGGTATTTTGAGGAACTTGGGGAGCCCTGCAGCTCTACATCCTGCAGTATGGTGTTCAAGCTGTTACAAAATGTGACAGGCCTAGCAACAATCTGAATGATGAAAGTGAAACGCTCAGCTGATCTGAATGCGAGATTAAAAGCTAGACACCGTCTAACAACCTCTTGTATTGTTCCTTTCACAGCAAGCTCGCAAACCATACGATGTGCGTGATGTAATTGAACAATACTCCCAAGGACACCTGAACATGATGGTTCGAATAAAGGAACTTCAAAGAAGGTACATGTAATCAAGGGTTTATGAGTTTGCTCATCGCAGCTGACTTTCAAAGAGAGGTGTATTTATTGCACAGTAAATAAAAAGGTGCAAGCGCAACAGGGAGAAAGAGAGCAGTTTGTAAGATTTGGCAAATAGCCCACCGCCAACCCCTTTGTTGAAGACTGGTTACAATTTAATCACATTCCGTCTTGCAAAAAGGAAAAAAAAAATGTAATTGAGGCCATTGCATTTCATGTTAATGCATAAAGCATTTATTTTTAGCTCTTTGGGATCTCCATTCAAAAGATATTAGCACACAAATCAATTCTGTGTCTTAGGCAAAGATAGAAGGGAAGAGGGAAGGCATAAAAGACCTTAAAACCCAGCAAGTTCCTACTAGAATAAATGAATATGGGTAACACCCCCGCTCCCACCTTATCCTCCCCCTATAGTTAATCCATAAAGCACAATGGATCTTTATGTCTCAGATAGTGTGGGGGGGGGGGGGGGGGAGAGAATTGTGGGTGAATTACTTTTTTCTCTCAAACGTGAACTAGCTGAATTCACAAGGTAAAAATATTAAGTGTAGCAAAAGAGTCTAAGCTGAACTGAATCTAAGGTGAGACAAGTTTCCAAAGTAATCCTTTTATGTAAGAAAACTTTAGAGATTTTCCTTCAATAGAGTCAATGTAAGAAATAGCTATATAGCATTTTAGGACACCCACCGAAGAGCATGATTCCCATTGAATAACAATTTGAATCATATAGGGTTTGTTTTTTTTATTATGAGATTATGAGGTGGCCAACCTCAAGGCAAACTCCAAGTCCCAGAGGTAGATCAGCTAGATTTTTAGACATGTATCTCAAAGTCATGGTTTGCTGGTATAGCCCCCCCGTCCCCCTGTCCCTATCAGCTATTGGGCACAGGAGCACACAGGGAGGGTCATGGACCACACAAGATCCTGAAACTTCCCAGAGTTCCCACACAGGGAGTGGAAAAGATCGTCTTTTCAAGACCCTCAGGGTTTCTGGGGGCTCTTCTGCACATCACTCCAAAAATTACTCTATAATCCAGGTCTGTTATTCATAATGGGGCGGATTTTAAAAGGGTTACGCGCGTAATATACTCGCGTAACACTTTTAAACCCCTCCTGCGCGTGCTGAGCCTATTTTGCATAGGCCTGGCGAGGTGCACAAGCCCCGGGATGTGCGTATGTCCCGGGGCTTGAAAAAAGGGGCGAGGAGTGGGCGGGTGGGGCGGGACCAAGGCCTCCGGGGGATTGTGCGCCGGCAACCTACGCCTGCCCAGAGGCAGGCGTAAATAAAAAAATAAAGGTAGGGGGGGATTTAGGTAGGGTTGGGGGACGGGTTAGGTAGAGGAAGGGAGGGGTGGGGGGGGGGGGGGGGGCGGAAGGAAAGTTCCCTCCGAGGGAACGGGGAAAGCCATCGGGGCTCCCCTTGGCTCGGCGCGCGCAAGGGGGTGACCCTGGATTTTATAATATGCGCGTGACTGCACGCGTATATAAAATCGGGTGTAGATACGAAAATCTGGCCCAATAAGTCTTTACTGAAATGGCATGAAACACAATGCCCAAACAATCTGGCACATCAGTGAATGGTGCTTCCCAGGAATAAAGTCCAAAAGAACAACTCACTCTCTTTCACCTTCTCACACACTGCCCTAAACAGATCAGTTTTTGGGACAGTTACTCTTCCTCCCTGGGTCTTTCTAGTACATGTGGGTGATGCTGATCTTCCTGGTTCTTTTCTCTTAGATGAGCCTCTGGCTGATTAACTTTGTCAGCCAATACTCTGTGGACTTTCTCCAGGTAGACTGTTCTCCCTTTAGCCTCCCTGGTACACACATCCAGATTTCTGCAGAATTTTCTTCTCTATTGGGTCAGAGTCTGATACTTCCTCAGCAACTCTTCTTCCAACATTCTGGACTCCCAGAAATTCCCCCTCCTGAAATCTTAAATTCTGCCTTCTTTTCTTCTCCCCCGTAGAGGGATAAAGCCCACCAAGTGCCAGGCCCTCACACACCAGCCTTGTGCCATAGCTGATTCTCAGCTGCCAGACTCCTGGACCCTCAGACTGCATCACATGGGTGCAGTGGTTATATACACACAACCCATCCTAATGTGGAGTGGTAACGTTACTAACACACCTCACTACATTGACCTCACAGAAAAGGGCAGGGTCTGGATGGAGACTTCTGACTCAGATTGCTGGCAAGCTGCCTTGTTGAGACTACTGCTGCAATACCATTAAGGGGCAACCACTACTAGTAAGGGACAGAATGGGCACCCTGTCACATCAGCAATCTACAGACTCATTAGCCAGGAATTCTCAGAATTGGACACTTATCTCAAATTGGGAATACAATTCTGAATTTTCTTCCAGAACGGCACAGAAGTAGAAGTGTTCACCTCAGGTTATAGTAATGGGGCTGTCCATGTTCATGGCGAAGATGCCTTTCTATCCTTCACTGGGTTTGGCAGATGGACAGGTTGCCTGGCAGGAAGTAACATGGCCCAGATTAGTACATCCAGGGGACCCCATGAGCATAGCTTCTGTGAGGAAGGCCTTGGATGGGCCAAGGGAAAGCCAGAGGACCAAACTTGATAAAAGCTTTGCCTTACTGCAGGTCAGGAAGTATCAGCTGGGATGGGCACAGCTCTGCATTGCTGCAGCCGGGGTGTTCTGGCCATAGATCTTGAAGGTACACCACTCCTTTCCAGCAAATCATCCTTGACTGGGTCATCCAAGTGTGGCTGGAGGTCATGAAGGTGAGATAGGAGCCCTGATGTTAATGTACCCCCTATGCATCCTCTCATTAGGCACGAGAGTCCCTGAGGAGATACAGGGACCACGTTGTGACCCATGCTTCAGGGATCTTTCCTAACCACAGGGGGAGGGGGGTGGAATGTGAAATTAAAGTCATTGAAAACCTTAGGCTGTTTGAATGTCTCCTTCTTCTTTCCAGTAGAAATCAACTGTTGTCCAAAAAAGTAAACCTTTACTGGGTTATTCAAGGCAAATTATCTTACAGTGAATATGCTTGGAACTCATGGCATCCATACATGATATAAAGTCCAGAAATCCAAACATAAAATCACAGTCAATGCACAGTCTTCATACAGTAGGGATTTTCTGCTTCCACTACCTCCTAGCTCTGAGGTATTCTTAGGGGAATGAAGGCTTCCCAATATTTACCCTTATTAGTACCTACATTCTGGTGTGCAGATCTCTGAAGTCCAGCAATCACACTGGAACGCTCCTGTACAGATAAGCTTCCAAGCAGCAACTCTGAAAGTAAATTTCCCAGTCTGGCAGTCCTTTGACTCCAACCAGAAATGGATTCTGCAAACCCTGAAGGCAAATCTTCAGTGAAATGCAAAGTGTATGGGATTCACATCCTTTCGCTATTCTTCACCTCTTTTTGATTTTCTCAACTGCTGGATGAGAAATCTCTCTCCTCCTGCAAAGCCTGAGGGCTCCATCCTTGAGTCTCAGCCACCACCTATTCCAGGATGAAAGAGTGGGCAAAAGAACATGAGTGGGCTCATGAGTTTTATTAAACACACTCTTTTACATGACCCCCCTCCTACTGGGGAGTGTCAGGGAATACTGCACACTTTTACTCTCACTGCCTTCACACATCCAGCATTTGTGAAGTTTTTGGTGCACATCTGGTCCAGGTCCCAATTCTGGTGCATATGCCACTAATATTTTCAGCCCTTATCCTCTATCTAATTTATGCTTAATCTCTACCCATAGAGAAGATAATGATTGTGTTGATTTCAGTGGTAGATAGTTTAAGCCTGGATGATGTCATAGGGCATCAGCTAATAATATTTAAGGTGGGACTTGCAGTAAGTACATTTTGTCGTCTTTTTTTTTTCCCATTCTTTTGCCAAATTTTGCCAATATGTATTTTGCTCAGTGATGTAACGACCAGAAGAGACACATTTTTCTATGAAGGGGTTAAATTCTGTTCTCTGCTTCTAGGCACAAGGTCTGGCTTGTTTTAGAAAAAGCCCCTAGGAGGATGTATGGGGACACTATCAAAGAGAACGGCTTGCCTTGGAAGTCTCATTATTTATCCTGACTTCTCATGTAACATAAGTGATGCATTTCCTATTGATGAACTCTGCTGGATTTTTTCCAGGAATTCATTCTCTTTTCTAAGGCATTTGCAGTACATTTTGTTGTTGCTATTTTTTGTTGTGCAGGTCTGTAGAAGTGGAATTTGTGTAAGACACCCTATTTTGTGTTTAACAAATGGTAGCATTATTGGAGCCACCAGTCAAGAAGTGGATTTAATCCTTTTTCCCAGGGTTTGGGTTCTCCTGAGATGCAATGACTGCAATCCCTCAGTCCCTGGTTTTATTTTATATAGCCTGTCATGGGATTATGCATATAGTATGGGACACTTTAGTGACACTCTTACATTAAAATTGAAAGTGACAATGCCTAGTAGCCAACCAAGCCAAACCTGAAATTTGGGAATAAGGGAGAATTGTTGTTGTGATTGTCTTCTTGTTTTGACTGTATCTAGTCTGATATATTCATTGATGTGCAGCCCTCCTTCCATGTGCGACTTTAAACTGTGGGGCTTAGTCTTCACAGTCTTTTAAAACCCTGGTGTGGATCCTCTAAAGGGGGAAAGGATTATCCTTAGGGCCCAAGGCATTTTCATGGTATAGCACAAAAGTGACACTTGGCACAAGGTATTGGTATTCAAAAAATAAAAAGCTTTACTAAAACAGTTCAGATTAGAAAATGGCCGTCTTGCGGTATTGAAATTTGAAAAGCAGGTACCGAAATTTCACAATGAAGATTACTAACCCTTGCTAGTGCACCCTCCTGGGATCCCTTCAGTCTTTTTTCTCCCGTAAAGAGATGATGGGCTCCCTGACTCCAAAGGAGACTTTTCGGTACCTGATTCTTTAACACTTGACTCTTTCTCTTGCACATCTTCCTCCTCCTTTCCTTTGGACCCCTGGACCAGTGCCCCAGATGGGATGTTATCACCTTTTTCTCCTTTCTTCTTTTCACCCTGCTGGTTACTTCTGGACATCCACCTGACACTCACTTCTCGCTCCACCTATGAAAATCCTTTTCAAACACAAAAGTCATAGAAAGACAAACCCAGCTCCACACTGCTGCGGAATCCCTCAGGAGTAGCTACTTATATTGCAGTATCATAAACGCCACCACAAGAACTTTTCTGTGTGGCCTTCTACTCTCTACAGGATTCTGAAGTTCTGAAGACACCAAGGACAGAAATCAAGCTTTCCTCCTTCTCCAACTCCAAACTTCTGCAGAGAGATGAGAGACTGGATTTCTCTCTCTCTCTCTCTCAGCTCCTAACCCTCTGACCAGAATATTCTTGGGCTTCACTGATCAACCCCTGGACTGTACCATTATGGCCATTGCTAGAGGGAAGTGCCATAACAAATTGTTCAGACCACCCACTACTTTTATAATCTCAATATGTCCTCCAGTAGGAGAAGAATAAACTGTGGCCATCTTGTACCTACTACCTGCATTATGTAGTGTCTTCTCTCTGAAAAATGGTTGGGACTCTTGGGAGGCAGGAATGGCAAGCTGCAAATGCAGAGAGATCTAGCTTTGATTCCTGGCCCAGGCCTTCCACATTCTGGGTTGGGTGAGGATAAAGATGCTGCAGAGGCAGTGTTTAGTTGTTTACAGCCCCCAGGATGGAAAGAGTCATAGTGATTGTGCAACGGTGATGCAGATTTAGGGCCTATGACTGCAGGGTTCCAGCAGGATCCCTAGTGCCTGGCTCCCAGCCGAGTACTGTTGCTGCAATGACTAGACTAAGCAAGTTGGGAGTAGATTTGAAACAGGGGGAAAAGCATAGGGGTAGATTTTAAAAGAAGTGTGCGCATGTCCATATGCACGCGCTTCCCGGTGCACATACATGGACGCACCGATTTTATAACATGCGCACCGGCACATGCATGTTATAAAATCCATGGGAGGGACGGGCATGTGCGCCAAATTTTATAATCTGTGCACGCATGTGCGGGTGGCGCGCACAGGAGGACCTAATTTTAGAAACCTATGCGTGGTGACGAGATCGGGCCTCTCCCAGTTCCCTCCCAGTCCGCTTCCAACCCCCCTACCCCCTCCCTCTTCCCCTCTCCTCCCCATCACCTAAAGCCATTGCCCTACCTTTTTTTTTTTTGGTTTGGTTTGTTGCTTACTGCTCCATTGGAGCAGAAGCAACTTGCACACGCTGGCTGTCTGCTGGCACGTGCTTCCCCAGCACGGCGGCAAAAGGCCAGTGTACTGGCCGCCTTCAGCCCTGCCCCTCCCCGCCCCCCAGACCACCCCTTTCCTTCGGCCCAGCATTTCTGCGCATAACGGGAGTTATGAGTGTGGCTGGGCTGCTTTGAAAATGTGCACAGCGCGCACAAGGCCCAACCACGCACGTAACCCCTGTCTTTTTACGCGCGTGGCCGATTAAAAATTCGGCCGTTAGGGTAGTTACAAATGAAGGCTTATGGTGCCAGATTCCAACCCTGATTCTGGTTGAGCTGAGGCTCAAAGGAGAGGGAGGCACTTGTCATGAAAACCTCCCTCCTTCCCTTCAAAAAAGTATTTGATTCTGCAGTGGCTCAAATTGCTATACAATAGAAATCTTACAGTCTTTCTATGAATGATTCTGAAAGCATTTTCCTTGGAACAAACGCCTTTTTTTAAAAACATGCATGTTTAATTTGTATGTATAAAAATATATATATGTACCTAGTGGAAGATGGGGGGAGGGTTGTGATTTTAGCCTGTTTATGCCTGCCATTGGAAGCTTGTTCAAACTCACTCTCAGCTTTTTATATCAAGGTACAGAATGTAGAATGTACTTTGGCTTCTGTAAGCTGAAGATTCTCCCCTTAAGTTCTTGTCAGCTGCCCTATTGTAGCATCACCCTGGCAATCCTCCATTCAAGGATTATAGGCTGTGACTGCATTTACAACCTGACAAACGAGCACCCTTAAAATGGTCAATAGGTGTCAGTGCTGAGCAATGGCCGAGAATGTCTCCAGTTTTCCTTACCCTTTATTAGATCAAGAAGCAAGAGCTGTCATTTGGAAATCAAAATGTTGCTTCTAAATCACTAGGGTGGCCTATGTATTTTCTTTTCCAACACAATGCCAGTGATGGAGTTATAACTGAATGTGGTGGTAGCAGCTGGCAAAGGAATAGAAGGGGGAAGGGGGTTGTGGACACCTGTTCATAGAAATTAGTGCAGCACAAATCTATGGGTAAAGGTTTACCTAAGCTGTGGTATTTCGATGAGTAAGTTCCCATGCCAGACAATCACCTTTCAACTTTCACCAACCAATTAATTTTACTCTAGAACAGGGGTGGGCAAGTCCGGTCCTCGAGGGCTGCAAACCAGTCGGGTTTTCTGGATATCCTTAAGGAATATGCATGAGAGAGACCTATGCAAATCTATTTCATGCATATTCATTAGGGGTATCCTGAAAACCCGACTGGTTTGCAGCCCTCGAGGACCGGAATTGCCCACCCCTGCTCTAGAATGCATGTTTTTGATTACATACTCTGTAAAGAATCCTGTATGTTGATAATACAGCCCTATAATATATTATACCAAATACATAACATTACTGAGTCAGTACCACTTTTCAGTGCAAGCTATTGGTTTTATTTGATGATATATATCCTGTGGTTAAGCAAGAAGAGCCACTAGCACAGGGGTGGTCAACTCCGGTCATCAAGATCCACAAACAGGCCCGGTTTTCAGGATCTCCACAATGAATATGCATGGGATAGATTTGCATACAATGGAGGCAGTGCATGCAAATCTGTCTCATGCATATTCATTGTAGATGTCCTGAAAACCTGGCCTGTTTGTGGTTCTCGAGGACCGGAATTGGCCACCCCTGCACTAGCATATTATCAGACAACATTAAGGTAGCGATTTCTAAATAAGCTGCTTTTTTTTTTTTTTTTTTTTTTTTACAGTATATGCAGACATTTGAAACCTAGCTTATTTTCTAACGGAAACTAGCCATATTGTCTCAAAATCAGCAGTCGCAGAGCACCCATGTTGAAATCACCTTCCTACTATACACTTCCTATTTGTATGGGCAGCCAAGTGGGGGACAAATAGTATGCGTACATTTGAAAATTGAATGCACACATGCTGTTTATTTCCTCAACCCTAAACAATTCTCTGGGAATGCCTTTTTTAGCCCAGCTAAAAGTGTGTGCATGTTGAAATTATATTTTAGACAATGTGGTTCAATGTTTTTGCAACAAAGAGTCATGATATTCCCAGATGTCTCTAAACAGACACAGAAAAAACATAAACAGTTTTTACTGTTTAACCTAAAGTCCTTCAGATGGGTGCATTGTTCTTTCTAAAATTTCCATGTAAATGGTGTGCTAAGTGCAAGGGAGTTTCCTAAGTATTTTTCTATTCAAATCAGCTTGCTTTCTTTCTGAGTGCTAAAATTGTGCAGCCCGGATCCTCATCTGTACCATCTGCTACTGATACATGAATATCGTTCTTATATAATACATCTTGGATGTCTGCTAGTTGATAATTTGCTAGACTGAATTTGTTTTCCTTTTGGTTTGAGTATTGATTTTCTTCTCCAAGATTTTGTGGACTTGATCTGTGCATGACAATTATTGTTTTTTTATTCTTTTTTTTTTCTTCATTCACAAGATGATATGTCATCTTAGATTTGTCTTTCAAGCTATTTTTGATTATAAGTATTTTGAAAAATTATAAATTTATATATATATATATATATATATATATATATATATATATATATATATATATATATATTAAAAAGTGCTTGTAACCCCTGGGCTAAGGTCCTAATTGAAGAGTCCATCTGCAACCTCCAATTCCAAGGGATTAAGCTTTCCAAGCCACCTATACTATCCTATTTCCAGGATTCTCTGTCAGGGGAGGTATGGGTGGGGGAGATTATTCTCCAAAGCCCTCAGCATTGTATGAAAGTATTTAACATGCACGGTAATAGTCACACTGGACGAGGGATGTGGTTCCAATATAACTTTATTGATAATGTAGAAATGACATGATTGGCCATATATAGTTCTTTGTTTTATGAAATCCATTACATAATTCAGTTCCAATAAAACTGGGACTCTCTACTAATGTTTTAAGTTACTCTTCTGTTTCCACATCCCTTTCCAATTGGAGCTTCCTCCCAAAATTTGTGGCGTAAGATTCTTCACTAAATTTAGATGGTATGCAATACAATCCCACTTGTCATGCCTTGATTCAGATGACTACTCTTTAACAACCTCCTCCAGTATATTCGGATAGGTGCCACAATCCTCCTTCTCTCACACTTCCAGACTCCTTTCAGGAATGCATGAGTATTCCTGAGAATTTTAACTGGAAAAAAGAAATCTGATCATATTACTCCTACGTTAATTGAGTTACACTGGTTACCTATAGAATCCCGGGTCAAATTTAACACACTTTGCATCCTGCACAGACTAATATATGGGGAACAGGTAGATTGGTTAAATACAGCTATTAGACTGCATGTCCCACAAAGAAATCTACGCTTGGCAAATAAGGGCCTACTATCCTTACCATCTGTACATTCAGCGCACTTGAACCAAGTGAGGGAGAGAGCACTTTCACTGGCAGGACCCAAAATCTGGAACACACTGCCTGCTATTTTGATTGAAGACCATTTTTAAAAAGTTCAAGTGTGATTTAAAAACTTGGCTTTTTAATGGGGCATACACAGCCTGAGCCTTCCATGCTTTATGATCCTATTTTATTTTACTTTATTTGTATGCTGTTATCGGCCTTAGCCAGCCTCTGATTGTTTCTTATGCCTTTATCTTCCTTTTACTTTGGTTTTTATTATTTTTAGTTCACTTTTAGGCCCGTATTCTATGTTTTTTTAATTCTGTTTGATTAGAGATGTTACTATTTTACAATTATTTATTTCTCTTGATCTTATTGTTGATTTCTGAGTTTTTCTCTTCTCCACTTTTGATGTTACAGGAAGACTGTTATGATAATATTTGTATTAGTATCACTGATTTGTTATTATTCCATTTTTTGATTATGTTGTAAACCGTTATGATGGCATGTCCTAGTGACGGTATATAAAACCGAATAAATAAATAAATAACATTTCTTCTGTTGACCTGTGAAGGGTCCCTGGATCTCTCTGAATGAGAGATTCCTAAAAAAAAAACCAAACAAAAAAACCACTTTATTCATGACAGTGACTAAATTTCCTAGTTCTTTAGTCACTGGACCAAACATAAAATTCCAGGCTTCCAAAAGCAACAAATGATGAAGGAAGGACAACATCCAAAAAGAGATAAAATCAGTTTCTCAGAAATAGAAGATGAGTTCCCCTTTCTTCTGTCTGACGCAGATCTTGCTCCTAAAGATTCCAGGATATTCCATTCTAAATAAAAGGAACAAAACTAGGAGTAGGCAAAAACTCCATGCAACCTCCTCAAAGGTCAACTCAAAAATCAACCTTACAAAATGATGTCCCTGTTTTTTATAAAGCCAGGACATTGCCATGACATCAACCCACATGGGGCAGATATACACCAGAAGGAATATTTCTATTCTACTTATTAGTGGAGTTCTCTGCATGCACAAGCTATGAAAGCCTGCACAAAACTTTTATCTGGGTGTAAAAAGGCAATTTTCAGCCAAGTCATTATACCTGAGTAAACAAGTTTGAAAATTGCCTTCTAAATATATCAGGACACAAAAGCAGTGGCAATGAGATTTCTCACTATAAAGATCAAATGCCCCTAGGGGTTTGAATTTTGCTTAATAGCCATTGTAAATTTTTTTTTTGGCAATTTGAAAACAGTGTTTTCTACTTACTTTTCTGTTTGTTTGAAGTGATTCAATTTTTTAATGTGCAAACTATTCCATTCTTTTGAGTGCAACAGCTATTTGAGAACAATGCTAAAAACAAACTTCTTATATGCCTTTGCAGACTGGATCATTATCTAGGAAAGCCGGGTCTCTTTCTACCAGGTAAGTACACTGAACATGAAATAATGACCTCATGTTTACTGCCAAACATAGCCAATCAGAAAAAAAAAACATTTTTCCCACAGGCTCAGAGTTTATTTTTAAAAGTAAGAGGTCCATATTCAAAAGCATTTAGCTTGATAACTAATAAGCTATGTGGCTAAATTCTAACCGGATAATAATTTATCCATCTAGAATTTAGCTGGATAAGTTAGGGGCATTCCAGGATCGTAACTGGGAGAAGTTGAGTTAGCCAGATAACTCTGATATTCAAAGTTAGCCAGATAACTTATCTGGCTAACTCTGGTCAGCCCATAGACCTGTCCTAAAGTTAGCCGGATAAACATAGCTGGCTAACTTTAAGATAACTGGGTATATTCAGTGGTGTGGCTGAATTTACCCAGTTTATCTGGCTACCTAGCCGAGCTGCACAGCAGCTAAATATGATCTCTTAAGGGGTACATTTTAAAAGACAGTGCGCGTGTGTACTTTTGTTCGTGCATCAGGCGCGAACAAAAGTACGCTGGATTTTATAAGATACGCGCGCAAGGGGGTGCACATTTGTGCAACTTGCGCGCGCCGAGCCCTGCACGCGCTGCCCGTTCCCTCCGAGGCAGCTCCGAAATCAGAGTGGCCTCGGAGGGAACTTTCCTTCCACCCCCCCCCCCCCCCCCCCCGCACCTTCCCCTACCTAACTCACCCTCCCGGCCCTATCTAGACCCCTCCCCCTACCTTTATCTGAAAACTTACGCGCGCCGGCGTGGCAGGCCCCAACACAGGCCGCTGTGTCGGGGCACTCGGTCACGCCCCGGACCGCCCACACGCCCCCGAACATGCCCCCGATCCTAAACCATGCCCCCTGGCCACGCCCCGACCGCCCCTTTTTGCAAGCCGCAGGACTTACGCGCATCCCGGGGCTTGCGCACGCCGCTGAGCCTATGCAAAATAGGCTCGGCGCGCAGGGGGTTTTAAAAGGGTTACGCACGTACCTTATTCACGTAACCCTTTTAAAATCCAGCCCTAAATGTCCAAACCTATTGAGTTTTTAGTGTGCCCCTTGTTATTCCACATAGAAGTATGTGGTGTACCTGATGTTTCCCATTGTACTGCTCTTGTATTAAACAACAAGGTAACTGATTGTTCAGGAAATTCTTAATAATAACAAGTAGTAAACCACAGATATGTCTGACTGCTGTTATTGCTAAATTAGACATCCATATTCAGCCACTTAGCAGCTAATTAATATAGGGGATACACCTATCTAGCTAACTTAAGCAGGATATTCAGCTACACGGCAGCACCACTGAATATACCCAGATATCTTAAAGTTAGCCGGATCGGTGTATGCTAGGTGCTGCTAGTTAACCGGTTAGGTTAAGCAGATAACACTGAATATCAAGTTATCCGGGTAATCTAACTGGCTAACTTTGATCTTCCTGGGAATGCCTATTGTCTATCCCCGGTACGCCCCTGCTTAAGTGGCTATATTCTAGCCAGATAACTCATTATCTGGCTAGAATACAGCCAGGTAAGCTTTTTTAAAATAGCAGCTTAACCATTTAGATGGATAACTTTTCAGTCATCTGTCTAAATGGCTTTTGATATATCTACCCCTAGGAGATTATTCATCCGAGGACATAACTGATATGTACTTAATGAAACAACTGTTCTTCCTGAGAGAAAGGATGAGAAAGGAGTGGGATTTCTTCTTGGAATAAATACATTTGAGTAGTATCCTTCCTGCATTATAAATATATGCCCAATGGAGAATTTAAAAGAGAAACATGTTCCCATGTACTGTGTGATATTTTCACAGAGCTACATGGCACATGCATATACTGAATCCTTAATCCAATACTTCTGTACACTGGATTTTGGTACTATCATACTGAGGCCAAGCATCAAAATCAATCTGCTTCTGCATGCAAGGGCAAATGTACCAAAGGATAAAAAAACATCTGCACGTGGTCAGCACAGCAATTAGGGACCAGATTAATCAAAGTAAAAGCCAAAATTGATTTAGTCATTGAAGGTAGAGTCCCAAAGAGAGAAGGTTCTATACCCACTAAAGGTAAGAAAAGCCCCAGTAGTATTTCTTTAAGGATATGCTTTGTCTAGGGGTCAAGATAACACTGCATTGAATCAACAAGCCTGAATGTTCTCCCTACAAGGGAATTCTTATAAACAATTCAGCTGTAAAATTGAGGTCAACACCCTCTGTGTTCCATGTGATATTTCAACTCCGGCCGTGGTCGAGCCAACTTTTTTTGAAAAATAAATTGTCGGGATAAATGAGCAAAAAAGTGAGCCACTTTTTGATAAATGAACTGTTGGGATATATGAGCAAGTGAGATCCTGAAGAGATATCCTTCTGGGGAGGCATTTTGGCACCAAAATGTACCACAAATGATTGATTAGTCCGGGCAGTCTCTAAATATTGATTGAGACACGCCGACAGGCTTGCTGATGCAGTATTAATTTAAAATTAAAAATTAAAAAATAATTTTAAAAAGTATATAAAATTAAGGTTGTTATAAACATACAAGAAACGATAATACAAATATTGCAATAAGTTTGGCGTTTGTGGAGAAGACATTTGCTTTTGATTTCCTTTTTTGACATTGTATACACAACATGGAAATCAATTGCTGCTCTTTTTTGTTTTTTGTATATTTCAAAAGTATACATGGCAAGTAATGTTATCAACTCTGTATAAGTTAAGCATTTCATTTAGGTGGTATGTTGTGACATTCTTTAGCCAGCACCCCTTTAGTACACTGGCACCTCTGGCAACAGCCTGTCTGGAAGAGAATTGCAAATTCCATCAAGCAAAATGTGGATTAGTTCATAGAGTATGGGCTGTTCAGGTCCAATGTATGAAATAATCTGTAAGGATGTTGTTTTCAACTCCCAGTTCTTCATTAAGTAGCCTAAATGTATGAAAATTTTAGTCAAAATTAGGATCCTAAGAATTTGATTGAAAAGGAAACTAAAGCTAGTTTCTTAAAATTTAAGGCCCCATATTTAGGATTAATATTCATTTAGGTTCCCAAGGCGTAGAGGCACTAAGCCGCTATGTTTTTTTGCGAGAGGGTTTCCCACTGTTGCGGGGGAAGAGGGGTGTTGCCACAATAGTGAGCCCCTCCCCCGAAAAAACATTGCAGCTGTATTGCGATGTTGTTTTGTCTTGCGGCAAAACACTATAGGTCAAACCAACGTGGCCTCAGTCCTTTTGGTGCGATGGTGGCTCCCCACCTCACGGGACCACCATTGTCTTAATGGGCCATGCTAAAAAAAAAGTGAAAAATAGAAAAAAAGATATGGAGGGGGGGGGGGTCAAAGTTCATCCCCTGTTCACCCTCGAGCCGCTGCTCAAGGTAGACCCAACAATCAAATGTAAAAAATAGAAAAGCTCACATGATAACGGCCTCCTACAACCCCATCATAAATCAATGAAGTGTCTCCCCCAACTCACATTTCAATACAAATATGGCCCTCCAGGTTTCCCCTTCCTCCCACATCCCATGGTTAAAAAATAATTGGAGCATAGCCCCCTCCCCCATTTCCCCATCCCCATATCCCGTCTTTGCATCACCTTGCACGTGTCCATATTATATTTTATCTGCCATATGGATGTTCAATCTTCCAGTCTCGCAAGGTCCTTCTGTAATTTATCACAATCTGCTTATGATTTTGAATAATTTTGTGTTATCTGCAAATTTGATCACCTGACTCATTGTACCCCCTTATCATTAAAAATATATTAAAAAGCACCGATCCAAGTACAGATCCCTGAGACACTCCACTGTTTACTTTTTTCCACGGAGAAAACAGACCATTTAATCCTACTCTTTTTCTATTAACTAGTTTGCAATCCACAAAAGAACATCTCCTCCTATCCCATGACTTTTTGGTTTTCTTGAAGCATCTCATGAGGGACTTTGTTAAATGCCTTCTGAAAATCCAAATACACCACAATGCCTTTATCCACATATTTATTCACCACTTCAAAAAATGTAGCAGAATTATGAGGCAAGCCTTCCCTTGTGTAAATCCATGCTGGCTACGGTCCATTAAATCATGTCTATATTCTGTGATTTTATTATTTATAATAGTTTCCATGATTTATCCTGGCACTGAAGTCAAGCTCACTGGTCTATAGTTTCCTGGATCACTTCTGTAGCCCTTTTTATATATCAGGGTTATATTGGCCACCTTCCAGTCTTCAGGTACAATCGATGATTTTAATGATACATTACAAATTACTTGTAATAGGTCTGAAATTTCATTTTTGAGTTATTTCAAAACTCTGAGGTGTATACCATCCAGACCAGGTGATTTGCTACTCTTCAATTTGTCAATCTGGCCTACTACATTTTCCAGGTTCACTGTGATTTGGGTCAGTTCGTCTGAATTGTCACCTTTGAAAACCATCTCCGGAGCAGGTATCTCCCAAACATCCTCCTCAGTAAACACCAAAGCAAAGAATTCATTTAGTCTTTCCACGATGGCCTAATCTTTTCTAAGTGCCCCTTTAACCCCTTGATTATCTAACGGTCCAACTGATTCCCTTGCAGGCTTCCTGCTTCAGATATATTTTAAAAAGTTTTTATTATGAGTTTGTGCTTCTATGGCCAACTTCTTTTCAAATTCTCTTTTAGCCTGTCTTATCAGTGTTCTATATTTAACTTGCCAATGCTTATGCTTTTTTCTACTTTCTTCAGATGGAAATGTCTTCCATTTTTTGAAGGAAGATCTTTTGGCTAAAATAGCCTCTTTCACCTTACCTTTTAACTATGCTGGCAATCGTTTGGCCTTCCACCTTTCTTAATGTGTGGAATACATCTGGACTGCACTTCTAAGATGGTATTATTTTAATAATGTCCACGCCTATTGGACACTCTTAACCTTTGTAGCTGTACCTTTCAGCTACAAAGGGTTTTTTTTCTAACTATTTTTCTCATTTTATCAAAGTTTCCCTTTTGAAAGTTCAGTGCTAGAGCCGTGGATTCAAATTTGATCATGTTATGATCACTATTGCCAAACGGCCCCACCACCTCTCTCACCAAATCCTGTGCTCCACTAAGAATTAGATCTAAAATTTCCCCTTTGTGCTCCCCTTCGTGCTAACATTTGTGCTAACCTTGTATGTATGTTTTAGTTAATAATTTAACTTTTAGTAATGTTGTTCAGCTTCTTGCTTTATTTACAATTATTTTGTTACAGATGTTTCAATGTATCAGACTAAGGAATGTTATTTCCTGCTTATACTGTTTCATTGTAAACCGGTTTGATATGCATTTAATGCATGAAAATCGGTATATAAAAATAAAAAATAAATAAAATAAAATAAATAAAATACTTCCTCTATCATTAGTTCCTGAATCAATTGCTCCCTAAAGCTGTCATCACTAGTGTACCAATATTTTTGGACTTTGCATTGCCCATTTTCAGCACCAGTAAAAGTACTTTTATTTTTGAACAACAATATTGGTGTCTAAGTGGTATTTTGGTTTTGACTGGACTGATGAATGGAGGAACCCCAGTAAGAAACTCTTATGGTCCTGAAAGGGAGATCTTTTTTCCCCTCTGCAGGAAGCCCTAGGGGTTATGGGGCATGCTCTGGTATGATGAGGATCCCAAAGCCTGCAGAGGCTTTCTTAATCAGTGCTTGATGCACCTTGAGCTACAGGCCTCCAGCTTCCCTTTGGATTGGACCAAGGTGATGTTTATCCTCACTCTCCTAGCTGATTCCACTCTAGCCTGGGCTTCACCCGTATGGGAAAGAAATGACCCCCTTATAGGGAATCTGGATAACTTCCTCAAGCAGTTGCAACAAATATTTGATGAGCCTGGCTGCTCCTCCTCGGCCACAACAGAATTATTCTGCATTAGGAAGGCACCCAAACAGTTGGCGTTTGACTGCCAATTTCTGGCAGACCTGGTGGAATGTATCAAGGATGGCAAGTCATGACCTGCCTCCCAAAATGGAAGATCTCATTGTTCTTTCCATCCAGATGCACATCCACTTCCAAGAGCGAGTCCGGGGGAGAGAGACTTTCTGACAGCATTTCAAGCTGGCTCCCAACTTCCATCATTCTCTAATCTCTACCACAGATGCCACGTCTGCTCCCTCCACAGAAGAGCCCATGTAATTTGGCAGGGCTCGGCTCACAGAAGAAGAAAAGCAGAGAGGCCGACGGATCAAGTCATTTGTCTCTACTATGCTGCATAGGGGCACTTTGCTGGCCGTTGATCCGAAAAAGCAGGAAACTTTTGAGCCTAAGGTTGGTTGGAGAGGCAACCCTAGGCTGGCTCTCATCCTCTCCTCAATTATTTGTGCTGATCTGCCTCACCTCTGAAGGTACTAAGGTGCACACAGAGGCATTCATGGATTCTGATGACAGGGTCAATTTAATTGATGAAGCACTTAGTACAGCCTTCCCATGGTGACCCTAGACAAACCAGTTACTATCTCCTCTGTCTACAGAGAACCCTTTCCTGGCCAGTTGTCCTCAGGTACCCTGCCATTACTTCTTCAGACTGGGCTCCTGCACAGGGAATGCATCACCCTTTATGTTCTAGTGAAGGCAGTCAACCTGATCAGTCTTGGATTACCCTAGTTGATGCAACACAATCGCATCATAGATTGGCAAGCTTTGAACCTTGCCCACTGGGGGCCCTCTTATTGACAACAATGCCTTACTTGGATCTTCCTGCTAGTGCCTATAGCTCAGACTCTGACCTTAATCCTCCCAGGCCTTCCTTCTCAAATAGCGGCATTTGTAGATGTCTTCAGCAAGATGCACACAGAGATGCTGCCACCCCATAGGTCCTATGACTGCCCTATTGACCAACTCCCATGAAAGATGCCCTCCAGGGGCAGGATCTACCTACTATCTGCCTCTGAAATGGCAGCCATGACCAATTACATCAAAGAAAATATGGAGCGAGGATTTATCCATCTTCTTCATCCCCAGCAGGGGCAGGCTTCTTCTTTCTTGGGATGAAGGATGGGTCCCTCAGGCTGTGCATTGACTACAGGGGCCTCAGTGCCATAACTTGCAAAAATAGATATCCATTGCTCTTATTAATGAACCTCTTTGATCATCTGCGCGGAGCACAAATAGCCACCAAACTGGACCTTCAAGGAACCTATAACTTCTTCTGAATACATAAAGGAGATGGACATTATGAATATCAGGTAATGCTGTTCGGCCTTTGCAATTCCCCGCTGTCTTCTAACACATAGTTAATAAGATCTTCAGAGACCTCCTCTATTTTCACGCCCTAGTACACCTAGACAACATTCTCATTTTTTCACGTTCCTAGACACAGCACCATGAGCATGTCAAACAAGTGATTCAGAGGCTCTGTGAGAATCACCTATATACTAAGTTTGAGAAATGTACCTTTGAGCAGAGAGAGCTACCTTTCTTGGGCTATATTGGAACCCCTAAAAGCCTGCGCATGGACCCAGAAAAGCGAGTCCAGGAACATGGGCCCTCGAGGAGTGAATACCGGTTCCAGACAGCGACCTGAAAGAAAAGAGAGAGGCCCCTGAGGAGCGGGTACCCTGATAGAGTAAGTCCAATAAGGAGAGGCAGAGTAGCTAGGTATGGAGAGCGAATCCCATCCGTAAGGAGTCCCATTACCTTGCTAACTTGATTAGCTAGCAAAATAGAGTAGGCTTTTATATCCGGGATGCGTGACGTCATCACAGGGGGACGCCCCTGAGGTTCGCGCCAAAGAAGAAATAAGAAGCAGGGCTGTGTGGCGCGTGCGCCCTATGGCAGCTGAACAACATGGCGGGATGCAGCATCCAAGCCGGACTGGGGATGCTGGAGAGGACGGCAGGCAGATGCCGTGGCAGCCAGATGTCCATCAACCGTGGGAGGAGTCACCAAAGAGGTAAGGAGGGCGGAGTGGAGACGTCGGGAAGCGACAGTCATAACAGTACCCCCCTTCAAAGGGCGGTCTCCTCTGCGGGTACCAGGTTTAGGCTTCAAAGGATGCACGAGATGAAATTGACAGAGCATCTCTTTATCAAGGATGTTAGCCTGAGGCTCCCAAGAGTTTTCTTCGGGGCTGAAACCTTCCCAAGAAAGAAGGTATTCAAGTGTTTTGCTTTGTCTTTGGACATCAAGAATCTCTTTGACCTTAAATTCTAGGTCATCTTCTGCGTTGATGACAGGTGGTTCCTGAGTCTTGGAAGAGAATTCACTGAGTATATGAGGTTTCAAGAGTGAAACGTGAAAAGGGTTGTGGATGTTTAGTCCGGGTGGTAGCTTCAGACTGTAAGTGATGTTGCCAAGACGTCGGAGGATTGGAAATGGTCCAACTTAGCGAGGAGCAAAACGAGTGGAGGGTAACTTCAGTCTGAGATGCTTGGTAGATAACCAGACTTTGTCATCGGGTTTGAAGACAGGCACTTGAGAATGGTGAATGTCATAAAACCTCTTAGCATGGTCACTCGCTTTAACTAGCATGTCTTTCGTCTGAGTCCACAGGTTATGGATTTCATCAGCAGTAGATTGAGCTGCTGGGGATGTCACTGAGAGCTTCAGTGGAAGTGGCGGTGTTGGAGAATGTCCATATACCACTTCAAAAGGTGTTGATCCAGTTGATTTGCTGGATGAGAATTGATGGTGAATTCAGCCCAAGGTAACAGTTCAGCCCAGTTATTCTGACGGCAACTCACGTGGGCTCAAATGAATTGTTTTAAGGTTCTATTCATCCGTTCTGTTTGGCCATTTGATTGCGGATGATAGGCTGAAGTGTAGTCTAGAGAGATGTCGAATACATTGCACAAGGCCCTCCAGAATCTTGCCGTGAATTGAGATCCTTGGTCTGAAACAATGTGTCTTGGTAGGCCGTGAAGGCGAAAAATGTGCGATATGAAGAGCTTCGCAAGCTCCAAGGCTGATGGTAAGCCAGGCAGTGCCACGAAATGGGCCATCTTGCTGAAGCAATCAACAGTTACCCAGATGGTATTTATTCCTCCAGAAAGGGGTAAATCGACTACAAAGTCAGTAGCGATATGTGACCAGGGCTGTTCCGGAACTGGCAGTAGTTTCAGCAATCCCCACGGTTGGCCACAACCAGGTTTGTGTTTGGCACAGTTGGTACAAGATGCCATGTAGGATAGGGTATCTTTCTTGATAGTAGGCCCCCAATAGAACTTCTGGACCTTAAGCAGGGTGCGACGTTGACCAGGATGGCCAGCCAGCTTGGAATCGTGTGCTCAAAAGAGCACTTTCTTCCTGAGGTGTTTAGGCATGATGGTCTTACCAGCGGGCACAGAATGTGTAGTCGCCAAGATGACTCTCTTCGGGACAATTATGTGCTGAGATTCTTCAGGCACATCCTCCGAGAGAAAGGAATGTGACAAGGCATCAGCTCTGGTATTTCTGTCTCCGGGGCGATATTTAAGCACAGAGTCAAAACGATTAAAGAATAAGGACCATCTAGCTTGTCTGTGGTTAAGACGTTGCGCATGGCGGAGATACTCTAGAATTTTATGGTCCGTGAATACGGTTATTTGATGTTGAGTACCTTCGAACCAAGGCCGCCATTTCTCAAATGCTAGCTTAATAGTCAAGAGCTCTTTATCTCCGATCCCATAGTTCTTCTCTGCCGGGGAGAAACGTCGTGAGAAGAAAGAGCAAGGACGTAAGGATTTGGAGTCTCCAGTTTGGCTTAATACAGCCCCCACGCCGACATCCGAAGCGTCAACTTCTACGATAAATGGCTTGTTGGGGTCAGGATGCCGCAAGCATGGTTCCATGGAAAAGGCAGTCTTTAATTCCTCAAAAGCAGAAATGGCCTCCGCAGACCATTTTGAAGCGTTGGCACCCTTGCAGGTCATTGTGGTCAAGGGTACTGTTAAAGAAGAGTAGTTCTTTATAAAGCTTCTATAATAGTTGGTAAACCCCAAAAATCATCTCAGGGCCTTCAGGCTGGTAGGTTGGGACCAGTTTTTGATACTCTATAGCTTTTGAGGGTCCATCTGGAAACCGTCTTTAGACACGATATAGCCAAGTAAAGGCATGGAGTCTTTATGGAATTTGCACTTGGATAGTTTGGTGTAGAGCCGGTGTTGACAAAGTCTGAGTAGTACTTACTTGACATCCTCTAGATGTGTGGGCAAATCCTGAGAAAATATTAGGATATTATCCAGGTATACCACGACACTCTTGTACAACAGGTCCCGCAAGATGTCGTTCATCATGTTCTGAAATATAGCGGGTGCGTTGCACAGGCCAAAGGGCATTACTAAGTACTCAAAATGGCCGTCTCGAGTGTTGAAGGCTGTTTTCCATTCGTCACCACTGCGAATGCGAATTAAGTTGTAGGCCCCCTTCAGGTCAAGTTTTGAGAATATTTTGGCCCCCTGAAGCCAGTCAAACAGCTCTGAGATTAAAGGCAGGGGGTAGCGGTCTTTAATCGTGATCTCGTTCAGACCTCGGTAATTGATACAAGGACGAAAGGTACCATCCCCACAAAGAAGAAGCCTGTGCCGGCTGGAGACTTCAATGGTCTAATAAACCCCTTCTGTAAATTCTCCTCAATGTATTCGGACATCGCCTTGTTCTCAATCACTGAGAGTGGATAGACACATCCTTTAGGAGGTTCAGTATTGGGTTTGAGTCTTATGCCACAGTCATAGGGCCTATGTGGAGGAAGAATGTCAGCAGCTTCTTTGGAAAACACATCACTGAAAGATGTGTATTGGGGCGGCAGTCCCAGCATCACTGGAGTTGTAGGCATGCAGATAACAGGAGCAATCTTAAGGCACTTTCCATGACAACCTGGGTCCCAGCGGGAAAGTTCCAAGGATGCCCAGTCAAATTGGGGTTGGTGCAACTGCAACCAGGGTAACCCCAGGACAATAGGGTGCATGGCCTTCTCTAACAGAAAGAAGGGAATTGACTCGGTATGGAGAGCTCCGGTGCGAAGAGTTACCGGTATAGTTTTGCAAGTCACATCACCCGGTAAGGACTCCCCATGGATGGAAGATAGGAGAAGTGGAACCTTCAAAGTGAGAAGGGGGATCTTCAAATGTTCCACTAGGCGTCGAAGAATAAAGTTGCCTCCTTCCCCTGAATCCACCAGGGCAAGAGTTTGAAACTCAGACGTTCCGCAGATCAAAGAGACTGGGAGAGAGAGCAGAGGAGAGGCCATAGTAAGGCCTAAGAACAGTCCTCCTGCAGGACTTAGGCCCGTCCATTTCCCGGATGAATTGGGCATACACAGACCATGCCTCTTCTGAAGTCTTCTCTCTTTGGAAGTCAAATGACTGCGACCAAGTTGCATCGGTTCATCTCCACTGGCAGCAGGAATTACTGGAACCATCCAAGGTTCAGGTTTAGCACTACCCTCCTTCTGACCTGGTCCTCTATTAGGCCAGAGTTCTTTCACCTTATCACGATCCTAGTAGCCAAAGCCACTAGTTCATCCAGTGAGTCAGGTGTTTCACGAGCGGCCAGCTCATCTTTCAAGTGAGTATCCAGGCCTCTGAAGAAGAGAGTTTTCATGTATTTGGGGTCCCAGCAGAGTTCTGTAGCAAGAGTCTTAAATTCTATCGCAAAATCTGCCAGTGGTCGGATGCCTTGCTTCAGGTCCACCAGAGCAGAACTGGCAACGGTCACTTGGGCAGGATCATCGAAACGGATTTGAATAAGTCCAAAAATCCATCTATATCCTGCAAAATAGGATACTTGCATTCCCACAGTGTAGAGGCCCAAGACAAGGCCCTTCCATCAAGATAAGATAGAATGTAAGTAGTCTTGGCAAAAGCTGTGGGGAAGTGAGAAGGCTGTAATGCAAAATGCATGCAGCACTGGTTTACAAAGCCCCTGGTCTTCTGAATCTCTCCCGAGAAACGAACTGGAGCAGCCAGCGGTACAGAAGTCTTTAAAGTTACTTCAGGTAACTGACCTTCATTACTGGAAGTAGCGCCTTGGGTCTTCTGTGCGTGCAGCTGATGAAACGCTGAAGTGAGTTTCTCCAATGCGTCTTGCTGTTCAGAAATGCACAGGGCCAGGCCCGGAATGGCCTGCAAGGCATTGAGCTGTGCCGGATCCATGGAGTTAGCAATCTGTTATTGTTTGTAAGGTTTTAGGTGGACCCTTGGACACTGTGGCAGATGACCATGCCCACAGGGGGAAGTCCCGTGAGAGGCCACAGGTCAGGCGCAGCTTTAGGACACACAACACAGAATTATCTTTTATTAAACAGAGTTGAGAAGCCACCAGAGGTGGCAGTAGTGAGTAGAGATGAAGCCCAGCTGGGCTTGTAGTCCCTCAGGACACTGGAACAGCAATCCCTCAATAGCTCTGCTGTAGCGTAGGAAACTGAGGTAGTGAGTACAATGGAGCGTACACAGGGTTCTGGGATAGAGCCTCATTGGTAGATGATTCACACAGCAGTTTCTCCCAGAAGGTAACACAGAAGCTGAAATAGAGGCAGGCCCTCGAGGAGCGAGTACCTGGTTCCAGGGAACAGCTCTGAGAGAATATAGATGGTAACTCACTGATGGTGTAGGCAGCAGTTTCTTCCAAGCAGAAGTGAGCTCAGGCAGCGAGTCCGGGAACATGGGCCCTCGAGAAGCGAGTACCGGTTCCAGACAGCGACCTGAAAGAAAAGAGAGAGGCCCCCGAGGAGCGGGTACTCCGATAGAGTAAGTCCAATAAGGAGAGGCAGAGTAGCTAGGTACGGAGAGCGAATTCCATCCGTAAGGAGTCCCATTACCTTGCTAACTCAATTAGCTAGCAAAATAGAGTAGGCTTTTATATCCAGGATGCATGACGTCATCACAGGGGGACACCCCTGAGGTTCGCACCAAAGAAGGAATAAGAAGCAGGGCTGCATGGCGTGCATACCCTATGGCAGCTGAACAACATGGCGGAATGCAGCATACAAGCCAGACCGGGGACACCGGAGAGGATGGCAGGCAGACGCCGCGGCAGTCAGATGTCTATCAACCGCGGGAGAGTCGCCAAAGAGGTAAGGAGGGCGGAGTGGAGACGTCGGGCAGCGACAGTCGTAACACAACCTGAGGGAACCCCAGGTTGCTATTGGTGAATCTCCAGCTAGCCTCTGTCTCCTCCTGTGCTCCGCCTCCTGGAGGCAAGCACTCTCCTGGTCCACCCGGAAGGCCGTACCAATCCTGTACCAGGCCAAGGGTCCACCTCCAGCGCACCAGGTAAAGGATCACCATAGATGAACATAAGAACATGCCATACTGGGTCAGACCAAGGGTCCATCAAGCCCAGCATCCTGTTTCCAACAGTGGCCAATCCAGGCCATAAGAACCTGGCAAGTACCCCAAAACTAAGTCTATCCCATGCTACTGATGCTAGTAATAGCTGAGGTCAAGGTGACTCAAAAGAAAAAAAGTAAAAAATAGAAGTATGTGCCATGCGGAAGTGCCCTTCCCCTCTCCAAAACCTCTCCTCTTTCCACTAAAGTGAACCCCTACTCCAAATTCACCTGATGCAAACACCCCCTCAGTCCCCCATCCTGGTTTCCCCTTATATTCATTACACTTCCTGGTGTTCTGAAAAAGCTATGGTTATAGCTGTGCCCAAAAGCCTGCAAAATATCTTCAAATCAAAAAGTGTTTTGTGATGTAAAGTATCACCTCATTTTGGATTTTAAGATCCTGTTAAAACTTTCCACCACAAAATGGTGAACACCTCTGAACTCTAACAAATTCTTCACAGAACAATTTAAAATTCTCTACTCTTATCTATTTGTATTTTATTGGGAATATGGTCACTGTTAAATATATTTTCAAATGCCTTGGCTGCTTCACAGCCTGTCTATTTTTAAGCTCACCATCCATGCATATTTTGACCATCTATCTATCACTGTCAAGATGTTTTTGTATCTGCTGTTATAACTGGACAAGGTAGACATGTTGACCAAATCAGCCTTGTTTTAAGCATTGAAATAGATACTTAATACCGATATCTTAGGAGAATTGCAGATCACCAGAGCAAATGAAGAACTCCGTGGTCTTTAGATTTTACAGTGGGTTATATAGTCAAACCATCTCCCCCCAAACATACAATTCCAATTAATTAGTTACTTTGTTAAGGTAACAATTTTCAACTGGTTAGTTCCATGTCTTTTCTAAAATATGCTAAATACTTTATTCTTGTAAGTCATATGATTTCTTGTTAAGTTGAGACTACAAAGCAGAAGCAAAACTCAGTGGTGACCTTTTACATACTTTACAACCACAGAAGCAAACACCTCTCCAAATCTTTGCAAAACAAAATAAAAAAGGAAAGGGAAAAATGAATCTCCCAATCAGTTATTTATTAAAAAAAGAAACTTCAAATGAGCAGAGACGGTATCATAACTGGAGTGCCTCCATTTTAATTCACTGTCTCTCACCCTCAATGGGCCCCAGGCAGTATCAGCCTTAGCAGCACTGTAAATTGTAATCATATAGCGTCATACTCATAAAGTATTATTTTATTTTTACCTTTACATTTAGAAAAAATATTTTTATTTTTATAAAAAGACTGTTACTTTATTCTATAAACTACTCATTATCCAAAACTAAAAACTACAAAATATTTAGCTCATATAATCCGATGTTCAATAATTTTTCTGTTCAAAATGTTCCCAACACAGACCATGTTTCGGCCATCCGGCCTTCATCAGGGGATAGATTTTATATCAAACATCACCAAAACGCTAAAACTTCTTCACATAACCACATCCTAGAAAATATACAATAAAAATATTTTATATTGTAAAAAGTTTTTTATTTCTCAAAAATCACTACGAACCTCAAAATGACTCAATCTCCATATACAACACTACAAGATCCTACCTTCTTTAAGATATGTGATTCTCACAAATCTCTTCCACCAATCACTTTCACAAATGGCACCATAACGCTCACGACAGTACCCCTTCACTTCCTCGATTTAAAAACCTACTACACTGATATCACCGGAAACTAGACCTCAATACCGCTGTCAGTCACCAACTCCAGAATGGTAACATTCTTACAGACTTTGTCAGGTCAAAAAACAGGCCAATCTATTTATTTATTTAATCCTTCAGGTGCAACAGTTTCAAAGAAATATATCTTTTGTTCACGTCGTAACAAATATCTGTCAAAATCGCCACCACGTGAAAATTGTGTAGGTTGTTCCATTACTGCAAATGTTAAATCCGCAAAACAATGTTGCTGAGTAAGACAGTGCTGAACCAAAGGGGTTTCCAACCGGTTCCTCAAGATCGCACTGCGGTGTTCAATCATGCATGTGCACAAACATCATTTTGTTTTAGCTATATATACAGTAGCGGACAGGGGCACCATATGCCATACATTACCCTTAATAGAGGAACAATTTGTACACACTCGTAATCAAAAATGACCCCCTCTAAAAAAAAAAGGAAGAATTTCTCCAGAGAAAGATTGCTCACAAACTGAGCATTTGTTGCAAGGGTAATGTCCCCATTTAGCTAGTGTAACTACAGAAGTACCATATGATTCCTCCTCAAAATTTGAACGAACAATCATATCTCTGATATTCCTGCCACGCTTCAAGGCAAAAACTGGCATTTCTGAAAAAATTTCATGTAACCCCAAAATATGCCAATTTTTTTTAATGCTATTTTGTACCCAGTATATAGAAGAAGAAAAAGGTAACACACATATAGATTTCTGTGCCTGAGTGTCCAAGAGATTATTATCATTAGTAGGCATAAGCAACAAATCTCGATTCACCCAATGGGCGTGTTTGTACGCTTTTCTAAAAATGTGTGTAGGATAACCTCTCTGAGCAAAGTTATTGATCATCTCTTTAGCCTTCAATTTGTAGTCATAAATATTAGAGCATAACCTTCTTAAACGACGGAACTGCCCATAAAGGAGATTCCTCCGTAAATGTAAAGGATGACAGTTGTCATAATGCAATATTGTATTTCTATACATGGGTTTCCGGTGTATAGTGAAGCCAAAGTCCAATTCCTGAATAGTATATATCTAAGTATGGTAAACCTACTTCACTGTAAGAGGAGGTAAAGCTTAAATTAGGGTCACAAGCCCCTAACCATTGCATAAATTTAGTGAAGTCACTGGCGTCAAAATGGCACCATATGCCAATCAAAATGTCATCAATATAACGCTTCCACAATTTAATATATTTCAAAAAAGCATTAACTGGAAGCCAAATATCTTCAAATTGGCTCATATATGTTATAATCATGTAAAGAACATAACTTACTTACTGTTCTATCACTGTAAGTGAGAAATTATTTTTTTCTGTTTAATTTATTAACTTGGATATTTTGAACATTTCATTATTATTTTCAATACCTACATAATAAGTGGAAATGTTTTTTCTTCAAAAAATGTTAACATCCCATCTTAAAATTTAAAAAAAAAAAATT
The DNA here is from genome assembly GCF_901001135.1 of Rhinatrema bivittatum. NCBI lineage: Eukaryota > Metazoa > Chordata > Amphibia > Gymnophiona > Rhinatrematidae > Rhinatrema > Rhinatrema bivittatum. The sequence goes on along the minus strand of NC_042618.1, from coordinate 242,618,742 downwards.
TGGAGTAGGCAGAAGGTTTCATACATATGTGTAGGTGTCCCTGCACCATTTGTTGCAAATATAGGGGTAGATTTTAAAAGGTGCATGCGGGAGTAGATTTGTTTGCACAACCCGGCATGAATAAATCTACTCCCGATTTTATAACATGTGCGCGCATAACTCCCAAAAAGCTGCCCCTTCCACCCCCTGTGCGCACCGAACCTATCTTGCATAGGCTCCGCGGTGCACACAAGCCCCGGGACGTGCGTAAGTCTTGGGGCTTTCCTGGGGGGGGGGGGGGCATGTCGGGGGCATGTCGCAGACGGTGCATCATCGGGGGCGTTCTGGGGGTGGGGCCGTGGGCATGGTTCCAGCCCGGGGGTATTCCAGGGGCATGGCTGTGGCATCCGGACCAGCCCCCGGACCGGAACATGGTGCGCTGGCAGCTGGCCGGTGTGCGCAAGTTACGCCAGTTACGCCAGGAAGATCACAACACTGCCGGTATCAGGGATAGGGCACTGTGTGCAGGAAGATCACAACACTCCCGGTATCAGGGATATGGCACTGAGTGCAGGAAGATCACAACACCCCCAGTAACTGGGATAGGGCACTGCGTGCAGGAAGATCACAACACCCCCGGTATCAGGGACAGGGCACTGCGTGCAGGAAGATCACAACACCCCCGGTAACCGGGATAGGGCACTGCATGCAGGAAGATCACAACACCCCCGGTAACCGGGATAGGGCACTGTGTGCAGTAAAATCACAACACTCCCGGTATTAGGGATAGGACACTGCGTGCAGGAAGATCACAACACCCCCGGTATCAGGGATAGGGCACTGCGTGCAGGAAGATCACAACACTCCCGGTATCAGGGATAGGGCACGGCGTGCAGTAAGATCACAACACTCCCGGTATCAGGGATAGGGCACTGCGTGCAGGAAGATCACAACACTCCCTGTATCAGGGATAGGGCACTGCGTGCAGGAAGATCACAACACTCCCGGTATCAGGGATAGGGCGCTGCGTGCAGGAAGATCACAACACCCCTGGTATCAGGGATAGGGCACTGCGTGCAGGAAGATCACAACACTCCCGGTATCAGGGATAGGGCACTGCATGCAGGAAGATCACAACACCCCCGGGATCAGGGATAGGGCACTGCGTGCAGGAAGATCACAACACTCCCGGTATCAGGGATAGGGCACAAGTTCTAGTCACATTGACTGATCACATTACTTTTTTTGTCAAGCTACCAACTGTTTCCATTTCCCATCCCCCATATATTGTCAGTGGGAACCTTGGTAACATCAATAAATAATAGGGCAGCCAATAGGAATACATATTCATTCCTAAACTGACCTTAACTGCCCTGAAAAGTGTCAAATTGTATCATTTTCTGTTAGTGCGCACTAACAATGGTTAGTGCGCACTAATCGGAAAAACCGATTTTTTAACTAAAAAATCGTGCCAAACACAATTTTCTTCTCCTGCCAGACGATTTTGATCGTTAAGACGATCGGGCACACGATTCACATCCCTACTCCTATCACTATAGTCTTCCCCAACACACTTGGGGTTTCTGCCCATAAAGATTCAGTTGTGCATTTAGTCTCATGCAGGATGTTTATCCTGTTGGACTCTATGCCATCCCGGACATAAAGTACTACACCGCCTTCCGGGGTGCTCCTCTCTGTCATTGTGATATAATTTGTACCCCGGTATAGCACTGTCCCATTGGTTATCCTCCTTCCACTATGTCTCTGAGATGCCAATTAAGTCTATTTCATCATTCACTGTTATACATTCTAATTCTCCCATCTTACTTATTAGACTTCTGGCATTAGCATACAAATATTTCAAAGTTTGTTTTTTGTTTGTATTTTCATTCTGCTTTTTAATTGATAGGGATAAGTTAGAATTTTTTAGCTCAGGTGAGTTTTTAGTTGCAGGCACTTGGACTACTTTTCTTATTATTGGAACCTCACTGTCGGGATGCCCTAATTGCATTGTTAATGTTGTATATATCATGTTTTTACTATGTACTTATTTTTTTTCCACCCTACTTGAGCAAGTAGTTCAGAGCAGATTACACTTTTAAACATGAAACTGTGTACAACCTATGACGGTAACTTTCAAATTGGCGTGCAGGTGTATATTTACGTGCATACGTCTGCTCGCTTCCAGGAACGTGGTCATTTTATAACTTGCTTGCCGAGTGCACATATGCGCTGAATTGTAAGTGCAAATCCTGATTCTATTGTGTAAATTGTGGGATTTTAAAAGGGGCACACGCCAACGCCACTCCGTTTTACCAGTTCATCCCCAGTTAAGAGATAGGTCCTCCATACCCCCCTAGCCTTCACTCTCCCATTAGCCCCGACCCTTAAAACCCCACAGATATGCTTAGTTTTCTTTAATTTTTAAATGTACACATCATCCATAGCAGGGGACCTCGGTGCATGCCGGGGTGCATAAGTATTTATGCTCACATCTCTGGTTCATGCCCCAAAACGCCTATGCCACACCCCTTTTTGAAATCTTTAGATATGTGCGTGCTGCCGGAGAAACGCGCATTTCCGGGTGGCTTTTAGAATCTGCTCGCGCGCAAGCACAATTTATTAACACCACCTAATTAATATGCACACTGGACTTTTAAATTTCACCTCTCTATATATTTATATGTATTTATACTTTACTTTCTTTATATATACATACTTTGTCCATATTTTGTATATATATTCTGTCTTTTTTATTATGCATACAGTCCTTTCTCAAGAAATTAAAATATGAACCCAAGTGTTATCTATATTGTCTTCATTTTTTTTTTAGTAATGTTATATAATATTAACTGTCTCATTGCATATAATTCTTAGTCTACATTTACTGCTTGTGTAATGAATGTCCTCTTTTTTTTAATTTAGAAAAAGGGGTAGACAAAGGATATTATACTGTAGGAGCCAGACTGATCCGACTAGAGGATAAGGTAAGGGTATGAAAGCTTTTTTTTCCCCTTTAGTAATGATATCTGATCTATGTATGGCTGTAAGATATAATCTAGGTATGATTTACTTTAGAACTAAAGGCACTGTAATGAAGAAAAATATTGTAAAGAGCTTGTGTTTGTTTGCACGCCTAAAGTTATGACATTATTAACCTTGAAAACATCAAGGTTTTTAACTCTGTACATATTTCAGTGTTAGATATATTTTTATGATGAAATATGTAAATTACAGCTCTTGTAAGTAAAAAAAATGCTTTATTAGTAAGATGTCTGCTATGCTGGGTCTCATCTGGTAGAAATGCCACATAGATGTTGTTTGCAAAAACCATAATGGAATTTTACGTTTAAGTGATAAAAGTCTAATCTGAAATGGTATAATAACTTTGCAGTTATGCCTTCAAGTGTCTAAAAGATTGCTGCTTAGCCTTCACGTAATCATCCTCCCTGGAGACCCACAGGTTAGCGAGTCATCTTCTCCATGACTATCCTTCAGTGCTGCTTTATTGGCCACAGGATCTGCCCATCACAGTAGCAGCAGTTGGGCAGACCTCCATGGATGGGAATGTGTTATTCCCATGTCACTGAGTGCTTCACCTTTATGTTTGTAAGACTTGCCTCACAATTCAAATGGTTTATTACTGTCTAAAAGCTGAGTACTGCTTATTTTGGGATAAGATATAGTCTTAGCATCTAGTAGTAAGGAGAAACAACTATACCCAGATTCTATTGTGCCACTGCTTGGTTGTTTTGCTACAAAATTACGCAGTATCTAGTCTCTACTACTTCACTAAAGTTTCACTAAAGTTTAAATTAATATGCATTGTATTGTTTCAGTGTTTAGATTTGTTTTGTCATTTAGTTTTTTTCTTCTTTCTAGTATTCATTATCTATTATAGCCTTTTCAATATCTGTACATATTGATTAACCACTATGCAAGCTTTATGACAGCACACCCAGCTATTCCCCAGCAACAGTAGGAAATGAACGTTGTTTTATTTTATAATACTTGGTTTTTAACTTATGAATGTTGTTTTGTAACCCACCTCTATCACTGGAAGAGTGCAGTTAATAAATCTTGTAAACAAATCTTGTAAATAATAAATACATGCTTTGTTTTGTCATACAAGGAAACTATTGTAGTATCATAGGAAATCTCCCTGCCTCACACACACACACACACACACACATATTATTTCTGAGAGCATTAATATATTCCCCCAATAATCTCTTTCTAAAAATTGAGAACTGGGGAACGCACGAGATTTCTGCTGTATTATGCCAGGTCATCATATTTGCTCAGTGTACCAATAAAAAGAAAGTAGATTAACTCAATAGCGCATAATGAATATTCATACAGTAGAACTTCTGAGATCCCAATAATGTGATCTGTGATCTTGTTCCAGGAAACCTCTGTTGTGGATCAAAGCCCTAGAACAGTGTTTCCCTACAGCCGGTCCAAGGACCAGCAGCAGTTTTACTGGTCCGTGAAGCCATGGTTGAGAAACACTGATTTAGGTCATGCCTTTTATTGCAACTAGTTGTGAGCCAGTTGGTGAACAAAGAATGATCTCTAACATGTTTGATCTGACATGGGATGCCCATGGGTTTATACTCCATCCTTGCTCTCAGACACTAGATCCATTTTACCCCTGAATACCTTAGGCTGGAATTTGCTGTGTGAGGAAACTTTACTTCCATCTTCACCCCCTTTCTCTCCCCTTTCTGAGATTTATAATCCATCTAACACTGTCCTTCTCACAGGTAACCCGCCATTGCCATGCTTTTTTTTATTTTTGCTTTCCAAACACCAAGGTCCCTTAACGCACTCTCTCATAAATGGAAGAAAAAGAAGTCTCCTGTGGCCTGCTGGGACATGTAGTTTCACTGTGAAGGTGACGGTCAATAAAAAAAGATGAGATGAAGCCTCCCTTTAGAAAGTGGGTCCTGGGTGTCTGGTAATTGTGAAGGTGACAGGGTGGGAGGAGGGGCAGTAGTCTCAATGTTAGAGGGAGATTGTCTCCCCCGCCCCTGGCCAACAACAGCAGCAAGTCCACATCAGTTTGGGAAGGTATCCAGCTGGTCCCTGGTATCCAGCTGGTCCCTGACAAACTGCCCTAGATTAATTACAGAGTGTATGAACACAGTCTCATTAGTAAGTTGCATATGAAGCCTGACACATAACATGATATACCTATTTAATTGCCTTATGCCTTCACCATAGTGTAGGTTATATAATAACAGAGAGAGAGAAAGAAAGAGCAAAAAGTGGTCTTCATTGTTTTCTCATTTTATCAACATAGGTGGAAAACTAGTTAATCATATTCAGAATGAAGATGATCATTTTGTTATTGATTTAATTTGACTTGTTGCAACATGGTGACTAGCTGTTGTCAAAACCAATGGAAGAATATTATGTTCTGCTCCTTTTAAATTGTATTTATTCACCTTACTTGCATCTAAATATATTCTGTTCCTTGAACTCCCATTTGACAGAAAATATATCAAGAGTTACATCTAGGAGAATGGAATCAATAGATGTAATTCTTGATCCAAATTTCCCTGTATGCTCTAGCTGTAGCTGGAGTCATCTGGTCACTATAATTATTTACTCCATAGTCTACTTTACATAGTATGGAGCTGCTTTTGGACCCCCCCAAAAAAGTTTTATTTAAATGGATATTATTTACTGGAGATGAACTATAAACTATCCTTTAAAGTAAAATGTTAGAGGAGGAAAGGCAATGTGCACTTAAAGCTTGGGTTATTGTTGTCCATTTTTAAACATTTAACACAGATACTTTTAAATTCAATGCATTTCTATTTGTAGTAAATATATTTCCATCCAAAAGTGAATCGCAGAATGCATGGAACAGAATTGTCCAAAATCTGTTAGAAACGCCTGTGCCTTTTTAGGAACAAGAACATAAGTGCCATGCTGGGTTAGACAAATAGTTCATTAACCTCAGCATCCTATCTCTGCCAGTTTGGGTCACTTGAAAGTACCTGGCAGAGCCTAACAGAAAAATACAAGAACTGATTAGAAATGGGGCAACTAGTACATTTAACTAAGTAAATAAATTCAATACGTCTCACTCCCAGAAGTAAGGGGTACAGACAATGAAGTCCATCTGGATAATGACTGTTCATGGACCCATCCTCCAGATTCTTGACCAAACCTTTATTAAACTCAAGTATCCTACTAGCCTTGCTATTTTCTAGCAAACAATTCCATAGCTTAATTGTACATTAACTGAAAAAAAAATACTTTCTTAAATTTGTTTTAGATCTGTTACTAGTTAACTTCATGGAGTGTCTCCTTGTCCTAGAACTATTTAAGAGGATAAAGTTAAGTCCTTTATACTATAGGTTTACTTATCATTTTACAAAGGAAAGCTGGTATATTTTTTTAATCAATGACACATATATTGGCAATTTTAGCCTTTACAGATTATATCTCCAAGACCTTTTTGGCAAAAGCTGTATTTTCCAAAGCTTTACACCTTGATGAACAAGATAAGCTGCATTACTACATCCAAGATTTTTTCTTAACCTTCTTTCCTTTGAAGAAAAATCATTTATATATTTATTTCTGTGGTGTACAATTTCCATTCCATAGCAAAAGGAAGATGTTCAGGCTTGTATAGAAAAGAGCCCGTCAGTTCATACAGATGTTATTTGTATGACTGCCCCTTATTTAAAAAGCAGCTCAGCATCAGGGCTTCATGTAATATGGAAGCAGGTGTAACCCTTGGGTGGGATAAGGCCCAGACGTTGGACCCAGAGGCACATAGAAATAAAATAGACCCTATTTGCATCAGTTTTCCAGGAATACCTTTTACTTCTGAGGTCTCTGTGGCGAGAAGCCCTTTTGCATTAACCAAAGTACACAACCCTTTTCCAAACCTTTAAACAGCACCGATAATCTCTACAGTTTATAGAAGCAATAATTACACTTGGGGCGGATTTTAAAAGGCCCCGCGCGCCAGCGTGCCTATTTTGCATAGGCCGCCGGCGTGCGTAAAGCCCCGGGACGCGCGTAAGTCCCGGGGCTTTCGAAAAGGGGCAGGAGGGGGCGTGTCCGGTGGGCGTTCCCGAAATGACGCAGCGTTTCGGGGGCGGGCCCGGGGGCGTGGCGCCGGCCTGGGGGCATGGTCGAGGCCTCCGGACCAGCCCCCGGGACCGGAGGACAGAGCGGGGCTGCCGGCGATGCGCGCAAAGTTACGCCTGCTTTCAGCAGGCGTAACTTTGCCGACAAAGGTAAGGAGGGGGTTTAGATAGGGCTGGGGGGGTGGGTTAGGTAGGGGAAGGTGGGGGGAGGGCGAAGAAAATTTCCCTCCGAGGCCGCTCCGAAATCAGAGCGGCCTCGGAGGGAACATGCAGCTCGCGCTGGGCTCGGCGCGCGCAGGTTGCACAAATGTGCACCCCCTTGCGCGCGCCGACCCCGGATTTTATAAGATACGCGCGTCTACGCGCGTATCTTATAAAATCCAGCGTACTTTTGTTCGCGCCTGGTGCGCAAACAAAAGTACGCGCTCGCGTATTTTTTAAAAATCTGCCCCTGAGTGTTTTCTAACTCCTTTACAGATAGTTGATAAATTGACTGAAGATTCTTTACAGTACTTAGGTATTAAATAAAATTGATGAACAATAATGAAGAATAAAGCTTTAATAAGTTTGTAACCTCACTCTTCTAGTATAGTCTTTGAATTTAAAGAAGCCAGTTCCTTAACAATTTATCTCCTTCTCTTTTTTAAGTACTCAAATTGAAGAAAGTGTAATCCTTCCTCAAACCCCCAAGTTTATCTGAAGCTTCTCCCCATTGTTGAATGGTTAGAATTTAATCCCAATCACTTATCAGAATACAAATCCCAATTCTCATACCTCTCCTGCAGTCTTCTTAAATATCTTAGATCTCTTTCTAAAAGCACCAGGTTAGCACTTTCATCCCAAATGTAGGATACTTGAGTCAGCAAAACACTTGAACACTATCTTCAACTCCTTCCATCAGGTAATGGACAGGAATCCATTCCTCACAGATGTACTCTCTACTCCACGGGCTTTTCCTAGGTGAAATACACCTCTTCTTCCCAGTGATTTAGAAATTGGGTCCCTGGTACCATGGGCACTCAATCTTATAAGGAACAAAAATAGACTTTGACTCAAAAGGGGGAAACAAAGAGACTGAAAAGCTGGAAAAAATCTTCCTTTGTCTCCCAAATTAAAAGATAGTCAATGAGGAAAAATGTAAACTCCTATCTACTTGGGGTGAAATGGAGAGCAGGAGAATCTTTTCTACCCCTTTGTCTTTCCTTATACAGGGACCCTCCAAATTCTCTGTGAAGGGGTACCAAGGCTCTCACAGGAAAGTGAAACAAAAAGGCACAATGCAGCAAAATAGGGCCAGATGGCTGACCGAAGGAGAGCAACTTAGGAGAATAAAAAAAAAAAAAATCAGCCAACAAACAGGTCGATCCAGTAACGTGCAGTTAAAGATTGCCCGTCTGTAACGTGCTGGGAGCGCACAATACAGACGAGTAAGGCCATCCAGCCATACAGTCTCCAGTTTCACGCGTCCTTAGCGCTTCCTAAAATAAACACCTAACCCTTTCCGCACCCAGCATGTAAATGAACGAAAAAGCTGTATAATGAAGGAATTAGCTATTCCCCTCCGATACTGTAACGGGCGCTGATATTATCTCCTTAGGAACGTGCTGTTTTGCCGCGGCCTTAACCTGTTAGTTTACCGCCTCCCCCTAGTAGGAGTTAGGACTGTGTAACAAATCCATCGACACCGCTTAAGATACTCAAACACAATAAAACAATAAGCCTGGCACCTTCCTTGATGTAGTAGGTCCCGGATGCCCCCCCCTCCCCAGCGCGCCCGCCACTACCCCTTTCATCAGCTGCATCCACTGCGACCCGGCAGTCCCGTGAGGCCTACAAAAAAAAAAAAAAAATCCCCGGCTCCCGCACCCCCGCACTGGCCCGCCGACTCTACCCCCCCCCCCCCCTCCTCCCGATCGGGCAAGGAGGCGGCGGCGACGAAAACCAAAGCAATTTTTTTTTTTCAAAAAGCAACATCACACATTGCATAAAATAATTTCTCCAGCCTTAAAGCGACTTACTTTTGGGATATGTCAAGTAAGTCGCAAAAGTAACTTACTTTTCTGAAGCCATCACGATCGTAGCTCAAGACGAAGATGGCCGCCTGCACGGGGGAAAGCGTGCAATTGGCCGCTGAAGACGTGAGGTCACGTCTTCAGCGGCCAATTGCACGCTTTCCCCGTGCAGGCGGCCATCTTCGTCTTCGTCCGGAGGAGCTAAGATCATGTTCCTGATGGCTTCAGAAAAGTAAGTTACTTTTGCGACTTACTTTTGGGATCTTGACAGATCCCAAAAGTAAGTCGCTTTAAGACTGGAGAAATTATTTTATGCAATGTGTGATGTCGCTTTTTGAAAAAAAAAAAAAATTGCTTTGGTTTTCGTCGCCGCCGCCTATCTGCCCGATCGGGAGGAGGTGGGGGGGTAGAGTCGGCGGGCCAGTGCGGGGGCGCGGGAGCCGGGGATTTTTTTTTTTTGTAGGCCTCACGGGACTGCTGGGTCGCAGTTGATGCAGCTGATGAAAGGGGTAGTGGCGGGCGCGCTGGGGGGGGGGGGGGGCATCCGGGACGTACTACATCAAGGAGGGTGCCAGGCTTACCGAACCGCTGCTATTGCCTCTGCTCGCAGGTCTATTTCGCCGGCTTGCTGCACGCTTTTGCTTTGCTCGGCTCTGCTTTTTCTCCTCTCCCGTCTGTCTTTGCCGCTGTGCCTCACCTCCTCCGGGTCGCAGTGGTAGCATGGCGCTGTGAGGGGGGCGAAAGGGTATATACCCATGAACGGATTTGAGTGGGAGCGCTCTGTGAAGCGGGACATGCCCGTGAGGGGCATAATGGGTGGATGCAGCTGATGAAAGGGGTAGTGGCGGGCGCGCTGGGGGGGGGGGGGGGGGCATCCGGGACGTACTACATCAAGGAAGGTGCCAGGCTTATTGTTTTATTGTGTTTGAGTATCTTAAGCGGTGTCGATGGATTTGTTACACAGTCCTAACTCCTACTAGGGGGAGGCGGTAAACTAACAGGTTAAGGCCGCGGCAAAACAGCGCGTTCCTAAGGAGATAATATCAGCGCCCGTTACAGTATCGGAGGGGAATAGCTAATTCCTTCATTATACAGCTTTTTCGTTCATTTACATGCTGGGTGCGGAAAGGGTTAGGTGTTTATTTTAGGAAGCGCTAAGGACGCGTGAAACTGGAGACTGTATGGCTGGATGGCCTTACTCGTCTGTATTGTGCGCTCCCAGCACGTTACAGATGGGCAATCTTTAACTGCACGTTACTGGATCGACCTGTTAGATAGTACATTCCTTCAAATATAAGAGAGTATACCTAATTGACCTCTATAAATTGTTCTTATTTCTCTACAAATCAGGGGTTATTTTCTTGGTTTCCAAAATCTATGACATGATCCTGTATAAGAGAGGTTCCTTTCTGTCTATGACTCAGCTGCAGTGCAGTAGACCTACTTTTTCATCTTCTGTGAGGGCTGTTTGTGGAGGTAATGTAGTGTGCACAGAACCCAGAAGAGAAGGGAAAGGATCTTTGTCACTGAAGGGGCAGCCCTACTGGCTCAAGAATGGTAATGAGGAAGTCAGGCTTGTCTAGTCTTCAGCCAGCAAGGAGTCTCACTTGGATAGTCATTCTGGGGGAAGAGGTGAAGAAAGCTGAAAAATTTAAGCTGCTTGATTCATGATTTTCTGTATCGCTAGTTCTTAGATTTCCTCCAGTCTCTTTTGATTTTCAGGATTCAACAGATAAACCTACCTACTATGAATTAGTCTGACTGGGCATTAATTGGCCCAAAATACGGATGGCAACAGAGAATTACAAAGCTACTAATATTTTACAATTTTTGTATTTCATAATGCCACTTACTAGCATTATATATCCACAAAGAGTCAAAATAGCTTCTGCAGTATTAGTTTATAATAGTTTCTGCAAGCTATTCCTTTAATTACAGTACTTTATTAGAAATAATATTATCACAGAACAAATGTTCTGCAGTTAGCATCAGCTTTGCTTTAAAACTGTAAACTGTGTCTCTATGCATATATATATATATATATATATATTATGCATTAAAAACCCACAGAATTTGGGTTTTTAAAAGTAGAAGACTGAAGACAACAGCTGTGTTGTCTTTGAAAAGGAAATATATTAGGTGTTTTTATAATTCTGTGGCATCCTCTTCATGTGGTATTCACATTTATGATTTACATTCATATTAAAATAACTATTTCCATATTTATAGATAACATGATTATACAGTGAGCCAAAACCAACCATTTGGCAGCTATTTTAAAAAAATGCAGAAACACTGAGGGAAACTGGGGTAGGGCAGAAAAACCCATCTGAGCTGTATTCATCACAATCATCTTAAGTCAAAACTAGATCCTGATCCATTGTAAACACATCTCAGTGTTAGACTTTGGTTATATGGTTTAATTTTACCAAATCAAAGGAACAATTTAAAAGTTGATGCACACTGGAAAGAGTTTTTCTCTGTGGAGCCAGTGTTTTGGACATGGTTGTGAGGTAGGTGATTATGAATCAAAAATGCTGAAATCATAGAATGTGTGAAATTTTGTCTGATACTTTATGATTCAGTTTCAAAGTTGGTAGTCCTTTAACTTCAAAACTCCATGAGCATTTTAGATTACATAACAAAGTGTGACTGCATGCTCTCTGCCACAATGATCTCTAATCAGTGGAAAATAACCCAGCTTCGTACATTGACCTATATATTTGAGACCTGACAATGTACAAGTTGAATGAGTGAAAAAAGAGTGAATGCCTCAGGGAGAAGTGGTGAAAAGTGGAAAAACTGAGGGCAACTGGAAAAAATAGATGCTTATGGGGCATTCCAGATGTTTTGCTTGAAGGAACTTTAAGGGGCAATATTTAGTGACTGGCCAGGTTGTAAAGTTAGCCAAATAGAACAAAAAAAACAAAAACAAAAATGGCCTTCTATGAAAATACCCAAAATTTTGGAGGTATTTTTGTATTCATTGTCAAAAAAATGCACCTCCTGCAGTACTGCAAGCACCCTCCTGACATGCCAAAATTGAACTCAGAGCCCAGATATGCTCATTTGGGCATCCGTGGGCATCTCTGGCCACTAAAATGAAAGTGAGCCTGGGGCCTGGTCTACTCTGCTGGCCCTCCCCTAGCCTCTCCCACCCCCCATCAAAATCTTCCAGGGTCAGGGATCTTCCTCTTCTGTCTCCACTTACCCTCCTTCTCGCAGTCCTCGAAAAATCCTTAAGGGCAGTAATGTAACACTCACTTCTATCCCAGCTCCAAGAATGGACAAATATACAGTTGTACAACATAATGGTGCTGGGTACACCAGAAGCAGGTGCCAAAGTGACACCACATCGCACTGTCCTCCAGGCAGCTGGCACCAGTTTAAAGTTCCTGGTGTCAGGGCTGAAGTGTATAGGCTTTGCTACTGCCATTAAGGATATTTTCAAAGACTAGGGGAAAGGGATAAGATGGAGCAGGGAAAGGAAGTCCCCAGCCTTCGCAAATTTTAACAGGGGGTGAAAGGTGTCTGGGGAAGCACCTCCTATACCAGGGCCCTAGGCTTCCTTTAATTTTAATGGTCAGAATCGGGGTTAATGATCCAAACTGAAAAAAACATTAAACGAACCAAAAAATAGCATGAACCATACCAAAAAATTTGGGACTACACATCTCTATTGAGAATTAGCCTTAATAGCAAGTGGGCATGCTAGAGCAAAAAGTATAATGTCTTCATGTTATTTCCCCCTGACTGCTAAGGAGTGTGTACAGACACTACACAAATTAGCATGTATGCACTAAACTTAACATGTGTAGTCTGCTTTACCTCATGGTTCATCCCTCTTGCTGTAAACCTGTATAGTACCTGAATGTAATCCACTTTGAACTGCCAAAAAGCAGAATATAAATACAAAATAAATAAATAAATAAATAAGTCTGGCACATGGAACAGATTGCCAGTGATGGGGGCAGAAGTGGTAAAGCTTTTGGACCTCAAGAGAGGAGGTGAAAAAAGAGAAATTTTCATTTCATTTTCATTTCATAAAATTTATTGATCGCCTAACACAAAGTAGGCCTAGGCGATGAACGAAAATACATACATAGTAAAAACAATAATAAACATAGGGGCAGATTTTAAATACTTGAGCGAGCGTGTACTTTTGTTCGCGCAGCAGGCACGAACAAAAGTACGCTGGATTTTATAAGATATGCGCGTATCTTATAAAATCCGGGGTCAGCGCGCGCAAGGGGGTGCACATTTGTGCAACCTGCGCGCGCCGAGCTCAGCGCGCGCTGCCTGTTCCCTCCGAGGCTGCTCCGATTTCGGAGCGGCCTCGGAGGGAACTTTCCTTCGCCCTCCCCCCACCTTCCCCTCCCTTCCCCTACCTAACCCACCCCCCCGGCCCTATCTAAACCTCCCCCTTACCTTTGTCAGCAAAGTTACGCCTGCTAAAAGCAGGCGTAACTTTGCGCGTGTTGGCCAGCTGCCCCGCTCCGTGCTCCGGTCCCGGGGGCTGTTCCGGAGGCCGCGGCCACGCCCCCGGAACGCCCCCGGGCTGAAACCATGCCCACGTCGCCGCGCCCGAAACGCCACGCCCCGCCCCCTAAATGCCGCGTCATCCCGACACGCCCCCGACAGGAAGCCCCGGGACTTACGCGCGTCCCGGGGCTCTGCGCGCGCCGGCGGCCTATGCAAAATAGGCGCGCCGGCGCGCAGGGGTTTTAAAATCCGCCCCATACACTTCAGACAAAAATTTTTGTTTCACAGAAACTGGAGAAAAGTACTACCAAATACTGGTATCTATGTCCCTAGATCAAGTTATTTATTCGTCAGTTGACATTAACGAGAACTCATAGCAATTACTCTACTCACATTATTCTCATTTTTCTAATAACCATGTTCTCACATTCTTTTCTCTGATAACTGAATTACACATATTTCAGGCTGTTACATATTATAGCACGATGGAGTAAATACTCTTTAAATTCTATTTTAAATCTTTTAACATCATCCAAAGACCTCAATTCCACAGGAATGAAATTCCACTGCATAGGAGCTGCTATGGAAAAAGAGGTCTCCCTCATACTAAACAACTAAGCAGGTCGAACTGAAGGGATCTCTAAAAGATTCAATTGAGAAGATCTCAAACATCTTACAGGTTTATAAATCCGTAATAATGCATTAAGCCAGTATGAAGAATCTGAGGCAAGAAGCTTATAGACTATCATGCCAATTTTAAACACAATCTGCTCAGTAACTGGCAGCCAATTAAGCCTACATAAAGTAGGAGAGATCTGCTCGAAACGCTTAGAATAAGAAACTAACCTGGCGGCTGAATTCAATAAAAGCTGTATTGAATGAATCAAACCTTTAGGTAAACCAATATAAAGACTATTGCAATAGTCAATATGCGGGAATATGATCACCCGTACCACTGTCAAGAAATCACTGTCATAAAGTAAGTGTCGTAAACTTGCTAACAACCGGAGTTTAAAGAAACCGATTTTAATAAGAGACCTAATCTGAGGTTTGAATGAAAAAGTAGAATCAAGCAACACACCAAGGCTCCTTATAGGTTTACCTAGAGAAAATGAGATCTTATCTATAGACACTGTATCATCAGAAGATATCGAATGTGGTCGATGAATGAGAATAGTGGTCTTGTATTCAACAAGGAGTGGATTTTAAAAGGGTTACACACATAAGGTACGCACGTAACCCTTTAAAAAAACCCCTGCGTGTGCCAAGCCTATATTGCATAGGCTTCCGGCATGCACAAAGCCCCGGGACGCGCATAAGTCCCGGGGCTTTCTTGGGGTTGGCGTGTCGGTAGGCGTGACACGGACGGTGCGTCATCGGGGGCATGTCAGGGGGCGTGACGCGGTCAGCGCATCATCTGGGGGCAGTGCTGTGGGTGTGGCTTCAGCCCAGGGGCGTGGCCGTGGCCTCCGGACCAGCCCCCGGACCGGAACACGACGCGCGGCAGCCAGCCCGGCGTGCGCAAGGTTACACCTGCTTCGAGCAGGCATAACTTCTGCAACAGAGGTAGGGGGGGTTTTAGATAGGGCCGGGGGCATGGGTTAGGTAGGGGAAGGGAGGGGAAGGTGGGGGGAGGCGGAAGGAAAGTTCCCTCTGAGGCCGCTCCGATTTCGGAGCGGCCTCAGAGGGAACGGGCAGCGCGTGCAGTGCTCGGCGTGAGCAAGTTGCACAAATGTGCACCCCCTTGTGCACGCTGACCCTGGATTTTATAAAATATGCGCGGCTATGCGCATATCTTATAAAATCCAGCATACTTTTGTTCACACCTGGTGCGCGAACAAAAGTACACGCGAGCGTAGAATTATAAAATCTACCCCCAAGAGTTTATTTTGTCTCAACCATTGGTGTCCATACACAAAAGTAAAGAATCAACTGTTTCTTGTCACGAATGTTGAACTTTTATGTAAAACTGAATATCATCAGCATAGATCTTAAAACCATCGGTGATGATATAATTTAGCAATGGGGGCAAGATAAAAAATAACATTGTCGAAAGGGCAGAGCCCTGTGGCACCCCAGCTTTCAACTGTTGAGATGATAAACATAAATTCCTGAATTTGATGGATTGAGAACGCTGTGATAAGTAACTATTAAACCACGCAAGATCTATTCCTGAAATCCCACATTCCTGAAGTCGACATAATAAGATTTGATGATCAATTGAATCAAAAGCAGAAGTAATATCAAGCGAAACCAAAAGAAATTGTTGCCCACTATCAAGACTCCATTTAATAGAATCAATCATAGAGAGAAGAAGTAATTCTGTACTTAGACCACGACGAAATCCAAATTGATGAGGACTCAAAACCTCATTTTTTTCCAGGAAATCAGTTAGTTGATTTAAAACTATCCCTTCAATCACTTTAGCAATAATAGGAAGCGAAGAAATAGGTCTATAATTCTCCACCTTACTAGCATCTAAATTAGATTTTTTAAGCAATGGCTTAACCACTGCAGATTTCAATACGGTGGGCATTATCCCGGAAGTAAGTGAGGAATTTACTATTTGAGTAATGGAAGCTCTCATGAGATCGAAAATATCTTTAAATGTCACAGTAAAGACATTTAAAATGGGACACATAGTGTTATTTAAATTTGAAATTACATTTGCAATTTCGACAGAAGAAACTAATTCAAATTCAGACCACAAATTTGAAGTCGTTACAACCAATTCAGAATACCAAGGGGCCACATCTTTAAAGGTTAAGAATACACTTTCCAATTTCAAAGCAAAATAATTAGCAGGAGATTAAGACCAAAAGCATTTGCTTCAGATGTCTTCTAAGGAGGCAGAGGAGGAGACAAATGTAGAGGAATCAGAGAAGAGAGCTAGTGGCATGATACTAGAGGCTGTGCCACACACATCTAGGATGACAGATCTATACAGTCACATGATATCCAGCCAGGAAAGTCTGCAATGAGGAGAATGACTGGCATCAGATTTATCTCATTGATGCCAGGGAAGGAAATCTGTCTGCCATAAATCCAGAGGACACTGGCATCAGACCATCCCCCCCTCTAAGATGGCATATTTCAAACTGACGCGCATGCGCACATGTGCCTTTGTGGCGCATGCACATGAACGCACCAGTTTTATAACATACATGCGTTTATGTGTGCATGTTATAAAATCAGCTACCCACGCATACATGCGCACACGATTTTATATTGAAGTTCGCATGTGCATGCGAATGACGTCTCAAGTGCGTAAGGGGGGGAGGAATTTTAGTAGGTATGCACAACGACGCATTAGGCCTATTTCCCAGTTCGCCCCAGTAAAAGAGCAGACTTTCTAAACCCCATACCTAACTTGCCTTCCTTTTACCCTACTAGCCACGACCCCTAAAACCCCACTGACTACCCTATTTTTTGTATTGCACTACTTACAAGCAGTGCATAGCAGAAGCAAGTTGCAAGGTTATGGGCTCCCGATGTGCACTTGTGCAAGTAACTGACTTCATGGTGCAGTCCTGGCCTGCCCAAGTCCACCCATGCCCTACCCAGATCACGCCCATGTCCCACTCCTTTTTCCCAAAACATTTTTAATGTGCGTACCGAGAGATACGTGCGTGGCTGTGGGCCTTTTAAAATCCACATAGCCTGTGTGCTTCCAAGTCACGCGCGTATCTCCTGACCTGGCCGCATGTAAGATTTTTAAAATCCACCTGTAAGAGCTTGGCTAAATGACCATGTGTGTGCAAGCTGTTGGTAGGAGAAGAAGGAATTGCATTTGAAGCCCTGGTAGAGGCTGCAAAATCAGAAACAACACAGTTTGGGAAGGGCAAAGAGCTCTAAGAAAAGAAAAATGTAGTCAAACAAAAAGAACTGTTGACCTCAAGGAAGCCCTGATTGCTCAGGTTGCTATTCTGCTTCAAGACAGAATACCTTCAAAGATCTTTGGCCTGATCAGCCACAACACTGACCATCATAATCATTAGGGATGTGCATTCATCTTAATTTGTTTTGTTATGTTAATATGTATATAATAATTTATTCATGTAAAATGTATTTATGTACAAATAAAATTTTAAAAAAATACAACAAAAAAGAAAAATGAAACAAAAGTTTTTCCATGTATACAACTAATAATAATCAAGCCATTCTATAGGACACCAAGGAATAGCCCTTTGTTAGACACTATCATACTATTAGGCCTTATACGTTGTGAAATGGACAACAATATTTGCTGATCAGCTAGTGCTAAATCAATCCCTTTTTGTTTCTGGTGATCATTTACCAGGTGTTAACCTTTTTGTTTCAAAAGACACTTTCATTGTGTCAATAAAGTTGGATATGATTAGGAGTATGTTAATGTCTATCTTTTCCAAAGAGAAGTTTGAGAAAATGTATAAAAGCACAAAGGCTTGCAGGTAAACTTTAACATTATCATCTCTTCTACATGATCTTTATCTTTCAGTCGTAATGCTTGCTGGTAGCTGAGCCCTTTAAATAGCATGCACGCTAAAATGGTAACACTTTTAAATAAATAAATAAATAAATAAGCACCTGGTCTGAGGAATGTGTTAAATTTTGGGTCTTAGTGAGCTCACACTAAATAGTATGTAGAGGGGAGCCACTCTGTGTGACCACTATAGCCAAATTTATATCTGATGTTCCTTCATTAGTATGCTCATGCACACACCAATGTTCCAGGACTGGCTTAGCATGTATACTGAGCCCTTAATACATATCATGCTATTCCATGTACATACTAAATGGCCTTAACATGTATGTTAATTTTTAGGGCACAGACCCCTAAATGTGCTGCCAATTACATGAATAACCCATAAAAGCAGCCATATTTTATGTATTAATAGAAACTGGAAAACTGCTAAGTTGAAGACATATTTTATATTGTAATAGGTGAATTTTAAAAGCCTGACGCACACCAAAATCGGGAGATAGGTGCACAAGTTGGGCCGGCGCACGCCGAGCAGATTTTAAAAGCCTTTGAAGTATGTGCACAAATGAAAACGTCTAAGAAAGGGGCGAGGAATGGGCGTGGTCTGGATGGGATGTGGGCATTCCTATATATGTGAATGGAACCAGCGCGTAAAAACTTCCGTGCTCAAGCGTGCGCCGGGAACCCCCACAGCATAATTTTACTTCTGCTATAGATGGGGTGTAAGTCCTAAAACAAAAAAAAAATAGGCATGTCAGTAGGATTTTAGGGGTCGGGGTTAAGAAGGGAAAAGCTAGGCTATTTAAATAGGGGGGTTAGGAAGTCCTATCCCTATCCTGAGCGAACTGGAAATGAAGTGGTTTAACTGGTAATTGCATCAGGGTGTGTTTCTATTAAAGTCTCCCCACTTATGCGGTAGTGGAAGCATTTGCTCGCACATGTGCGCAACCATCTAAAATTGTGCACACATATACATGCATATAGGGCCGTATTTTTAAACCTACTCGCGCGGGGTACATTTGTGCGTGCTACCTGGCGCGCACAAATATACATGCATATAGGGCCGTATTTTTAAACCTACTCGCGCGGGGTACATTTGTGCGTGCTACCTGGCGCGCACAAATGTACGCCCGATTTTTTAACTTGAGGGCGCAGACCTTGCGCTCGCCGAGCCCTCGGGGAGACCAGCTGGCTTTCCCCGTTCCCTCCCTACCTTCCCCTCGCTTCCCCTACCGGTCCCGCCACCCAACCCCCCCCCCAAAAAAACCCCCAGTACCTTTATTTCAGAAGTTACGCCTGCCAGCCAACTGCCGGCGCGCGATCCCCCGGCCCAGCAACAGTGGAGAGGCCTCCGGCCCCACCCACGCCTCGCCCCCAGACTACCCATTTTTTCAAGCCCCGAGACTTACGCGCGCGCATAACCCCTCCTATGAGCATAAATCCACCTGGATTTACGTGCAATGGGGAAGATTTTCAGACCGCGCGAATAGGCGTACTTTTGCTTGCGCATCAGGCGCAAGCAAAAGTACGCTGGATTTTAATAGATACGCGCGTATCCGCTAAAATCCGGGATCGGCATGCGCAAGGCTATGGATTCTGTATAGCCGGCGCGCGCCGAGCCGCGCAGCCTACCTCCGTTCCCTCCGAGGCCGCTCCGAAATCGGAGCGGCCCTCCCCTCACCTTCCCCTCCCTTCCTCTACCTAACCCACCCGCCCGGCCCTGTCTAAACCCCATCCTTACCTTTGTCGGGGGATTTACGCCTCCCGCCGGGACGCGACCTGGGGGCGGGTCCTGAGGGCGCGGCCACGCCCCCGGACCGCCCCCGGAACACTCCCGACACGCCCCGAAAACGCCGCGTGGTTCGGGCCCGCCCCCCGACATGCCCCCCTCAGAAAACCCTGGGACTTACGCGAGTCCCGGGGCTCTGCGCGCGCCGGTAGGCCTATGTAAAATAGGCTCACCAGCGCGCAGGGCGGATTTAGGCGAGCAGGGCTCTTAAAATCCGCCCCATAGGCTTTTAAAATCTGCTCGCATATATGTGCGTATGTTACAAAATGGCCACATCTCTGGTCACAAACTGACATTCGTGCGTACATGTGTGCCCGCGCACGGGTATTAAAGTTACCGTTTAAGAATATTATAGCCAGAACAGGTTATTATGGTCTTTTTATAGTTAGGCATGGCAATTGCAAGTTTGCTTAGAAGAATGTAGAAACTTTACAATGATTAAAAATATTCAGAGAAAATTGCATATAAAAAGGAATATTTGAATTTCATTCCTAGATTAGAAATTACACTTCTCATTCATGGTTTATATTTAGATACACTTGGCAGTCTCCAAAACGCCATGGTAGACGGGAGACTTGGCTTTCTTTGGCTCATGCAGTTGTGCTATTTCTGTGTTCATTTGGCTTGGCTCAGGCTGTGAAATGCTACAGTCTAAAATAACTTTTTATATGTTGACATGCTCATTTACCTAAAATAAGTAAGCAGAGTGGAAGGTAGTAGACTCAACATTGAACAAAAATACATTTGTATAGCCTTACCATATTTTACCCAACTTTTATTTTCACTCTGTTAAATGGTAGACATTGAATACTATTTTTGTATGTCTGCACTGTATAAAATAGTTTGCAATATGTCCATATACCGTATATGTGTAGGGTCATTTAACACTAAATCATTAAGAATCCTGGGTTGGGTTTTTTTTTCATTTTTTTACATTTTATTTTAATTTTAAAGAGACATTTGTGCTTAAAGTTTGCTTTCTGAGGGATGGTGGACATATTGACCCAGAAGCTTCTTCCTCCCGATCCTTTCAGCTGCCAGCTCAATCAGAACTGACCTCTAATAGGTCTACAATGCCATGAGCCTTCATTCATAATTACTTGGTGGTTTTTGGACAGTTATAATTAACCACTTCCCATCCAGCAACAGTCCTGTGGCCGAGAGGCATGAATTGAGTTTCCCTCTGGAACCTGGCACAATTATACCCATGAGCCAGCTGGTAGGCATCACTATTGCTCAATGGTGTTTACAAGATTTGAAAGTTCCTTCTGCTTATCCCTCCAAGTAAACTGAGATACTGTTTTGTCAGTTCTTAGCAGAACCCATGGAAGCATCACACTGATGCATGTTAAATATGAATGCACAAACAGCTGACAAATAGACTCCAGAATGAAGATTTGTTAACAACAGGGGATGCGCCCATAATGAAATGATGCAAACATTACATTCAAGGACATTGATAAAACTGAACAAATGTATTAGGATAAAGAGAACTGACTAACTGATTAAGATAACGCGACAAAGTCAAAAACAAAAAAGTTGTTATTTTCAAGACTCTGGTGCTTTAAGCAACATCTGTGTATGAGGTAAGACAGTAGAAAGTGGGTGACTGCCAACTTTTTTGCAAACCATTCTTGAGTCTGTGTACAGTATTGATAATGTAGCTCTGTATAAACAATGATTGCTGGTAGCAATCTGTCATCAAAATATTTGTTAGCTTTTTATTTTTGGCTTTTTTTTAATGTTTCTTAGAATCCCCATATTTAATAAGCGTTGTTATTTCTATTTCTCTGCTTAAATCTAGCACACAGTTTCAATTTTTAATTTATATATTTATTGAAATTTTTTAACTTACAGAATTACATAATACACTTATACAATAAGCATATAATTCACCATAGATCATAAAGAAAGATAAAGTGGTATATCTATTAATGGAGCAAAAAAGAATCTATATATATCACAAAATCATATATTAGAAGAACAGCATATCTACTTCTTTATCTAACCTCCTGCAGGATTCAGGTAGTTTTAGTCTCCCCTTTACAATTGTTCAAATACTTCTTCAGTTCTGATGGTTCATAAAAAACATAATTATTATTTTCATGTTGAAATGTACATTTACATGGATATCTTATTTTTATATTTATCCCCAAAGAACTTGCTTCTTGAATCATTCCAACAAATAATTTTCTACGCATTTGGGTTTCCTTCATTATATCGGGATATATCCATATCTTTTGCCCGAAATACAATTTATTTCGGTTTCTCAAAAATAGTCTTAACACCAAATCTCAAGATACAAGCAAGGTTCCTCTATACTCAATTTGTTCTTCACTTGGTGTTTCTAGAAAAGCTGTTAAATCAGTTTCTATATTCAAATTCAAATTTAAATCTTCTATTTGAGAAGTAGTTTTTGATGTTGCCACAAAATAAACTTTAGTTGTCAAAGGTATTTTTTCTGCTGATATCAATAATATTTCCATTAAATATTTTTTAAGTTGCTCTTTTGGAGATATCATTTTTAAAGAAGGAAAATTTAGTATTCGTAAGTTGAGATATCTCATCTTATTTTCTATATTCTCCACTCTCCTTCTCAACATATTATCTGAACAGATTAAATTTGTTTGAACCTTTTGGACCTCATTTAATTGTTCTGTAACTATATTTATCTTCCCTTCACAATTATTAACCCCAGTTATTGAATCCATCACCGTTTTCTGTACATTATTTACCACATTTGTTAACATTGATATAGACCCTTCCAACATAACTATTGCATTCCAAATGGTATCTAAAGATATTTTATCTGGTTTTTTCAACTTTTGCAAAGTGAGATTAGCACTTATCCTCCCCTCTCGGCATATCTCAGAAATCTGATCGATTTTTAATGCCGATGCTCCTTCACCCTCTTGTTCTTTCCCTCCAAGACCCTCCTTAGGTATCTTGGGTGTCTCGTTCCCTTTTCCCTTTATCTCAAGAAACTCCTCTGTGTCCGTTCTTATTCCTACCTTTGGTGGAAAGTCCCGAACTGATTCTTGGGGTTTGGGATGGGCTGGGGGTGAAGGAGTCTCAGGAGCTCCGGGGCTTAAAGATAGTTCTTCCAGGAAAGGAAGGCTATGCTCCTTAGCCATCCTCTCAGCGAAATCTCCCGGAGATGAAGCTGCAGCCGGCTCAAAAAAAACATCAATTAATGGCTGTATAGGGGTAGGCACCGGTGGAGCAGAGGACTCCAAACGGAGTCTCCCCTTACGCTTAGTATGAGGCATTACTTATAAACAAATATACAATATTGATGGTATTCGAGCGGGCATCTTCTACAACTATCATGTATACCACTTTAAACGAAGGTTCAAAACCAAGCTATACTAAAAGAAAAAAGAAAAGAAAAAGAAGAGTCTAAAGCCAAAATCTTACTCGAAGTCTGGAGTGAAGTCGGAGCAAAGTCCTTCAGCAACGCGCCGGCAGACGCGACGCGCCGCAGTGTCACCAAATTAAAAGTCTATCCGATGATGACGTCAGAGAGGGAGGAGTCAGGGGCGCCGTCGGGGCCGGGATAGCGTCCTCATCCCCGGTAAGCCCTGGATGTTTCTCTCTTTAGCGTTGCTTGGCTTGTCGTCCTCAAATTGTGAAGCAAAGGACCCGGTTTAAAAAACCCGCTGGTCCGGTGACGTCAGAGAGGGAGGAGTCAGGGGCGCCGTCGGGGCCGGGATAGCGTCCTCACCCCCGGTAAGCCCTGGATGTTTCTCTCTTTAGCGTTGCTTGGCTTGTCGTCCTCAAATTGTGAAGCAAAGGACCCGGTTTAAAAAACCCGCTGGTCTGGTGACGTCAGAGAGGGAGGAGTCAGGGGCGCCGTCGGGGCCGGGATAGCGTCCTCACCCCCGGTAAGCCCTGGATGTTTCTCTCTTTAGCGTTGCTTGGCTTGTCGTCCTCAAATTGTGAAGCAAAGGACCCGGTTTAAAAAACCCGCTGGTCCGGTGACGTCAGAGAGGGAGGAGTCAGGGGCGCCGTCGGGGCCGGGATAGCGTCCTCACCCCCGGTAAGCCCTGGATGTTTCTCTCTTTAGCGTTGCTTGGCTTGTCGTCCTCAAATTGTGAAGCAAAGGACCCGGTTTAAAAAACCCGCTGGTCCGGTGACGTCAGAGAGGGAGGAGTCAGGGGCGCCGTCGGGGCCGGGATAGCGTCCTCACCCCCGGTAAGCCCTGGATGTTTCTCTCTTTAGCGTTGCTTGGCTTGTCGTCCTCCCACAGTTTCAATTTTAAATATTAGTTTATACGTTAAGAAGTAGTATGGTTGTGTAGAAATAAAGGTCAACAAAAAAGTTGAGGATAGTAGCTTTGTTTTGGGCTAACATGTTATGTTTTCATAGAAACTTAGAACAAGACGGCAGATAAAGACCATACAGCCCATTCAGTCTGCTTGTCAGCATCCCCTGCTTAGCTTTATAGTCTCTTTCTCAGAGATTCTCTGTGCTTGTCCTATGTGCTCTTGAATTCTTAAACTGTCCTTGTTTCCATCACCTTCACAGGGAGGCGGCTGTTAGTGTTCCATGCATCCACCACCCTTTCTGTAAAAGATTATTCCTGAATCTACCCCAGGGATATGCATTCATTTTTTTCATTTTGATTAGTGTGTACTGTTTTAGGGCCTGATTTACTAAGGCTAAATGGAAATCAACATGCTCTTAAAAATATAGGTGTGAATTTTCAAAGAGTTGGCGTGTAAAAATTAGAGTATATGCACATATCCTATACTCATGCAATCACTATTTTATAAATATCAAAAATGCACATGTACTTTTGGTTTCACATGCACATAAAGGGGCAGTGTAGGGGTGTTCCAGGTTGCAGCCAACAGTTATGCATATAAGTTGCATAACTTGCACACATACATTTGGCAAATTACTTGCAGAATTTTTCACTGCTAATTACCTTGCATAATTGCTATCAGACTTGTTTATTGTGTAAGGTCTGGGTGAACTGGAGGAAGTACAGGCTGAAAAACTAAGAGGGTCTCGAGATTTGGAGAAGCACTGGGTGAACTGATGGAGTCATGGGCATAGCGTCCAGGCACCCACCAACTTTAAAACAGGGTGTGCCATATACCAGCAACTACATGCACATCCAGGACAGTGATGACAGAGAAGAGGAAGAGACCCGCAAGGCTGCCAGCAGACTCCATCCTGCCAGCAGCTGAGATGAAGAGACCCTCGAGGCCACCACTGAACCCTATCCCACCAGTGGCCGAAGAAAGGAGAGGTCCGGGAGGCCTCCTACAACCATGAAGAGGCGCAGGCCTGGGAGATTGCCAGCAGCTGAGAAGAGGAAGAAGCCTGCATCACAAGATCAGAGTAGAGGATGTGCTAACCCTGTGAGTTTTGAATAGTGTGGGGAAGGCACACAAGGAGCAGCAGAAGAATGGGTTTCTTCCTATTCTTGGCTGCCGGTGGCCTCTTGGGCCTGCTCCTCTTCTCAGTTGCAGATGGGATCGGGTCCACCAGTGGCCTTCCAGACCCAATGGGGAGCCTACCTGTGTTTTGTCTTTATGTATGGGAATGAATGGGAAACTACCTGTGTATGAGTGTGTGTGTAAGAACATGCCATACTGGGTCAGACCAAGGGTCCATCAAGCCCAGCATCCTGTTTCCAACAGTGACCAATCCAGCCCATAAGAACCTGGCAAGTACCCAAAAACTACATCTATTGCATGTTACTGTTGCTAGTAATAGCAGTGGCTATTTTCTAAGTCAATTTAATTAATAGCAGGTAATGGACTTCTCCTCCAAGAACTTATCCAATCCATTTTTAAACACAGCTGCACTAACCACATCCTCTGGCAACAAATTCCAGAGTTTAATTGTGCGTTGAGTGAAAAAGAACTTTCTCCGATTAGTTTTAAATGTGCCACATGCTAACTTCATGGAATGCCCCCTAGTCTTTCTATTATCCGAAAGAGTAAATAACCAATTCACATTTACCCGTTCTAGACCTCTCATGATTTTAAACATCTCTATCATAGCCTTCCTCAGCCGTCTCTTCTCCAAGCTGAAAAGTCCTAACCTCTTTAGTCTTTCCTCATAGGGGAGCTATTCCATTCCCCTTATCATTTTGGTAGCCCTTCTCTGTACCTTCTCCATCGCAATTATATCTTTTTTGAGATGCGGTGACCAGAATTGTACACAGTATTCAAGGTGCGGTCTCACCATGGAACAATACAGAGGTATTATGACATTTTCCGTTTTATTCACCATTCCCTTTCTAATAATTCCCAACATTCTGTTTGCTTTTTTGACTGCCGCAGCACACTGAACCGACGATTTCAATGAGTTATCCACTATGATGCCTAGATCTCTTTCTTGGATGGTAGCATCTAATATGGAACCTAACATTGTGTAACTATAGCATGGGTTATTTTTCCCTATATGCATCGCCTTGCACTTATCCACATTCAATTTCATCTGCCATTTGGATGCCCAATTTTCCAGTCTCACAAGGTCTTGCTGCAATTTATAACAATCTGCTTGTGATTTAACTACTCTGAACAATTTTGTATCATCTGCAAATTTGATTACCTCACTCGTCATATATCTTTCCAGATGATTTATAAATATATTGAAAAATAAGGGTCCCAATATAGATCCCTGAGACACTCCACTGCCCACTCCCTTCCAATGAGAAAATTGTCCATTTAATCCTACTCTCTGTTTCCTGTCTTTTAGCCAGTTTGTAATCCACGAAAGGACATCGCCACCTATCCCATGACTTTTTACTTTACCTAGAAGCCTCTCATGAGGAACTTTGTCAAATGCTTTCTGAAAATCCAAGTACACTACATCTACTGGTTCACCTTTATCCACATGTTTATTAACTCCTTCAAAAAAGAGAAGCAGATTTGTGAGGCAAGACTTGCCTTGGGTAAAGCCATGCTGACTTTGTTCCATTAAACCATGTCTTTCTATATGTTCTATATGTTCTTGAGTTCAACAACAACAAGGAGTTCTTGATCAAGTAACAGGAGCTCTGGAATGACTAGCCGCTTGCATGGACGCATTGGCTCTGGCGCTTTCAGGAACGGCATCTGCCGCCACACCTCCGTCTGCTGTCCTACATCTTCCACCTCCTCCTTGCTTTAATGGAGCTCCTCTGCAGTGTAGAGGTTTCATAAATCAGTGTCAGATGCACTGCTCGCTTCAAGCTTCACTATTTTCTTCAGATAAGACCAAGGTTCACCTTTAGTTTGTCCTTATTAGAGGGTCCAACTCTAGCCTGGGCATCACCATTGTGGGAAAGAGATGATCCCATTCTTAATAACCTGGATAGATTCTTGAAGGAATTTCATCTCAACTTTGATGAGCCTGGACGGTCAACTTCGGCAGCCAACGATTTACTTCAAATCAAACAAGGGTCCCATTCAGTGGGAGACCTTGCTATCCAATATCGGACCTTGGCAGCTGAACTCTGTTTGGGAGAGGACACTTTCACTGCAATTTTTCGACAGGGATTGTCCAAAAACATAAAGGACAAGCTAGCCGCTCGAGAACCTCCCGAATCATTAGAGGAACTAATATGATTAGCTATCCGCTTGGACTTACGATTTCAGGAGAGGGCGTGAGAATGCGCCGTGGTTCAAAGACTGTTTCGTCTAGCACCCACTTTTCAACAACCACTTGTAACACACAGGCCAGTAGAACCTCAACCCACTTTTGAGGAACCAATGCAGATGGACAGATTTCGACTTTTAACTGAGGAACGACAACATAGGAGAATAAAAAACCTCTGCCTATATTGTGTTGGAGCTGGACATTTTGCAAACAAATGCCCTAACAAGTCGGGAAACCGTCAGACCTAGGTCGGATAGGAGAGGCCTCCCTGGGTCTCACCATTCCCTCTCCTCAGATATTAATTCCGGTTACCATCTCGTTAGGAGAAGAAGCTATTCAGCTCCAGGCCTTCATAGATTCAGGGGCAGCCGGCAATTTCATAGAAGAATATCTGGTTAGACTTCATCATATTCCTACAGATCCATTAAAGACTCCACTCTCGATTACATCTGTGTCTGGACAACCGCTGGGGATCCAAATCTCCTACATCACTAAACCTATTAGAATGAATTCAGGAATCCTACACCAGGAATCCATTCAATTTTATGTACTTCCTTCCTCCATGAATCAGGTGATTCTAGGCCTACCTTGGCTAAGACTACATCAACCTTATTTGGATTGGGCATCTCTACAATTGGCCAGTTGGAGCCCATTTTGTTTTCAGAATTGCTTAAGTCAAATCAAACCCTGTCAGATCAATTCAGTGACTCTGTCTTCAAGTGTACCCACTCTCTACAGGGAATTTGCGGATGTCTTTAGCCAGCAGCAGGCGGAATAATTACCACCTCACCGATCCTATGATCGTGGCATTGATCTTCTTCCTGGGAAATCTCCCCCTAGAGGGAGGGTTTACACCCTGTCAGAACCCGAATCTGAAGCCATGACACAGTATATTCAGGAGAATTTGGCTCGGGGGTTCATCAGACCATCCTCCTCGCCATCCGGAGCTGAATATTTTTTTGTTAAGGCTGGATAAACAGACCAACAATTTCTCTAATGCAGATTCAAATATGGAAGAGACTAGGGGAAAATACCGAATATCATGTGCAAACAGCTTGTATGAAACTTCCAAGCAGGAAAGTGTAGAACATAAAGGGAGCAGGTAAATATTGAACAGAATAGGTGATATTAAAGAGTTCTGTGGGATACCTGTAGCTAATGGATATAAAGCAGAGGAAACATTACCAACTGTTACTTTAAAGGACCAATTCGAGAGAAAAAAAGAGAACCAGGAAAATACAGTGGAGGAAATACCCAGAGCTTCCAACCACCCAAGTAAAATCTTATGGTTGAGTGTATCAAAAGCTGATGATAGATCAAGAAAAACCAGAAAAAACTTAAATGGCAATTTTGTAATATTCAGCCGCTTATCCAGTTAAATTATAGCTGGCTAAGTAGTTATCTGGCTATAATTTAGTGGATAAAAAAGGAATATTCTGGGGTGTTCAGGGAAGGGTTGAGTTATTCGACTAACTTAGCTCAATAGCAAGCCTATCAGGGCCTAGGTGACCCTTGTGCTGCCCCCCCCCCCAGTCACACCACCTCCCCTGGTTGCACCCCACCCTACCTGTTTCGGCGCCGACTGTCTGCTTCTCAGGTCTCGTGGCCCTGAGAAGCACACAATTTCTATTTCTCTTTGCCGCAAGCGGGATAGGCCCCGCTTGTGGCACCACGTGGCTGCTGTTCGGCGCCCTAAGCGACCACCAAAGTTCGCCTAATGGACACGCCGGCCCTGGATAGAATGAAAGGAGCCCAAAGATGAGTCTAGATCTGTGAAGTACCAGGCCACCTTAGGAAAAACTGATAGCATGAAAATGCTTGTGTTACATTTGCAGATTCACAGAACTTTCCCACAAGCTCTGCACTCACCCCACTGTTGCTGGATGCTGCCGGATGCCTACTGTCATGGCAGAATATTGCCACTGCACATGCTGCTGACCATTGCTGCTGCCAAGCTGCCGCCTTCCCTTAATTGCACATGTGCGAGCATAATATAGGCCCTACAATGGGTAACACTGAGCAGCACTTCCCGATGACACAGCCCAAACGGGCTATTTAAGCAAGAGTCCTGCAGTATTACCTCGCCTCAGCAAAGAGTCTCCCTCCTTGCAGTATATGTTGCTTGCATATTCCTGTTTCCTGTTCTCCTGCATTCCTGAGTCCAGTCTTGCCTTCCAGCCTTGTCTTCTAGTCCAGCCTTGTCCAGCTTTGTCTTCGCCAGTCTTCCTTGTCCAGCCAACTTTGCCCAGCCTCACCTTGCCCTGTCGCCTTCTCCAGTGTCTTCTGTGTGTCTTTGTCCAACCTTGGCCTGTCTCTCCGGACCTTGACGCCTTGTTTGGACCTGATCACAAGTCACCTGTATCTGACCCCTTGCCTGGACCTGTCCATAACTGCCTGCTGCCTGACCTGATTACGATTGCCTGCGGCCTGAACCTGACCCCTTGCCTGGACCTGACCACTCTTGCTAGCTGCCTGCCCTGACCTTAGCGTGCCCTGACCCCAGTGTGCCTTTGATCTCTTCACCACCCTAGGGACCCACATAAGTCCTGCCAGCTGCCAGATCCCAAGGGCTCAACCTGTGGGAGAGGAGGCTGCTTTAGGTGAAGCTCTAGTCTGTCTCACTACAGGGCACTTTTGCCAGCTGCCGGTATAGGCCGGCCTTGTGGATTTACCCTTGAGGCTGCGTCTCCCCTATGATAATCTTATCTATAATAGTATAGGGCCCTATAAATCTAGCCCCAAGTTTAGCACAAAAAAAACTTCAAACACATAGGGCCGGATTTTTAAAAGGTTAAGCATGTAAATCCTCTTATGCGCGCCGGGCCTATTTTAAAAAGGCTCGGCAAAGCACGTAAAGCCCCGGGACGCGTGTAAGTCCCGGGGCTTTACTAAAGGGGCGGTCCGGGGGTGGAGCGATCCGGGGGCGGGGCAGTCCAGGGACAGGGCGGGGCCAGAGACCTCTGACACAGCGGCCATTGCCGCTTTGTTGAAGGATCGCGTGCCGGCAGGTTGCCAGTGCACGCAACTTGCGCCTGCCTGGAGGCAGACGCAAAAGGTAACATAAAAATTTTGGGGGGTTAGAGTAGGGCTAGGGGGAGAAAAGGTTAGGGGAAGGGGTGGGAAGGGAAGGTTAGGGGGAAGGGAACGGGGGAAGGCAGCACGGCTCAACGCTCGCATGGTGTACAATTGTGAACCCCCTTGCGAGCGCCGACCCCTGATTTTATAACTTGTGTGCACAAGTTATAAAATCGGGTGTATATGTGCGCGCACCGGGTAGCGCACGCACATGTATGCCCGCGTGCACCTTTTAAAAATCTACCCCATACTATTTATGGACAATATTTTATTGTGCATCTTAAATTATGATTTGGGCATCCAATGTCAATCTGCAAACCTGTTTTGGGCCAAAGCCTTATCCAGATTGCAGTTTACCTCCTTCCAGATATCCTGGAAATGCTGGGCCAACCTGATAAATTGACTGTGAAAAAGATTGTGCATTTCAAGAGCTGATGAATGCTGCGCTATGGGCATCATAGAAACAGATTACACATATAGAGCTGCTATAACAGGCCTCCAGGCATACGTAACAGCATCAGTAGATCCAAATACTGAAAAAATGCTGAATTTAGTGAATTATGAAATTGAATGGCCAAAATCGACTTCCATCCTTAGCTTTGCATAAGTGTTCCAACAAGTAGAAAGAATTATTGAGAATCTACCATCACACTTGTAAAAAGAAGCTACAGAATTTACAAAAGAAGAAAAAAAAACTTTAAAAAATAAAATCAGTAAACAAGGAAAAACAAACAGCCAAATCATAAATATATTGGAAAATACAAAAAGGTTACTCAGCAACTACAAGAAGATCAAAATCTGACACAGGAATGGTTCAGCAGAAGTCAACTTAAACCTAAAGATATGAGGTTGGTATTGAGGCACAGATCAGTGGACTATGGACAAGATGGTTCACAGCTTGCATAGAAAAAACAGTAAAACAGACAAATGCAGATTCTGGAAAAAACAGAGCTGGAAATGGTTACACTTCTCATCGCTGAGTGTCGTGCTGATGTCAGAAGGCCTGTATATAGAAAGGCACAATAAGGTGGCACTGTTCATGCATTGCAAAATGTGTAAACACTATGGCATCGCTGAACCAGAAGAACATTGAGATCATGACCCTGATAGAATTGTAGAGAATGAAAAAGTTGTCACTTGGGATATTTTCATTCCAGCTGATAAATAAGCTTGATAAAAGAAAGCAGACATTTTGATAAAGGAGAAAAACACAAGAATGTCATTACTAATCGAAGTGTTTGTTAGGGATGTGCAACTGTTTTTTGACGATTAGGAAATTCGTACGATATTCCTAAATCGTCATGGATCGGGAAACTGATAAAACGATTACACTTTCCCCGAATTTTTGTAAAAAATCATTTTTCGGCTTGTGCACACTAAGCCAAAAAACAATTTTTCACGAAAAAAAAAATGCTGATCCGCAGGAATATGAGATTTTCCCGCGGCCACACGAACCCGAAAGCGGAAACGATTGGGCACCCGATGCACATCTCTAGTGTGTGTACCATCCAATTACTCTGTACTATGTATGGAGAGCGTGAAGAAATATAATCAAAGATCAAGAAAATGTGGCAGAAAGTTGCAGAGATAACTCTAACTGTATTCATGCACCTCCGCCGGATCAGACAACTACGCAACTACCACATTCACAAAAACTTGGCTTCAATCATTCATGCTGTAATCACCAGTTATCTAGATCAGTGGTTCTCAACCTTTTTTCTTTTGGGAAACACCCGATAGATGGTTCTCATATGCGTGCCACACTGAACACATGACAGTCACAAGGTTAAATGTAAATGTACACTTTGCATCCACAGGAACCCCACCCCCTCCCCTGACCCTCTGTAATGAGTATAAATCAAAACTAGAACATTCCCCGTACAACTCACCATACAAAAAATATATTTTGGTGTTATCTCAATAACAGCAACACAAACTTCCTCTATTACCAGGCGCAATAGCCCTACTTATAAAAAGACAGCAGTTCACCACTTACGCATGTTCTGCTGACAATACTAAGCAAATAAGGACCTAGATTCATCATTTTGCTATAAATTTTGTAAGAATAGCACCTGTGATAATAAAGGAGTGTGGTGAGAGAAAGAGAGAGATAGCCCAAACTAGGTCAAGAGTACAATGTACAAATCTCGCGATGCTTTATGGCATTATCGTGGGCATTAAGGCCATAATGCAATTTGATGAATGACCCTGAAGGTGAGGTATTTTACTAGCCTACATGCTAGTTAAATACCTCACCTCAGTCATACACGAAAAATTGACCTTCACCAAATACAGAAAGATCACAAATTACAAATATGGAGACAGCAACTGGATTGGAAACCCAAAAAAAGCCACTCTGCATGCAGTACAAAACTGGAGACATGGAAACAGAAATATAGAACCTAACATAGTACCAGGATCTCCAATAATGCACACAAACTAATCCGTACAAAGTTATATCTGCATTATGGCATGTACTCAAATGGAGCAACCCTACCTATAAAAAGGCAACATTAAACCAGGCCCCAAACACCAACACACCTCCAATTAGGAAAACAGAAAAAGCCAAGCTGCTATAGATCCCCACACAGAAATAATTGTAAAACTATATAAATAAATGTTTCAAAACAGCTGACGAACAGAATAACAAAACTCTTACAAATTATGAAAAATTCTGCAAACACCAATAAAATATTTCAAAACAGCAGACACATCACATAATACCCAATAATTAAAATGGCAGTCAATCAAGAAAAATGAACTTAAAAAGGCCATATTGACTTACCCTCCCCAGCAGTTCTACTCCTTTCCCTTGCAGGCCATACCAGAAGCAGAAGTAGCTGCTGAAGCTGTCATCATGGTCCTCTTCCTTAGGCACCACAACTAGTCTCTGTCTCTCTTTCTCTATCTCTCTCTCACACACGCAAACACACTAGTCACACCCTCAGGACCAGTTTCTGTCCATCACACCAATCATCTCCCTTACCAGCCTCTCTCTCTCACACACACACACACACACACACACACACACAGACCAGTCACCTCCCTGATCAATTTTTCTCACAGATACATGTCACCACTTGACCAGTCTTTCTCAATCACACAATGATCTCTCTCCTACTTACACACAGGCTTTCAATCGCGCACATTTACCTAGGATCTCTCTCACTTAGGGGTAGATTTTAAAAGATGAACATGCGCGTCCATGTGCACGTGGGTCCCGGCACACGCACATAGATGCGCCAATTTTATAACATGCGCATGCTGGTGCAGGCATGTTATAAAATCAGGTGGCCACATACACATGTGCGCCGGATTTTACAATCCACGCACACAAGTGTGGGTGGCGCGCGGCGTGCGCAAGGGGGGTGAATTTTTGCAAATTATGAGCGTTGACTCAATCTGGTCTTTCCCAGTTCCCTCCCAGTCCATTCCAATTAAGGAGCGGACTGGGAGGGACCTTCCCTAACCCCCTACCTAAACTCCCTCCCTCTTCCCCTCTCCTCCCCACCCCCTAAACCCTTCCTATTTATCCTTTTATTATTGTTTTTCAACTTCCTTCAGGGCCAGAGCTCCGTACAATGGCGCTGTTCTGGCCCGCCCCCTGCCCAGTGGCATAGCCACGGGTGGGCCTGGGTGGGCAGGTGCCCACCCAACTTAGACCCAGGCCCACCCAACTGGCACCGGAACTGCAAGGCTGTCGCGGGATCCCATCCCCGCGACAGCGAACAAGAGAACCCACGCCTCGCGCCCCATCACGGCACACATGGGGAAGCGCTACTGCGGCCGTATGGCCAACCGGTCTTCCTGTTGGGGGGGGGGAGAGCGGAAGCGCCGCGCGCAGCTTCCGCTTCCTCCCCCCCAATGCAGGAAGATCAGCTGCCTCTCCTGCTGCCACCTGTTCTCCTGCTATCTTTGGGCCAAACGGCCCGCCGAACTTCCTGTTTGGGGGTGGGGGAGCGGAAGCGCCGCGCACAGCTTCCGCTTTCTCCCCCAAAACAGGAAGATCAGCTGCCTCTCCTGCTGCCACCGGCCTCCTGCTATCTTCGGGCGTCGGGCCATATAGCCCGCCGATCTTCCTGCTTGGGGGGGGGGGAGGAAGCGGACGTTGTGCGCTGCGCTTCCGCTCCCCCCCCCCGACAGGAAGTTCGGCGGGCCATACCGCCCGACGCCCGAAGATAGCAGGAGTCCGGTGGCAGCAGGAGAGGCAGCTGATCTTCCTGCGTTGGGGGGAGGAAGCGGAAGCTGTGCACATGCTTGAATGTGTATGTGTGGATGAGAATGGGAGTGTGTGTGGGTGAAAACTGGAGCCTGGGTGTGTATGTGGGTGAGAATGGAAGCTTGAATATGTGGGTGAATGGGAGCTCGAATGTGTGTATGTGTGGTTGAGAATGGGAGCCTGGGTTTGTGTGTGGGTGAGAATGGGAGCTTGAATGTGTGTACGTGTGGGTGAGAATGGAAGCTTGAATATGTGGGTGAATGGGAGCTTGAATGTGTGTATGTGTGGGTGAGAATGGGAGCCTGGGTTTGTGGGTGGGTGAGAATGGGAGCTTGAATGTGTGTATATATGGGTGAGAATGAGAGCCTGGGTTTGTGTGGGTGGGTGAGAATGGAAGCTTGAATATGTGGATAAGAATGGGTGCTTGAATGTGTGTATATGTGGGTGAGAATAGGACCTTAAATGTGTATATGTATGGATGAGAATGGGAGCTTGAATATGTGTGGGTGAGACTGGGAGCATGGGTTTGTGGGTGAGAATGGGAGTCTGGGTTTATGTGTGTGCGTGAGAATGGGTGCCTGGATGTGCGTCTGTGTGTGCATAAGAATATAAGCCTGGGGAGGGGTTAGAAAGTGAGAACTTGTATGTGTGTCTGCAGAGAATGTGAGCTTGGGGGGGGGGGGAGAGCATATGAGAGTGAGTGCTTGAGTGTGTGAGAGGGAGTCTGTGAGAGAAAGTGTGTGTGTGTGTGTGTGTGGAAGGGAAGAAGACAGTAATAGAAGAAAGACACTGAAAAGGAATTAGGAAATGAGCTATAAGGGAAAAAATGGGAAAAAGGGACCAGGACCAACTGATTAGAAAAATACAAAGATCAGACAACAAAGGTAAAAATATATATCTATATTTTGAGATGTTAGCAATTTAAATATAAGCAACACAACCGCTCTCTCAAAATTTATGGACAGGTAGGAGCCGTGTATAAAATCGTAATAATAAGAAGGCTAAAGTACCACAAATCACCGTGAATTATGTTTGTATCATTAAGTAAACCTCATACTTAGGCGTAGATGTGAATGCTATGCTGCATAATTTGGCATTATTTATCAGTAAAAAAACAACTAGTAGACCTGCATGCCTACAGCCCACCCATGTTAACCTTGTGCCCACCCAAAAAATCAATTCTGGCTACGCCACTGCCCCTGCCCCTCCCTGCCCAGACCCTGGCCCGCCCCTTTCTGAGAGGCCTGGCACTTGTGCATGTACTGGGGTTTACGCTCGTAGCCAGGCTCTTTTTAAAATGCGTGCAGCGTACACAAGGCCCGACCATGCGCGTAAAGCCCTGGTTTTACGCGCGCAGGCCTTTTAAAATTTGGGCTACGGTTCTCAATCACACATACGTACATATTGTCTCTCTCATACACGCAGGCTCTTAATCACACATACAAGGCTCTCAATCACTCACTTACATACATGCTTTCTCACACTCACATACATATACACAATCTCAAACACATATGATTGCTTACTTATTCTCTCTCCCCATCAAACTACTGGCAGCAACAGTCTCCTCCTCTTCCAGCCCTCACGGCCTCGATAAAGGAGTCCCATCGGCTGTGGGGCTGACCGTGCTCCTCTTTTTGCTCCGGCTGAGCTGCTCTTCTTTGGACCACACACTTTACCTAGCATGGTCTCTTCTTCCCGAGCGCATGGCCACTGCACACTTCCTCTTCCGGGCCAGGGGGGTAGGCTTGGGGAGTGGTAGGAAGAAACCATGCTGGTGTCACTGACTCCAGCTTTCCTGCTGCGCTCTGCCCGTGCTATCAACATTTTAAGCCCAGGCGGAAGAAGAGATCCATTTTCACTGGGGCAGGGGGAGCAGCTGGGCCATCGGGGGACTGGGAAGTGTGGCACTATTCCTGCGAGTGTTTGGCGACACACTGGTGTGTTTTGACACACCGGTTAAGAACCTCTGGTCTAGATTACTGCATCTCTCTACTAAATGGTATCTCCAAGAATAACTTGAGATGTTTACAACTTATGCAAAACACTGCAGTCAGATTCTTGGTAGGCACCAAAACTTCTGACCATATCCTATATAATCTGCACTGGCTCCCATTAGAAGCCAAGATAAAATTCAAGGTCATCTGCTTCACCCTCAAATGTGTGAACAAACTGGCCCCGGAGTACCTCTTGCACATCCTGACACCCTACGTCCCTTCTTGAGCAGTCCATTCCTCACAAATGGCCCTTCTTGCCTCTCCTTTCTTGACCACTGCAAAACTATCTAGTGCAAGGCAAAAAGCCTTTAGCTGTTTTGCTCCCAAACTCTGAAATGAGGATCCATGGCCCATTTGCCTTGAATCATGTGAAAGTTGTAAGCATGGCTGTTTAACTAGACTTTCCTTCAAACTGATCAAACATAATACCATTCTCCACTAGGACCCTTACCTTGAGGAAGTTTAGTCTCATTTGCTGTCTGCACTAGTGAATCCATTCATTTGGAGAAATATATCTCTGCATGTTTTGTTCTATTCTGTACAGGCTTAACTATTCTTTACCCTTGACCTGATGACCTGTCCTGGGTTTGCGGAGTCTTACCTATTGAATATGAATATAGGCTTCAGAAATCAGGTGACCACCAATCTTCAAAGTGCCAACTGACATTGGTCTCTATTACATGACTGCGTTAAGTGCTCTGTGTATTGTTTTTGTTCCTATGGTTTTTTTCTTTCAATTGTTCTATTGATTCAATGTTTAGCATTCTTTATGATGTACATAATTTTGAGAGCTATATTATGATCAATAAGGTGATTTATAAGCATTCTTAAATAAATAAAAATATTAGGCCCCACTGACCTGATTAAAAAGAACTTCCAGGCGCACCTTGATATGTTGCCTGTACATGTTACACCCTATGAACTCAAGGAGGTGGTTCTCTTTGGCATAATGCAAGTATTAAGAAGAGCATTAGCATTGGGAGATTGAGATAATAGCCACACATACTCTGGCTGTCAAGTGAGGTTCACGCCTGTGATGGTATGTGCAAAACTAACCCTTTTGGAGACATTACCCTGGAAGAGATCATGTATTACCTACGTAAGCAAGAATTGTATCTCTTTAAAATCTGTTGATTTGCCACAGCTCCATCACTGTTGGCTGTGGGAAACCCATGGCTGCTATATTGATTTTAACAGAGCCTTGCACATGCTGTCCTGGTGCCAACTGTAAAATGAAGGTACCATATATAGCTTAAAACTTCCAGAGGAGTAACTGTGTAAGTTGAAGCAGCAACAGTGATACAGAGCCTGATGGCATCTGTAATGTCCTGTTGAAACATGCCCCTGTATTGCTGACCAGGAATTGGGGTTTTTTTCCCCCTCCTATTCCTTTAATTATGTTTGTACTCCACTTCAGGTTTTAGGGATAGTACCACCAAGCAGCCAGGGATCAGAGGTTCAGGCTTCAAACATACATACAGGCAGACTAAGCACTGAGGCCACCTACACTGACTGTAAGCTGCATGTGTTAATAAATGTGCTTAGTTCAGTCTTAAGCCTCCATCATGATTTCTGAAATGTACTGGGATACTACACTGCCTTAGACTAATAGATTTATTGAGGCATGAGCTTTCAAGCACAAGGGGCCATCTCATCGGATATTAAATCTATAAGGTGCCGCCAGCCACTGTGCTGTTTTTGTACATAGTCTAGTTTACTAAAGTTCAGAGGCCCTTTCTTGAGAATAACACTGTTGCTCTTTCACTCTTCCTGTTTGCCATCTTCTTAACTCAGCATTTGTTTTGCAGTTCCAAAAGAATTGTTCTAAAAAAAAAATTTCTTTCGTTGCATATCAAATTTTACATCGAATTCCTTTATTGTTGCTCAACATTTGCAAAGCATTTCAAAACACATTTAAGAGGCTTTAAAATATGACACCACACTTCAGCAAAGATGTTATCAGTGCTTACATTTATTGCTGCAAAATAATGTGTGTTCAAGATGACAGAATTTTAACCAAAATAACTCTTTTTGGAGTTTTGCAATTAAAGCTTTAAAAATTATTTTTTTTGTTTAAAAACTTTTCCAGAAATGCTATGATGGCCATCATGTTTACTGCTGAGGTTCTTAAGTAGTGAAATAATGAACCCTCAGCAATAACCTGAATAGTGGGTGCCAACTAATAAGAATACTGACTGATTCTTCTATTCCACATGTAAGGACCCCTAAAGATTCTTTACTAAGTGTCCCTTTTATACAGCTTGTCAAAACAAACCTAATAAAGTAGGTGATTCCTAATCAAATTGGGTTAAACCTTCTCTTGGTTGACTGAAAATGGGCTGCTTCTTAATTGCAGCAAAACTTCAATTCTTTGGGTCGGTAGAACTCCCCTTGAGTATTCCTTGAATATTTCTGTAGACAAATCCATTGTTGATATTAAGGAAGAATCTAGGGTTGCTATTAGGTTCTAGGATGTCATTAAGAGTTCAGATTTCTAGAATAAGAGTAGCCTATTATAAGTTGTGAATTGTTAGGCACCTAAGGAATTTGCTGTCAATTAATGATTCTAAATTAGTGGTGCAAGCTGTTGTATTAACCCATTTAGATTACTATGATGCCCTTTATTTGGGGTTACCTGCTTACTTGTTAAAAGTATTGCAGCATGTGCAACATCCTTCTGTTCAAACCAGTTTTGGTCTGTGTTTGAGTGAAAGTTTGATGCCTTATATGAAAGAACTTCACTGGTTACCAGTGTTTCAGAGGATACATTTTAAGTGTTTTCGCTGGTTTACAAGGCTGTTCATTTCGAGTCCCTTCCTTTCGCAGGGAAATTTGCATGGTATATGCCAATAAGTTCATCTTCACAAATGTTGCTGTATGTACCATCTATTTGTAATTTCCATCTTCAGACTACTAGGTCAAGAGCTTTTTTGATTGCTGCACTTTTGTTATGGAATATACTATCTGTAAAGTTAAGGCAAGAACAGGATTATTTAAAATTTCAGAAACAAGTTAAAGCAATTTTGTTGAACCAGGCAATTGGAGAAATAAGGAGTACATGTTAATGATTCCTGAAGGACATTATCGAGCTGATTTTAAATGGCTGGCTTGCGTAAAAAATGGGGGTTAGGCATGTGGCCGGACCTTGCACGTGCCGTGCACATTTTAGAAGGGGCTCGGCAATGCGTGTAACTCCCATTACGCGCAGAAATGCCGGGCCAAAGAAAAGGGGTGGTCCAGGGGGGCAGGGAGTGGCTGGACTGGAGGCGGCCAGTACAGCGACCATTTGCTGCTGTACCGGGGAAGGGAATTCTGGTGTGTGCAATTTGCTTCTGCTCTGTTGGAGCAGTAAGCAATGAAATAAGAAAATAAAAGGGTAGGAGATAGGATTTAGGGGGTGGGAAGGAGAGGGGAAGGGGAAGGAAGGTTAGGGTAGGGGGTAGGGGAACTGGGGAAGGCCGCGATGCGTCGCCACATGAAACTTGCAAAAATATACCCCCTTGCACGCGCTGCGTGAACATGCGCACACAGATTACAAAATCCAGTGTGCATGTGCGCGTGGTCCTACAATTTTATAACATGCGTGCACTGGCGTGCACAGGTTATAAAATTGGTGTGTCCATGTGTGCATGCTGGGGAGCGCATGCACATGGCCACATGCGCACACATACTAAAATTTACCCCATTGTGGGTTTTTTTACATATATATTTAATTTATATTTATTTAAGTTAATGTTTGTATGTATAGGTTTTTATGTTTAGTTTTGATTACATATGTTTTATGTATAATTTTATGTATCTGGAGTTGTAATCCATGTTGAACACATAGGATTTGTGGAATATAAATTGCTTTATATGCATAAATTATAGGTAATTGTAAAGGATGCCAATAATGCCCAATCTTTGGTTCCAATTTTTAATAACTAGCATGTATTGTCTAATCATTGGTCTCTTAAATTTAAATATCAAGTGTCCTTCATGTGTAATATGTACAACTATAAACAACTTATTCTCGTAAGTTTATGTAACCACTCGCTTCACTCTAGCAGCGTGGATATTCACAAACTATGTTGAGATTCAGCTTCTGTAATGTTCAGTCTTTGCTTGTTTTATTTTTGTACCCTGCTTCAATCAATGGGAGAGCATGGACAATAAATGTTGTAAATAAATAAATAAAATAAAATAAAATATTCAGAAAAGTCCCGACATGGCATCTGGGTTTTGAGTCAGTGTCCATCTCTAAAAGTTCTCTTTGATCTGCATACCAGAAGTGGATCTGTGCAACAGAAACACCTTTCGAATTTCCTATAGTAACATGCAACCAATGTATTCATCACATAGCACTCATTTGAATTGTGCGGAGTGGCTAATTTCTAGAATTAATATCTTTAGTGAACTTTTAAAATTAAAATTATCTTTCAATAAAAATAATTAACTAGTGTGTTACTCATGACCACTTATTGACAAAATCAGTCTCTGTAACTATGTTGTTATTACATGTAAAGCATTGCTAATATCCATCTCTTTAAATGTGTCATTATGTTCTGACAGGTTGTTAAAATCATTTTGGTATACTTATCCTTAATAGTATTAATAGATCTTTACAATCAACATGGAGCCTTTCCAATACCTAACATTTTAAAGTAGAACACAAAATATATGCTCCTGAAAACAGAAACGAAACATTACAGAAGCTGAATATCAAAATTATTTGTAAATATCAACGTTGCCAGAGTGAAGCAAGTGGTTACATTGACCCACGAGAATGATGTTTATAGTGATACACACATTACACATGAAGGACACTTTATATTTAGATTTAAGAGACCAATGATTAAACAATACATGCTAGTTATTGAAAATTGGACCTAAAGATTGGTAACTATTGGCACGACATATGAAGGTCTATAATTTGTGCATACCAAGGGAAGGTTTATGGTTTCCCATTTATACGGGACATATCTTTGGAGTGCTAATAAATGGTATGATTCATTTGTAAAATCACTCCTT
The DNA here is from genome assembly GCF_901001135.1 of Rhinatrema bivittatum. Lineage (NCBI taxonomy): Eukaryota > Metazoa > Chordata > Amphibia > Gymnophiona > Rhinatrematidae > Rhinatrema > Rhinatrema bivittatum. Next base: position 242,577,006 of record NC_042618.1, on the reverse strand, counting down.
TGGGAGGCTTCCAGAATGGATTCTTCTTGCAATGAACATAAGAACATAAGAAAATGCCATACTGGGTCAGACCAAGGGTCCATCAAGCCCAGCATCCTGTTTCCAACAGTGGCCAATCCAGGCCATAAGAACCTGGCAAGTACCCAAAAACTAAGTCTATTCCATGTAACCATTGCTAATGGCAGTGGCTATTCTCTAAGTGAACTTAATAGCAGGTAATGGACTTCTCCTCCAAGAACTTATCCAATCCTTTTTTAAACACAGCTATACTAACTGCACGAACCACATTCTCTGGCAACAAATTCCAGAGTTTAATTGTGCGTTGAGTAAAAAAGAACTTTCTCCGATTAGTTTTAAATGTGCCCCATGCTAACTTCATGGAGTGTCCCCTAGTCTTTCTACTATCCGAAAGAGTAAATAACCGATTCACATCTACCCGTTCTAGACCTCTCATGATTTTAAACACCTCTATCATATCCCCCCTCAGTCGTCTCCTCTCCAAGCTGAAAAGTCCTGGGCTATGAGCCAGGGCCTGGACTGGGGGGAGGGGAGGAGGGCACAAGGTAGAAGATTCACCTAGGGTGCTAATACCCTTGCACAAGCCCTGTTCCCAGTCAACAATTTTCCACTTCTCTTTAATTATTGTTTGCTCTTGAAATCTCACCCACCTTGCCCCAGCCCTCCATCTTTCGTTCTTTGTCTCTCCTCTCATATTGGGCCGGATTTTCAAAAGACCCAGTGTCGAGTGTAAAGCCCCGGGATGCGTGTAAGTCCTGGGGCTTTACTAAAGGGGCGGGGTGGGGGCAGGACCAGAGGCCTCCAACAGAGCGACCATTTGCAGCTGTGTTGGAGAATCGCGTATCGGCAGGTTGCCAGCACGCGTAACTTGCACCTGCCCAGAGGCAGGCGCAAAAGGTAAGACAAAGGTCGGGGGGGGGGGGGGGTTTAGAGTAGGGCTGGGGGGGAAGGGGTGGGAAGGTCAGGCTAGGGGGAAGGGAAGTTCCCTCACAGGCCGCTTCGATTTCGGAGCTGCCTGTGAGGGAATGGGGGAAGGCAGCGCGGCTCGGTGCGCACAAGGTACACCATTGTGCACCCCCTTGCGCGCACCGACCCCCAATTTAATAACATGCGCGCACCTGCGCGAGCATGTTATAAAATTGGGCATACATGTTTGCGCGCCGGGTAGCGTGCGCGCCTTTTAAAATCTACCCCATTATGTTAACAATTTCTCCCTCAGCCTCTTTCTTCCTCTGTAAATAGTAGTAGAGACCTCATGGCTGGTCTTCCTATCCCTATGGTGCATACTTCCTGCTTTAAACTCTAGCAACCATTGTGGGGAGAGGAGAAGCAGCAGCCATAGGGATAATGAGAACATTCTTCCACTATCTCTGCACACGCTATGGCACATCTCTTCTGTTATGCAGCTGTAGTACTGCTGTCTCAAGGCTGAGGGAACAAAAAGGCATTAGAAGGAGCGTTTCTGGGAATGGCTGTTAGTGACTTTTTTTTTTTTTGCAATTCGGGGTCCTTGCAAGGCAATGTGTGTGGTCAAGCCTGTATTTTTAAAACTAAATATATAATCTACACCTCACCTCCCACTTGAAGGTTTACTGTTCCCAAAGCTTTAGTACTGGTGCCGGAAAGACACCTTTCTGACTGTATTTTAGCTGGCAAATGAAAACTTGTGGGTTAGACCAAATTTAAATTAGGTCATTGACAACACAGCAACATAGAAAGAGTCATTGATTGCTGATACTGTGGCAACTGTGCTCTTATTTCCCTTTGGAATAAGTATAAAAAAAGTCTTACCTTTATTTCTATTCGTAGGTTGGGTTTATCACTGGTTTATGATGTTCACCAATGGCAAATAGTTAAATAAAACACAAGGGCTCAATTCACCCAGTTATGTGATGTAAAAACATCTATGGCTTAAAGTTATTTGCTGAGTTTTGTCAAGTAAAATTAATTGTATCCTATGTTTAAAAAAGCTCAGCCCTAAGGTCCTGCATAGTCTGAAAAAGGCGCTAATGTTGTTCTTGATACTTTCAACACGTGTCCACAGATCCAGAGGAATTGTCAATTGAAATCCAGAGAATCGTCTTATTGTCATATTTTTATGTGACAGGTTTACTATGAATATTTGTTTCACTCTGTCTCTAATGCTGTTAAATGCACAGCGCATGGACATGTAGAGTGAATGATACATGGATATATATGTATAGCTGATTCTGGAATAAACAGTTCTTACCCAGCTATGTGAGTTCCTAAGTTAGGAAATTGATTAGATGATGTAGTGCATTTCACATGACTATAATAATTCACTGTTCCTCAGGAGAACTTGCATGCAAAACCTGTTAGATTACCTTAATGGGTGATACAGAATGCTAGAGTAGTGCTCACTGCTCACCAGGGGCATCGTTAGCACCAGGCACATGGGGCCCATGCCCTGATTCTCAGTGGCCCCACTATTGTTTTCAATCCTGGCAGGACTGTAGTGGAATTTGAGGGGTGACTGCCATGACAGTCCCAGGCCGAAGAGAGAAGGCTGCTAAGTGAGCCTGGGCTACACAGCCAAAGAGAGAAGATTGCTGTATGGCCCAGGAGAATGCTGATGCATTGGGCCTGAGCCACACAGCTGAAAAGAGAAGGCTATTGAGTGGGTCTAGGCTGCCAGCTGATAAAAAAAAGTTTTCCGCTTCATGCTCGGGCTGTGCACCTGAAGAAAGAAGGTTCCTGCATCGAGTCCAGGCCATGTGACTGAAGAAAAAAGGTTCCCACATTAACTTCAGAGCTGCAAAGCCAATGAGAGAACGTTGCCGCGTCAAGTCTGGGGCCATGTGGCCAAAGAGAGATTGTTGCCATGTCGGGCTTGGACCACATTGCTGAAAAGAGAACATTACTGCACTGAGTCTGAGGCCAAGCAGCTAAAACGTTGCTGCATCTGGCCCGGACACGTGGCTGAAGAGAGAAGGCTGCCAGGGTGGTCCATGCAATGCAAGAGCAAACACATGGGGGGGAGGGGGTGGGGAGAGAGCAGGAGAGAGGGAGAATGTGTGTGAGCATGTCAGTAGACAAGTGTGTGTGTGTGTGTGTGTGTGTGTGTGAGTTGCAGAGTATGTGAATGTGAGTGAGGGGAAAGTTTGTATGCACTCACCCCATCCATTAATCCGCAACAGTCTTACCCCTAGATTCATCAGAATGCTATAAAATTTGCATGAATATCTCTAGGGCTTTGCGGCCAGTTTTACATGCACAGGTAGACATGCGAACAGCACAGTACAATCAAAGATGAGATTTCTACAAAATCTCATCTTTGTGCACCTTTCCTCATTCCAAATCACGTCAAATCTTCACTGATGTGTACCGTGCTGTTCGTACATCTGCCTGTGCATGTAAAACTGGTCCCAAAACCCTAGACCACGCTGAAACCTCACCTTGAGTTACTAGCTGACCCTCCTATAATGGTATAAATAGTTGACTACTATGTGTGCCACCACAGAGATATTCTCTCTCTTTTTCTTGATGAATGACCCTGTTAGTTTGACTGGAAATTAAAATAAGATTTTTTAAAATCCTTATTTGCTTTAATTATTGTGTGTTTGATGTATTTGCTGTTTTGAAATATTTTATTGGTGTATGGGAAATTTTAACATTTTTTTATGAGTTTTTAATTCTTTGGTATTCTTTTTGTCAGCTGTTTGGAAATATTTATTTATTTTATGAGTATATTTTATATTTCTTGATTTATACTGTAGTTTGATATTTTATGTGGCATGATGATATTTTTTTTCCATTGTATTACATACAGTCTGGCTTGTTGTGGTTTTCAGTTCAGTTTTTGTCTTCATATTCCTGTTTATACTTCATGGTCTCTTTATTCTGTGTTTGGTGAGGGTTTGTCTCTGTTCTGCATGTGTGACTAAGATGAGGAATTCTGCTAGCGTGTGGTTTCTACAATGGGATCTATTCTATAGCAGTTTGCCTTTTTCTGTTTTCATAATAGGAGGAGTATTGGAGTGTAATAGTTGAAGTATTGCTTTTTCATTGTTTGAGTGCTGGCAGTTAGCGCTGTTTTGGTGTGTGAGGTTTACTATATTGTAATCATAATTCATTTTTTTCAGAGCATTCATTGTTAGTTTGTTTTCAGCATCAAATTAAAGACAGCACAGTTTTTAAAAATCTACAATACTGTAATCCAGAGACTGTATGTAAGTGGCTATGTGCTCAGTGCTTTGCCGTGTTTGGGTCCCTCAGCCAGCTATTGGGATCACCTTAAGAAGAGATCAGTGAAGTGCATGGATGTTTGATGCACTCATATTTCTATAACATTGGGAGAAATGATTTGCACGCACACAATTAATGGAATGCATGCATTTTTGCAAATTATGATCCGTCATATTGTTTTATGTTGAATCACGAGTGCATCACTCATCACTGGTAGCCCTGTTGGTTCTGTTGATCCATTGTTAGATTGTTCATTGCCATTGTCGTGGGGATGCTAGAATAGAAGGAACAAAGGGACGAGAGAAAGGAGGCCAGGAGTAGCCGATTGAACAGCTCACACCTGCATTCCCTTCAGGATGATAGGGGGTTGTTCTGCTCTTCTCCATTCTATACCATGCAACTTACAAAGTTCTTGTATAGTAGCAGATTCAAAGTTCCTTTCTTTATTTTCTTTCTTTATTCATATTTATGAATCACCTAAAGCGATACACTAGGCAATGTATACATAGTAAATATGTCCGTCAGCAAAAGCGGGCTCTAGCACAGTATAATTGATCATTAGTTCTTCCAGTGGATACGAGACATCGATACACTGGAGGAATGCGTGTTATTTGGGGGAAATGTCCTTCACAAGAACACATCTTTTACAGGTATTAACTAGGGATGTGAATCATTTTTCTAACGAATTGAAATATCGTACGATATTTCTAAATTTGTTAATATATCGGGTAAAAAAAGAAACGATCACTTTTCCCCCCAAATTTTCATAAAAATCGTTTTTCGGGTTAGTGCGCGCTAACAAAAAAAGTTTATTTTTGTTATTTTTTGTTACTTTTTGCTATTTTTGTTAGTGCGTGCTAATGGGAGTTAGCGGCGCTAACCCAAAAAACGATTTTTCACTAAAAAAAACTGGGATCTGCGGGAAAACGAGATTTTCCCGCATCCAGATGAACCCGAAAGCGGGAACGATTGGGCACCCGATTCACATACCTAGTGATAACCCTCTCAAGTACATCAACAGACATCGTGATCCAATAGTACAACTTCTTCAGGTTCTTCAAGGTGGTTACTGCTCCAAAATGTCCACCCCAATCATGCTTAGCTGCAACCACTTCCCTCTGAAGAGTCTGTGGGACCATGAAATGAAACACATCAGAGGAGTCATGGGGTCAATTATTTTTCGGTGTAACAGCCCTCTCTTAAGAAACAGTCTGTCTATCTGTTTCCACAATTTCTGGCAGGTAGGACTCCAATTAGAAATTTCTGAATCATGCTCTTTCGCTAATGCTGTGATGATAATATTCAGTTCGTCATCATCTCATTGATCCTCCTTTAGAAATTCATGACAGCACTCCATATTGTTTGCCTTTCTCCTATGTCTTATTGCATGTACATTGCTCACAAACTTTCCACTTGGCAATAACCATTCTTAAACTTCCTTTGTTTAAATTTGGTGGAAATCTTTCCCATTATATTCAGCTTCACATTGGTTTTGCTGGGCTTGTAACAGATTTCAACTCTGCTAGCTGAGCTAGCCAGCATTGTTCCACAGGCTGTATATTGGCATTTTCTAAGTACCACAAGGTGTTGTCATCAGTCTTTACAGTAAATTTCTTGTAGATCAAGTATTCATGGAACTTTTCAGTTGGTGCCCATTTTAGTGCCAAAAGCTCCAGCTTAAATGCACTATAGCTTTTATCATTGGACTTTCGCAGACCCCTGCTGGCATAAGCTATGACTCTCTCCTGTCCATCCTGTACCTGGCTGAGAACTGCCCCCAAAACATGAAAGCTTGCATCAGTTGGTCCACTTGGTGTCACTACAGTCCAGGAGATAATACCACTGGCTTCCAGCCATAGCACCTCCCCCCCCCCCCCTTGTAGTGGACCAGAGGGTAATTTAATATTTGCATAGGTGAGAAGGACTTCTGTAGGCTCCAAAGGAAAGAATTTGCTTTGGCCCCTCTCTGTCTCAACCAACAAAGATACTGCCAAGTAATTCACAAGTCACCAGTTGCCTTTACTGTTCTTCCCTGGCATTTTTTTTTTTACTTCAAATAGAGAGTAAACAGAGGTTCTCCCCTTTGCAATTTAATTCACCTTTGCTAATCAGAGCAAGAACAATATCTTAAGCTTCTGGCTACCACTAAAAATAATTTAATTAACACATTTATATTCTACCTCACAAGGATTAACACTCATTTAAAATTGGATTACATCAGATAAAATACAATCCATATAAAAAACTATACCATTAAAGAATATACAAAATAAAAAATTCATAATATAACAAATAAAAACAGGCCCCTAAATCCAATCACTCCATACATTTTCTCCCATAAGTAGTCATATGCACAGATATATCATTTGTGCTGCATTACTACAACATTACTAATAACTGATCCCATTTTTTTTTATATAAGCGCCATTAAATATAAATTTAAAAGGAGGCAATTTTGAGTAACCTCTGCAGGAGCAAGGTCTGGGGTACATTTATGCCCGCATGCTTTGTAATTAATTTTCAAAGGGAAACTTCACAGATACTTTCCCAAAATTAGCTAAAAGGTAAATAAGGGTGAATTTTTAAAACGGCTGCACATGGCTGGGCCCTGCACATGCCACGCGCGTAAATACCGATATGCGCACAAGTGCTGGACCCTGAAAAGGGGGTGGGCTGGGGGGCATGGTCTTGGTGGGGAAGGATGGGGCAGGCTGGAGGCCGGCTGGGACAGCAGCCATTAGCCACTGTTCCAGGGAAGCACACGCTGGCAGCCAGCCAGCACGCGGAAATTGCTTCTACTCCGATGGAGCAGTAAGTAAAACAACAAAAAAATGGGGATAGTTAGGATTAGGTTAGGGGTTGGGGTGGAGAGGGGAAGAGGTAGGAATAGTAGGGTAGGGTTAGGGTTAGAAAAGTTCCCTCCCAGTCCACTCCTTATTTGGAGCGGACAGGGAGGGAACCGGGGAAGGCCTGATTGTGTCGCTACGTGTAATTTACTAAAATTCACCCCCCTGCATGCTCCACCCACACATGCATGCGCGGATTTTAAAATCTGGCGTGCATGTGCGCACGACCAATGGATTTTATAGCATGCACACGCCGGTGCGTGCATTTTATAAAATCGGCGCGTCTATGTGTGCGCGCCAGGAACCATGCGCACATGGACGCGCGCGCGCTCCTTTTAAAATCTACCCCAGACTGTACATACATAGAAAAGTAACTGCCGGGCACTTGCTATTTCTAAAGATTAGCTGCCTGCTTGAAAATAAGTGCATAAGATTTGCTCTACTGGATCAGACGAAAGGTCTATCAAACTGTATCCTGTTTCCATCAGTGGCCAATCCAGGTTTACAAGTACCTGGCAAGATCCTAAGGGGTAGATATATTCCATGCTGCTTATACATCTGTGTATAAATTTGAAAATCAAATGTATGTACATATATTCCCTTCCCCAACTTATCGCCACTTCAGGGTAAGCTCATTTTTGTTATAGCTTAATCTTACTGTCTAGCTTTATCTACTCTGGTTTTCTTTCCCCTTGCCCCCCAAGATTTAGATCCCATTTAAATTTACCCTTGATACTTTTATGCATAAATCCATGGATGTGAGGTTATCATTAGTAGAATAAATTATTATCCATTAATTTCATTTATATTGTGAAATGAAATTAGCATTAGTCCATGTGAAATATAACATGAACATGTGAGTTGTTAGTACAGTAACAGCATACTGTATTATGCAAATGAAATAAGCATTTCCTCGGTCCATCTTATAATAAGACTGCCCAATTTTGCTTGAATTGCATCATGATTTTTTGCTAAATATATAATAAAAGTCAAATTAAAAACCTGGCTCTTTAGGCAGGGGGTTTGGGCATTTGACATTCAGGCTACAATTTATTGGGTTTTTTCCCCCTTCCGCTTATTTGGGATGTTGATTTCATAATGTGATATTGTCTTTAAAGTATCACGTTGGTTATTTATTTTTTTATAATTTTCTGTTGCATGTTTATGATTTTTTTTCAACATAATTGTTTTATGATGTTTACTTTATTGGATGGTTCATTCATGTGTTCATTTTATGTTCCCCTCTTTGCATAGATAGCTCCTGAAAAGGTAGATTATAAATTCTGTAAATTTAAATAATATAAATGATTTATTTTTCTGATAGTTTATATTAAATTTTGTTTTCAAACATCACTAAAGCATAGGCATATTTATTTAAGACACCGTAGATTTTCAGATGTGATAAGTGGATAGAAAATGCTCGGTTCCATTAAGAAATCACATAAGATTGCCATATTGGATCAGACTAAGGTCCATCGAACCAAGCATCCCGTCTCTGATAGTGGCCAGTCTGGGTCATAAATACCCAGCAGATCTTACTAAAGGATAACACAGTGCCTAAGGTTATTTGTATGAATATTGATTTGATAGCACTTATTGTTGATGTAATTGACCTCTGGAGTAGTATCATATGCTAAACGTAATTTGGTCATCTAGGCTGATGGTTAAGAGGCCTTTGCTGAGTCAGTATGTGGCAAAAATGTGCACCTTCAGAAAAATGCATCCAGATCCAGAATTCAAACCAGGAATCTCTATGATTAGGGACAAGGATTTAGAGCCATGTGAAGCAGGAGGAGCAACCAAATTGGATTAAGGCAGAACGTCCTAGTCCTTATGTGAAGGAGAACTATACGGGAGTAATTTTTGTAACAGCCCTTCTAAAAAAAATATTCAGCACCAATAGCAAGTGCATCTTGCAACATCTGTAAAAATTGCTTGTGCCTGATCTGTGTCTCAGAACAAAAAATCAGGAAGAAGCCTTTTTTTTTTTTTTACCTATATACAAACTTCCCCTACTCTTAAAGAAAATCCTCAAAACTAAAGTTTTATCAGATCTGAAAACAAAGAAGACTTTTAAGGTAGCCTTATGAATCTCCTCATCTTGAGAAGTCTAAAGAAAGGCAGATAATTCCAGGCCACCTACAGTCAAAATATCTTCTCCAGTATGATCTTGCACTTCCTTATTTATGGCACGCTTCTTCAATGGCAATTAACAGGCCTTATTCCTGTGGGCAGGGATTCCACAGGGATCTTATGAATTCTTTTATAGACCTCTTGAACAGTTCCATGGGACCTCATTGAAATCTGAGGAAAGTTCAGAATTCTTAAGTTCAAAGCTTACATCTTGTTTTCCATTAATTCCAGCTTACGTTGTATCCTCTGACTATTTCTCATGAGGTTACAATCTAAAGTCTGCACTGGGTTTAACTGTTCTTTCAATGACGCCGACCTCTCTGTATGCAACAGTGCAACTTGTTCAACTCTAGAAATTTGACCTCTATTATTCCTCAGTAAAGTCATGTTTTCAAATTTCTTGGAAACAGTGAATTCCAAACATGTGCAGCACTCCAAATAGATTCTGATGTGACTGCTCCAGAATCCCCAAGGCTGCCAAGTCCAAACCCAAAAGATGATTAACGGGAAGAGGACACCCTAGCCCCCACAGCTGGTGAACTTGATCTTTCTGTCACCACTAGGATAGATGAGGTAGCAAGCAGAATTATTGAGTCACATTGTACCCCCCATCTTACATCCCCAAATCCTTCTAAAATCTTTGGCAGTTTTCCTCCTATTGGCAGCAGTGCCAAATCCAATATGGTGTCATTGACACTCTGAAGAATTTGGGGAGTGGATGTTGTGGAGCCCCATAGACCTAGTTTGAGATATGGGAGAGTGGGAGTTGCCTAAAGACCCATAGGCCTGGTTTAGATTTTTTGGGGGGATGTTCTGTACATTAAGTAGGTTTTTCATGTATGTTTGATTAGCATAGGGAAACCTGAGCTGCCAAATGTGGCAAAATTATCATAGTACACTGTCTTTAATGCAACCACAATAACATTACCACACTGTGCATTTCATTATTTTAGTACCTTATGTGATAAAGCCCACAGTCACCTGTTGGTTACAATGTGTTAGTACATAAACCAGGGCTTCCCAAACTGTGGGTTGGGATGGTAAATGGGGTTGCCAAACCTTCAATTGGGGTCACAAGTGCCTTAAATGTCAGCACTTTTCCAGCAGCGTTAGTGGTAGAAATCAGCATGAGGCCTGCAAGTGAGCACATGCTCACAGGCCCTACAGTGGCACTGCTTAGCATGAGTTTCTGTGGTAATAGAAAGCCTTGCACGAGGAGGGATCAGGGCCACTGCTGGCTCTATGAGCTTGTACTAGCTCACAGGTCCCATGCTGACTTTCATTAATAATTCTGCCTCCACTTTCAGACTATTCAGTCTTGGGACCAGCCATTAGGGGAGGGGGAAGTTTGCCATTTCTCCTCTCTCCTCAGCCACACTTGAATTAACCTAAGAGTAAAATGTTGCCTGCTCTATATTCCCACTAGTTGTCATTCAGCTACGGCTCAGGATCCAAAGGAAAATGTTTCCAATGATCCTGGCCAGGGGGGTGGTTGGAGAAGGGGCAGTTTGAAGTCATGGATAAGAAGCAGGAGAGGTTTGAAGGTTTGATAAGGTGAAGAGGAATTGGCTGTGGAAGGAGAAGGTGGGGGGAATGACAGAAGATCACCTGGGGATGTACAAGTAGGTGGGAGATAAGAGTAAGCTAGATGGAATGTGAGAGAAAGGTCAGACAGGAGGAGGTGACACTGGGAGATGAGAGAGGGCACAGGGATGAGAGTGAGAAGAGAATGAAGGATGGGATGAGAGGGAGGGGATGACAGAAGAGCAGCTGGGGGTTATAGGAAGAGGGTGAGACGATCATCTTGGGGGATGCAAAGGCTAGATGGGCTGAGGAGGTAAAAGGAGCAGAGGTTGAGAAAGAGGATATGCTGGAAGGGGGGAAATCCTCTTGGAGTGGATGGAAGTCAAGCGAGGTGTTAGGATTCATGAGTTTAATGGACACTTGGCCTGAGGTGAGAGTTGTTACCACCTGTCCTCACCGTCGGGAGGCGAGGTCAGGTGCAGCAGGAACTTGTGGAGAGAAGTTTGCGGGGAGGTGCCGAAGAATGGGGTGAAAGACCCAGTACAGAGGGACCTCACAGTAAACAGATTGGACTGGAGAGCAGTACCTGAGCAGAAGCCTCCGAGTGAGCGGCGCTAGGCAGGCCCGAGAAGCGGGGAGCGCAAGGCAGGTAGGTCAAGAGGTATGCTGCAGAGACAGCCCCGAGGGGCGGAGCTGCGTAGCAAGGAAGGTACTGATGCTATGACGTAGGCTATCCTGTTTAATGGGGAAGCCTGAGTCGAGTCTTCAGACAATGACGTAAGCAACCCCGAGGAGTGGGGCTGTGCACAATGAAACCTCTAGTAGAGGAATGGAGATACCACCCCGAGAAGTGGGGAAGTGTGAATACAGTCACAGATGCAATATGAAGGCACTGCCCTGAGGAGCGGGGAAGCACAGGCAATCACCAGTGTGGAACGTAGGCACTGCCCGGAGGAGCGGGGAAGCACAGACAGTCTGGTGTAGAATGTAGGTACTGCCCCGGTCCGGGGAAGTGCAGACAGTCACCGGTGTGGAATGTAGGCACTGCCCGGGGAGCGGAGAAGCCCACACAATCTCAGGTGTAGAATGTAAGCACTGCCCCGAGGAGCAGGGAAGCACAGGCAGTTGCTGGTGTAGAACGTAGGCGCTGTCCCGAGGAGTGGGGAAGCATGGAGATGAGTCTCCAGAGTAGCAAGGCAGTTCTCAGAGGCAACCCCGAGGAGCAGGGAAGCCAGTGGTTAGGACCTCTGGAAGGCCCGGGTCTTCCCCCCACTCTGGAAGGAGCGGGAGAAGACAGGAGACCAGGTCTCCAATAGGAGCGCAAGCAGGCCCCAGAGGAGCGGGTACCTGGGCCAGAGTCCAGAATCCAGGTAGATCTGAGACAGCCACCACAAGTCCGAAGAGACAGGAGCAAGCACAGTAGCGATGGAACTTGTTGCCACGTCAGCTAGCAAGGGGTGAAGGCGGTGCTTAAGAACCCTGACCAAGTGATGTCATCAGTCGGGGACACCCCTGAGGTTCCCGCCATAGCGTCTTTAAAGGAGGGCTCAGTGGCACGCACGCGCCTAGGTAAACCCAGAGTGGGCGTGGGTGGTGGCTGCGTCCCAGCCGCCACGAGGAGCTTTGAGATATGCGGCGGTAGAGGCTGGCCTTCACCGCGAGCAGGCCTGGAGAGGGGAGAAGGGCAGCACAAGACGTAAGTAGATGTGGTCGCAGCCATCTGTGACCGATGGGAATAACAGTCAGTACCCTCCTCTTAAGACCCCCCCCCCCCCCCCGGGAGGATTGGGTTTTCAAGGATGTGTGGCATGGGACTGCCGGATAAGGTCTTTGTCAAGGATATTGGCGGCAGGTTCCCAACTATTCTCCTCAGGTCCAAAGCCCTCCCATAAAAAGAGATACTCCCACCTTCTACCACGTTTCCATACGTCCAGGACATCTCGGACTTGAAATGTTATGTCTGCTTCTGAGGACAGTGGTTGAGGCTCCAGTGGATTTTTTGATAGTACCAAAGGTTTTAGTAGAGAAATGTGGAAGGCATTGTGGATTGTGAGCGAGGAAGGCAGCTGGAGTCTGTAGGTGACCTGACCCAGACGGTGGAGCACAGGAAAGGGACCAATATACCTGGGGGCAAAGCGAGCCGAGGGCAGCTTAAGTCAGATAAACCGGGTACTGAGCTACACTTTATCGCCGGGTTTGAACTGGGGTGCTTCGCAATGATGTGCCTCGAAGAACCTTTTTGATCTTTGAGCAGCCTGCTGGAGCAGCTGCTGGGTACTGTTCCACAATTGATGTAACTCTTGTGCGGTTGACTGTGCCGCTGGAGAAGGTACAGACAGAGGGAGCGAAAGCGGCGGCAAAGGCTGATGTCCATAGACCACCTGGAATGGAGATGAACCAGTGGAAGTGGACTGATGAGAGTTTAGCTTGAACTCCGCCCAGGGAAGGAGGTCGGCCTAAGCACCTGCCATAGGCTCACATAGGCCCGCAAAAATAGTTTTAAGGTTCTATTATCTATTTCGGTTTGTCCATTGGCTTGGGGATGATAAGCTGAGGTGAAATCTAACGAGATGTTGAATTTTTTGCAGAGAGACCTCCAAAAGCATGCAGTGAATTGGACTCCATGGTCCAAGAGGATATGTTTAGGGAGGCCGTGGAGCCAGAACACGTGTCGGATGAACAGCTTGGCAAGCTGCAGTGCAGAAGGGAGACCGGATAGAGCCAAGAAGTAGGCCATTTTAGAAAAACAGTCAATGGTGACCCAGATGGTGTTGTTGCCACTGGAGAGAGGCAGGTCCACTATGAAGTCCGTCGCAATGTGGGTCCATGGCCTGTGTGTCCTTTCTCATGGTAGGCCACCAATAATACTGCTGGAGTGTGGAGAGAGTTCTATACTGGCCCAGATGTCCTGCTGTCAAGGAGCCGTGAGCCCATTGAAGAACCCTCCATCATAATTGGTGAGGGACCACCTTTCTTTCCAGGTGGCACTGGAAAAGTGGCAGACAGGATGAGCTTGGCAGGGTCAATTATGTGCCGTGGGGAATTGGGAACGTCTTCTGCAACGAAGGATCTGGAGAGAGCATTGGCATGGCAATTTTTATTGGCTGGTCAGTAGTGCAGCAGGAAATTGAATCCAGTAAAAAAGAGAGCCGAACGGGCCTTGGGATGGTTCAAATGCTGAGCATAGTGTAAATACTCGAGGTTTTTGTGATCCGTGTATCTTATGATCTTGTGTTGCGCTCCCTCGAGCCAGGGACACCATTCCTCAAAGGCCAGCTTGATAGCCAGTAACTCCTTATCCCAGATGGCGTAATTTCATTCTGCCGGAGAAAAATGAACATGGGTGTAAGGTATGGGGAGTCGAGTATTGGCTTAGAACAGCTCCTACTCCAATGTCGGAGGCGTTGACCTTGACCTCAAATGGACGCCTGGGATCCGGATGGTGGAGACACGGCTCCTGGAGAAAAGCGTTCTTGAGATCCTGAAGGTGGTCATGGCTTCGGGCGACCACTGAGAAGGGTTGGCTCCCTTATGAGTCATGCCCGAGAGTGGTGCGGTCAGGGTAGAATAATGGTGAATAAATGACCAGTAGTAATTGCCAAAGCCAAGGAATCTCTGTAGTGACTTGAGACCCGTAGGTTGAGGCCAATTGCGGATGCTCTTCAATTTCTGAGGATCCATTCTGAACCCTTGACTGGAAACCACGTAGCCAAGGAAAGGAATGGTCTCCTGCTAGAAGGAATACTTTTCGAGTTTGGCATAAAGTTGGTTGTCCCATAGATGCTGGAGGACTCGAGAGACATCCCGGCGGTGGCTTTGTAGGTCTTGGGAGAAGACTAGGATGTCGTCAAGGTAAACCACTTTGCATTGGTAAAGCATATCTCTGAAGACCTTGTTCATCAGATTCTGAAAAACCGCGAAGGCATTGCAAAGGCCAAACGGCATTACAATGTATTCAAAGTGGCCGTCACGCGTGTTAAACATGGTCTTCCATTTGTCGCCTTTGCGGATACGGACCAAATTGTAGGCTTCCCAGAGATCCAATTTCGAGAAGATTTTCGCTCCTTGAAGCTTGTCGAAAAGCTCCAAAATCAGAGGCAATGGATAGCTGTCCTTTAGAATGATCTCATTTAGACCTCTGTAATCGATGCAGGGACGGAGGGAACCGTCTTTTTTCCCAACAAAGAAAAATCCCTCTCCTGCGGGAGACTTAGAGGGCTGAATGAAACCTTTGGGCAGGTTCTCACGGATGTACTCCAACAAGGCCTGAGTCTCGGTTATTGATAAGGGATAGATCCTACCCCGAGGAGGCTCTGTGTTGGGCAACAAGTTTAATACGCAATCGTAGGAGTGATGCGGGGGTAGAGTGTCCACGGCCTTCTTTGAGAACAGATCAGCAAATGAAGAGTATTGCGGTGGAAGACTGGGAGGAGAGAGCGAGGCAGTCAAGCAAAGCAGAGGCGAGACAGACTCCAGGCAGTTCTCATGGCAGAAGGGACCCCAACAGGAGAGCTGTAAGGTGGCCCAGTTGAACTGCGGGGTGTGTTGCTGTAGTCACGGCAGTCCCAGAATCACAGGATGAATGGCTTTGTCCAGAATGTGGAAAGAAATAGTTTCTACCTGCAGGGTCCTTGTGCCGAGTTGAATAGGGGCCGTGGTGTGAGTAACCTCACCAGGAAGAGGTTCTCCATGGATGGACAAGAAGAGTAAGGGCACTGTGGAGCAGATGGTGGGGATCCGCAGGTGCTCAGTTAATTGTTTTAAAATAAAGTTCCTACCAGCCCTGGAGTCCACCAACGCCAGAGTGTGAAACTCCTGGTTATCCATTTTAATGAAGACAGGTACTATCAATGGAGGAGATGGTAAAGTCAGGCCTAGCAGCAGTCCTCCAGCAAAACCGAGGCCCGGGAGTTTGCCAGACTGGACACGAGGCTATGGCATGTCTGGGTTGGCCGCAGTACAGGCAGAGACCGGATTGCTGGCAGCGACGTCATTCCTTGGGGGACAGTCTGCTCCAGCCCATCTGCATTGGTTCATCCTCCACTTTATTCTGAGCTGCGTTCAGTCTGGGGGAAGATGAACATCGAGTTCTGGACGAGCCTGGGGTAGACTTCCTGGATGCTCTAGACTCTTGTGAGCGCTCTTGCAGGTGGTGGTTGATGCGACCAGTAAGGTCTATCAAAGAGTCCAACAATGAAGGTAATTCGCGAGCCACCAACTCATCTTTAATCCAGGGACTCAAACCTTCGAGGAAGATGGAACGTAAGCAGTCTGAGTCCCAGTGAAGTTCTGACGCAAAGGTCCTGAATTCAATAAAACATAGTCAGTTAATGAACGAGAACCTTGTTGGAGATGGAGAAGAGATGACCCGGAAATGGCTCTTCGGCCTGGATCGACGGAGCGGAATAAGGCCAGAAACCCTGGAAGGTCTTGAAGAACCGGGTCAGCATGCTCCCAGAGAGGTGAAGCCCAGGCCAAGTCCTTACCACTCAGAAGGGAAAGGATGTAGGTAGTCTTGGTGATCACATCTGGGAAGTAAGCTGGTTGCAGACAGAAGTGCATATTGCATTGATTCAAGAAACCCCTGCACATAAGAGGGTTCCATGAAAAGCATGGAGGTGCCGGCAAGGGCACGGTAGGCCGAGGAACTGGCATAGAGGTGGAGGACTTGAGCTTGGCAGACGTCGTGGCGGCAGTCATGGTGGCATCTAAATGAGTACTCAAGTTGTCAATGGCTGCTGCCAGAGTTTACAGGAACTTTTGCTGTTCACTGATTCTTTGTGCCAGGCCAGGGATGGCCTGGATGGCTGAGACCTCTGCCGGGTCCATGGACTTGGCAATCTGTTAGGATTCATGGGTTTCGTTGACCCTTGGCCTGAGGTGAGGGTTGTTACCACCTGTGGGGAGGAGCCCCACAGGAACACACTGTCAGGAGGCGAGGTCAGGTGCAGAAGGAACTTGTGGAGAGAAGTCTGTGGGTAGGTCCCGAGGAGTGGGGTGAGAGACCCAGTACAGAGGGACCCCACAGTACACAGGTTGGTCTGGAGAGCAGTACCTGAGCAGAGGACTCCAAGTGAGCAGCGCTAGGCAGGCCCGAGGAGCGCGAGGCAGGGAGGTCAGGAGGTATGCTGCAGAGATGGCCCCAAGGAGCGGGGCTGCGCACAATGAAACCTCTAGTAGAGGAATGGAGACACCACCCTGAGAAGCGGGGAAGTGTGAATACAATCACAGATGCAATATGAAGGCACTGCCCTGAGGAGCGGGAAAGCACAGGCAATCACCGGTGCGGAACATAGGCACTGCCGATGTTCCACACCTGAGCACAGGCAGTCATTGGTGTAGAATGTAGGCGCTGTCCCGAGGAGCGGTGAAACATGGAGATGAGCCTCCACAGTAGCGAGGCATTTCTCAGAGGCAACCCCGAGGAGCAGGGAAGCCAGCGGTTAGGACCACTGGAAGGCGGTTAGGACCACTGGAAGGCTAGTAGGGATGTGCAGAGCAAAATTTTATGTTCATATTTCTTATGTCCGAAAGGGGGTCCCACTTGCGGCCAATATGGACATAAAAAAAATCTAATGAGTTGGGTATATGTACATATGTCGCCCATTAAAGTCAATGGGGGAAGGATTTCCAGCCTATTTTTGGCTGCAGAATTGTGGTTTTCTTATCAATTGGCCCAGGAGAGAGTTCCCTTTCCTTTGTGCAGGGAAGTACTCCCTGGAAAGGGTCCACCCCTAGAGTTGTGTGTACCCGGTGTTTACATTGGCGTCCAGTGAATATCGTTGGCGTCTAGTGAATTCCGTTGGCGTCTAGTGAATTCAGACGGTACTTACGCACTTCAGCAGATGACAAAGGAATTGGAGGATCTCTCAGAAATAAGAATACGTGTGGGAACACAAGGTCTGGATGAACAGGCAGGCACAGCAATGGAGTTAAAACAGCAGTAGGAACACAAGGCCTGGATGAACAGGCACTTCCTTCGAGGACAGAGGTCAATCCCAGCTAGGGACACAAGGCCTGCATGAACAGGCACAGGAACTAGGTTAAAACACTGGTAGCTCGCCAGCATCTTTCTGATGCATGCTAGAATATTGGCAGCGGTATGGGCATGGTCCGTCAGGTGGGTGTGCAGTAAAGCCCACCTCCACCCTCATGCTTGTTCAGGGAAGGACTCCCTGGAACGGGTCCACCCCTAGAGTTGTGTGTACCCGGTGTTTACATTGGCGTCCAGTGAATATCGTTGGCTGTCTAGTGAATTCCGTTGGCGTCTAGTGAATTCAGACTGTACTTACGCACTTCAGCTGATGACAAACGAATTGGAGCCTAGGATTTCTCACAAATAAGAATACGTGTGGGAACACAAGGCCTGGATGAACAGGTACATCATTCGAGGACAGAGGTCAATTCCAGCTAGGGACACAAGGCCTGCATGAACAGGCACAGCAACCAGGTTAAAACACTTGTGGGAACACAAGGCCTGGATGAACAGGCACAGCCACTGAGTTAAAACACCTGTGGGAACACAAGGCCTGGATGAACAGGCACCGCCACTGAGTTAAAACACCTGTGGGAACACAAGGCCCGGAAGAATGGGCACAGCAACTGAGTTAAAACACCTGTGGGAACACAAGGCCTGGATGAACACGGATACTCGGATAGTAATTATGTGTTTTTTTAATGTATTTATATTCTTATTCGAAAACGTTTCTAGCACGTCATACTTGATTACACTCAGGTACTGTAGGTATTTCCCTATCCCCAGAGGAACACAAGGCCTGGATGAACAGGCACCGCCACTGAGTTAAAACACCTGTGGGAACACAAGGCCTGGATGAACAGGCAGGCACAGCAATGGAGTTAAAACACCAGTAGGAACATGGATGAACACTGATACTCGGATAGTACAATTTTTTTTTTATGGATTTATATTCTTTTTTTAAAAAGTTTATAGCACTTCATTTATTTTTATATTTATTTGTCATTTTTATATACTGACATTCTTGTATTCAATGCAAATCATACTTGCTTACACTCAGTTACTGTATGTATTTCCCTATCCCCAGATGAACACAAGGCCTGCAGGAACGGGCACAGCAATGGAGTTAAAACACTTGTGGGAACACAAGGCCGGGATGAAGAGGCGCAGCAGTCGAGCACAGAGGTCGATCCCAGCTAGGGACACAAGGCCTGGATGAAGAGGCACATCATTCGAGGACAGAGTTCAATCACAGCTAGGGACACAAGCCGCGGAGGAAAAGACACTAACCAGGATCCTCCAAGCCCTCATTTTCTCCAAATTAGACTACTGCAACTCTACATTTCTTGGACTCCCTTCCTCATACACAAAACCACTCCAAATGGTTCAAAACGCAGCAGCCCGTCTACTAACAAACACTAGGAAAAGAGACCACATTTCCCCAGTCCTAAAAGACCTCCACTGGTTACCAATTCAGTTCAGAGTCATTTACAAATCCATCACCTTGATATACAAAATCTTTCACCAACACACCATAATCGACCTACAAATTCCTCTCCGTTTATACAAATGCACAAGACCGACCAGGGAAGCCTACAGAGGATGCCTCCTTGTTCCACCCTCCAAAACCACTTATCACAGCACCTTTAGAGATTGAGCCCTTTCCACAGCAGGTCCACCGTTATGGAACTCCATCCCCCCAGATCTCAGAAATGAACCTTGCCTCCTAACCTTTCGGAAAAGACTCAAGACATGGCTTTTCAGGCAAGCCTTCCCGAACTGCACCTAACACACACCATCAATAAATTCTCAGCTCAGAAGCTGTATATATTGGACGCCATATTTGTAATGTACTCTTGTATATTTTTATATTCTACACATGTATATAATTAACCTCCTCTATCCCTCTTTATTTCTTACACTCCCAGTTCATAGCCCCAGTTAATTGTAACTGCATCTCTTCACCACGTGTATTTATGTTATAGGTTGTTTTCTTTGCACCCCTGTTTTCTGTAAAGCGACATCATGTGAACGATTTCATGAATGCCGGTATAAAAAAACCTTAAATAAATAAAATAAATAAGTAAGTACCGCAAGGGAAAGTTGAAAACAACTTTGAAGAGGGAGTTCAAGAGGGCGTGAAATTGTAAAGAGGTAAATGGGTGGGGTCCGTGCAGTCCGCCCGCAGGATTCAACCCGGCGGGTTCGGTCGGACCGGGGTTTCGGCGGATCCCCCACCCCCACCCCTTTCGCAGGGGGTGGGGGAGGGGCGGGGAACGCCTTCCGGACGGCCCCGGCCCCCGCAGGGCGCATTTCCTCCGCGGCGGTGCGCCTCGACCGGCAATGGGTCGGCTGGGAAGGCCCAGGGGGGCAGGTGGCCCGCTGCTCCGGCAGCGCGTGTTATAGCCCCCCCTCCCGGCGTTTCCTCCTTCCCCTTTGGCAACTGTTAACTTGTCTTAACCTCATTCACTACATCTATGCAGACGATGTTCAGATTCTTATTCCCATAACAGAATCTATTAACAAACTTGGCTATTCTTACAAGCCTTCCCTGATCCTTCAAACTTTCACTAGATAAGTACAGCTACTCAGCTTTGACTATGGAACTTCGCCCCTCCAATATTCTCCTCATTTAGCTACCCTACTTATGCACTTCAGAAAATGACAAAGGAATTGGAAGATCTCTCAGAAATAATAATACGTGTGGGAACACAAGGTCTGGATGAACAGGCAGGCACAGCAATGGACTTAAAACACCAGTAGGAACACTAGGCCTGGATGAAGAGGCACATCATTCTAGGACAGAGGTCAATCCCACCTATGGACACAAGCCGCGGAGGAAAAGAAACTAACCAGGATTCCCTCCGTAACGGCGAGTGAAGAGGGAAGAGCCCAGCGCCGAATCCCCGCTCGTCCGGCGGGCGCGGGAAATGTGGCGTACGGAAGATCGCCTCTCTGGCGCCGCTCGGGGGCCCAAGTCCTTCTCATCAAGCCTCAGCCCGCGGACGGTGTTAGGCCGGTAGCGGCCCCCGGTGCTCCGGGACCGGGTTTTCTCGTAGTCTGTTTGTTTGGGAATGCAGGCCAAAGTGGGTGGTAAACTCCATCTAAGGGTAAATACCGGCTCCGGCGCGTGTTATTGCCCCCCCCCCCCCCCGGCAGCAGCTTCGCCGTTTCCCCCGGACAAGGGTCCACCTCCAAGTTCAACAATTTCTTACTCTTTGTCTGTCGAGGCTTGACGTCTCTAAAAGGGTTTGACCTGGAATGCTGTGCATGTCCATCCAATATCGCATACAATATAAAGTGGCATGTTTAATTCAAAATGTTGTACACGGGGAGATCTCAGAAATGAACCTCGCCTCCTAACCTTTCTGGAAAGACTCAAGACATGGCTTTTCAGGCAAGCCTTCCCGAACTCCACCTAACACGCACCATCAATAAATTCTCTGCTCAGAAGCTGTATATATTGTATATACAGGTGGCCCGCCGCTCCGGCGGTGCGTGTTATAGCCCCCCCTGGCAGCAGCTTCGCCGTTTCCCCCGCCGTTTCCTCCTTCCCCTTTGCCAACTGTTAACTAGTCTTAACCTCATTCACTACATCTATGCAGACGATGTTCAGATTCTTATTCCCATAACAGAATCTATTAACAAAGCCATCGCACTTTGGAACAACAGCTTACAAGCCATCACTAATCTCCTCAACAGTCAAAGCATGAGATCTTATTAAGAAACTGACATTATCCTCAACAAATTCTTACTCCTAGCAAAACCTCTACCAAGTAAGTACACAGGGGTCTGTATTTTCATACCCCAGTGCTTGCTGTTTGAATACCACTCTTTCCGTACCGACCCGCAGGGACCACCTAGGGACACAAGCTGTGGAGGAAAAGAAACTAACCAGGATTCCCTCAGTAACGGCGAGTGAAGAGGGAAGAGCCCAGCGCCGAATCCCCGCCTGTCCGGCAGGCGCGGGAAATGTGGCATACGGAAGACCGCCTCCCCAGCGCCGCTCGGGGGCCCAAGTCCTTCTGATGGAGGATCAGCCCGCGGACGGTGTTAGGCCGGTAGTGGCCCCCGGCGCGCCGGGACCGGGTCTTCTCTGAGTCGGGTTCTTTGGGAAATCAGCCCAAAGCGGGTGGTAAACTCCGTGTAAGGCTGAATACTGGCACGAGACCGATGAAACAGCTAGTAGCAATCGGAATCTCTGGATTGGCGCTCACCTGGTTCAAATTGTTGCTAACCAACAGAGGTTATAAGGTAAAAATCCAGAACAAAGAATCACCACGCCACGACTCGGCCATCGGAGTCCCACAAGGTTCCTCTTTATCCCCTAAACTCTTTAATATTTACCTCCTACCACTCTGCCGACTCCTTACCAACCTCAATTTAATACACTTTCTCTATGCTGACGACATCCAGATCCTGATCCCCATCAAAGAATCATACACAAAAACCCTCGAATACTGGGATTTCTGTCACCTAGAAATCAAAAGCCTCCTCAAAAACCTAAATCTGGTACTAAACTCCTCTAAAACTGAAGTATTACTCATAACTCCTGACAACAATCTCACAGCTTGTCTCCCAACCAACCTACAAACTACTCATGTGAGGGATCTAGGTGTGCTAATCGATAATTAACTAAACTTGAAATCCCATATCAATAAAACCACCAAAGACTGCTTCTATAAACTGCAAGTTTAAAAAAGGATAAGACCACTCTTCCACGCCAAAGACTTCAGAACCATCCTCCAAGCCCTCATTTTCTACTACTGCAACTCTACATTACTTGGACTCCCTTCCTCATACACAAAACCACTCCAAATGGTTGAAAACGCAGCAGCCCGTCTACTAACAAACACTAGGAAAGGAGGCCACATTTCCCCAGTCCTAAAAGACCTCCACTGGTTACCAATTCAGTTCAGAGTCATTTACAAATCCATCACCTTGATATAAGAAATCATTCACCAACACACCATAATCGACCTACAAATTCCTCTTCGTTTATTCAAATGCACAAGACCCACCAGGGAAGCCTACAGAGGATGCAATGCCGGTATAAATAAATAAAATCAATAAGTACGTAAGGGAAAGTGGAAAAAAACTTTCAAGAGCGAGTTCAAAAGGGCGGGAAACCGTTAAGAGGTAAACGGGTGGGGTGCGTGCAGTCCGCCTGGAGGATTGAACCCGGCGGGTTCGGTGGGACCGGGGTTTCGGCGGATCCCCCACCCCTTTCGCGGGGGGGCGGGGAACGCCTCCCGGACGGCCCCGGCCCCGTCCAGGAATAAAAAAAATAAAGTAAAGCAATAAAATCAATAAGTACGTAAGGGAAAGTTGAAAACAACTTTCAAGACCGAGTTCAAAAGGGCGGGAAACCGTTAAGAGTTAAACGGGTGGGGTGCGTGCAGTCCGCGGCCCCGTCCAGGAATAAAAAAAATAAAGGAAATCAATAAAATCAATAAGTACGTAAGGGAAAGTTGAAAACAACTTTCAAGACCGAGTTCAAAAGGGCGGGAAACCGTTAAGAGTTAAACGGGTGGGGTGCGTGCAGTCCGCCTGGAGGATTGAACCCGGCGGGTTCGGTGGGACCGGGGTTTCGGCGGATCCCCCCACCCCTTTCGCGGGGGGGCGGGGAACGCCTCCCGGACGGCCGCAGGGCGCATTTCCTCCGCGGCGGAGCGCCGCAACCGGCTCCGTGTCGGCTGGGAAGGCCCAGGGGGGGCAGGTGGCCCGCCGCTCCGGCGGCGCGTGTTATAGCCCCCCCTGGCAGCAGCTTTGCTGTTTCCCCCGCCGTTTCCTCCTTCCCCTTTGCCAACTGTTAAGTAGTCTTAACCTCATTCACTACATCTATGCAGACGATGTTCAGATTCTTATTCCCATAACAGAATCTATTAACAAAGCCATCGCACTTTGGAACAACAGCTTACAAGCCACCACTAATCTCCTCAACAGTGTAAACCTGGTCCTCAATGCCTCTAAAACTAAACTCCTCTTCATTTCCTACAAGCAAGAAAACCTCCCATCTCAGATCCATCACAAACACCTTCTCACCCACAACCATGTGAGAGACCTGGGAGTAATTATAGACAACCGTCTTCACCTAAAGAATATGATCCAAACCACAACTATAAGATATAATATTATATCTTAATGGGCCTCGAGAATGGAAACTCTTTCCTATTGATCTTGTTAGACCTTTCCGCAGCGTTCGACACGGTCAACCACGCCATCCTCCTAAACCAGCTTTCGTCCATAGGAATCAGCGGCACCGTCCTATCCTGGTTCAAAACGTTTCTCAATTACAGAGGTTACAAAGTTAAACTCCAAAACAAGGAATCCTCAAGATTTGACTCTGTCATAGGAGTCCCTCAAGGTTCTTCATTGTCTCCGACCCTATTTAATATCTATCTTCTTCCTCTCTGCCAACTTCTTACCGACCTCAATCTAAAGTACTTCCTTTACGCAGATGATATTGAAATCATCATCCCTATCAAAGACACATACTGTAAAACTCTTGAGTACTGGGAAACATGCCACCAGAAAATCAAACAAGTAGTAAACAACCTACACCTCATCTTAAACTCATCCAAGACAGAAATCCTACTCATCTCTCCTGAAAACAATATCTCCAACACTACTCTTCCCACCAACCTACCTACCACACAAGTTAGAGAGTTAGGAGTGATAATAGACAACCGGCTAAACTTCAAGGCACATATCAACAAAACAACCAAAGACTGCTTCTATAAACTCCAGGTTCGGAAGAGGATAAGACCTCTTTTCCATGCTCAAGACTTCAGAACGATCATCGAAGCAGTCATTTTTGCGAAATTAGACTACTGCAGTTCCCTATTGCTAGGTCTGCCCTCATCCTATTCCAAACCACTACAGATGGTTCAAAATTCAGCAGCCCGATTACTAACAGGCGCAAGAAAGAGAGACCACATATCTCCCATTCTGAAAGAGTTACATTGGCTACCCGTCCACTTCCGTATCATCTATAAAGCCAGATGTGTCATCTTCAAAACTATTCATCAACGCATCTTATGCACTTTAGCTGATGACAAAGGAATCGGAAAATCTCTCAGAAATAAGAATACGCGTGGGAACACAAGGTCTGGATGAACAGGCACATCATTGGAGGACAGAGGTCAATCCCAGCTAGGGACACAAGCCGCGTAGGAAAAGAAACTAACCAGGATTCCCTCAGTAACGGCGAGTGAAGAGGGAAGAGCCCAGCGCCGAATCTCCGCCACTCCGGGTTCGGGGATCTGAACCCGACTCCCTTTCGATTGGCCCAGAGCGACGGAGGCCTTCGCCCGTCCCTTCGGAACGGCTCTCGCCTATCTCTTAGGACCGACTGACCCATGTTGAACTGCTGTTCACATGGAACCCTTCTCCACTTCGGCCTTGAAGAAGAATGCTCAGTCTGTTTAAAATAAGAAAATGAACGGACCCACTCTGAAGGACCATGCTCAGTCTGTTTAAAAGAACAAAATTAACGGACCCACTCAAGGACTATGCTCAGTCTGTTTAAAAGAACAAAATTAACGGACCCACTCTGAAGGTCAATGCTCAGTCTGTTTAAAATAGCAATATCAACAGACCCACTCTGAAGGACAATGCTCAGTCTGTTTAAAATAACAAAACGGAACTGCCCAGCTAGGGACACAAGGCCTGGAGGAACAGGCACATCATTGGAGGACAGAGGTCAATCCCGGCTAGGGACACAAGGCCTGGAGGGACAGGCAAGCACAGCAATGGAGTTAAAACACCAGTAGGAACACAATGCCTGGAGGTACAGGCAGGAACAGCAACGGAGTTAAAACACATGTGGGAACACAAGGGCTGCACAGTAGATGCCGGTCAGGCACAGCGATTCATGTCAAGAACATGTGCTGCAGTGCTTACATTATCTTGAGCATAGGAGGCAATTGGAACTGCTGCAAGGCTCCTTTCAATAGCTTTTATTCATCTTGCCATTCACAAGGAAAATCGGGAAAGCCAAGCAATGGCAGGTTTACTTTCAAAAACACTAGCATTTCCATCAAGACCGGTGACAGCCTTGAGCGGTGAGGGCTCATGATATCCCCTGTCATTGAAAAAACACGTTCACTGGGCACACTGGTTGGTGGACATGACAGATATCCTTCAGCCACTTTGGCTAGGTGTGGCCAGACAGTGGACTTGTGTGCCCAATATGCCAGCGGATCTGTCTGCGTGTTCTCTATCGGCTCTGAGAGATACCGTGTCACTGACAGCTCTGCTGCTGTCTCCTCCTGTGCTTGGGAGGGCTGAGAGTCACTCAATCCAGTTACTTTCTTTCTCGCCCGTTGCACAACTGATGTATCTTTATGGCCAACATGCCTTGGGCGTTCTGACGTTGAGGTGGACGCACTAATAATAGTATCTGTCACTGACACAGTCCTTCTCCTGCCAGGGCTAGCAGCAGCACAACTCTGTGACGTGCCTGCTGTTTCCACCTGTGCTTCAAGCCTAATCTGTCTCCGCCTATGGTGCTCCTGTTCACGGACCTGTGCTAACAACAGCTCCTTCACAAATGACAGACAATTGGTCTGTAGGGCGAGTTTACCTTTCACACGGGGATCACAGACAGAGGCGAGCATGTATGTGCTGTCCTCTGTTAAAGGCCTTAATCTGTCTTTCACCTGCTGCTGCAAAACGTCCACACACTGCAGCACCTCAGCAGTCATTCCCTCTTGCCGTTTAATGCCTTCCAAATGGTCATCCAGGAATTTCACTATAGGGATGATGTCAGCCAAGGTGGAACTTCTGGAACTCAGCTCCTCCGTGACGTCCTTGAAGGGCTGCAGGATTTTTACCAGCTGACTCATGACTAACCAATCGTGATGCCCTAGGGGATTCTGCACACCTATGTCTATTGTATCAGAAAGTTCATGAAGGGGTGTCTGCAGCTCCAGTAACCTCTCCAGCATCATAAAGGTTGAATTCCACCGGGTGGCAACGTCTTGAATGAGACGCTTCTGAGGCATATCCAAATCAGTCTGCTTTTCTCGGAGAACCTGCCCCGCCCTGACACTTCTGTGGAAGTGTGCTGCTATGTTCCTGCACTTGTGTATTAACCGACGCAGGTATTCAGTCTCCTTGTCCTTGGACTCCAAGCCCAAACCTGACTTCACTACCAGATGCAGAGTGTGTGCAAAACATCGGATGTTCTTAAACCGCCCATCGCTTATTGCCTTAACCATGTTTGCACCGTTGTCTGTGACAAAAAAGCCTGCCCGCGTTTTACTGTCTCGCTGGTGTACTTTCCAGCTCGCCAGCATCTTTCTGATGCATGCTAGAATATTGGCAGCGGTATGGGAATGGTCCGTCAGGTGGGTGTTCAGTAAAGCCCACCTCCACCCTGATGCTTGTTCAGTAATAGAGCTGCTGGCTGCCCCTGCCTCTGCCATGTCCCACCAGTGTGCTGTCAGAGAGAGGTAAGAGTGTGCAGCATTCATGGCGGTCCAGATATCGCAGGTGAAATGCACTCTTCCGTCTGCCTTTCCTAGCAGTGCTTGCACGCGACTGACACAGTGCTTGTACAGGCTGGGGATGACCTTTCTACTAAATGTGGTTCTGGAGGGGACTTTGTAATTTGGAAGTACGACCTTCAAGAAACGTTTGAAACCCACATTCTCCACTAACTGCAGGGGCTGGTCATCAAGGGCAATCATTTCCCCAATGCTCCTGGTTACTACTTTTGCGGCTGCCTGCCTCCTACCCCGGGATAGCGGTACCGCACTCCACCCCATTTCCTCCATGGTGCATTGTCGCTTCTCCCACATATCAGTGGGTTTCTGGCCTGCCGCCTGACTGCTAGAAGGGTATGAGGGCGTGGGCTGACTCTGCTGCTTTCCTACCACTGCACCCTGGTTGGAAGGGGAAGGGGTCCCCTGACGGAAAATGCTACCATCCCCAGATGGCAGTAATCTTGTTGGGTGTTGCCTCTTAATATGATACTCCATGCCAAAATTTGACAGATGTCCCAGTTGCTTGCCTCTGCTAATATCCCTGGCACAGTAATTACACCGAGCATAACGCGGGTCTTCTGTCACTTTAAAATGTGCCCAGATCGCAGATTTCTTTTGTGATCCTCCTCTCTTTCCCGCCCTGGGGGTGGATGGTGGCACTGGAGTTGAGGTACTACTGGGTGTGGGTGGTGCACCCACTGCACCCGGCGAAGCAATGCCAGCGGGGGCAACAGTCACCCTCTGTCTCCCTTCTGACAGCTCTTCCTCCTCCTCGATATCAGTGGAATGTCTCCCCTGCCACAGATTTCTGGAGGTGGAGGCTAAAACAGGACTAACTGACAATTCTACCGAAGATTGCTCAGGTATTACATCTTCCGTTTCTGATGAGAATCCCATCCAAGAAGATTCTTCTTCTGAATCAGAAGCTAACAGTGCCAGCGCTACCTTGTCACCGCGAAATTTTGCAGGACACTTCTGTCCCCTGGCTGCTCTTGGGTGTGTAACTTTTGTCTGGCTAGACTCTGCCTCCTCTTCACTCTCCTCCAAAACTACAGTGCCAGAAACACGTGCTGGCGATTGCAAAGTTTCATGGTCTGATTTCTTTTTTTTTGCCATGGAACTGCCATCCCCTACAAAGACGTTTGATTGCGACAGTTGCCTTTTTACCTGTACTGGTGGTGTTGCGCCGGTGTCTTTTGCGGTGCCTCCGCTGCCATTCCCACTAAGTCGCTTGCATCTCCCTTTCCCTGACATTATGGATTTAATGTCAATGAGTACTAGTGGTAACACTGCCCACTGTCCCACAATAATAATGTTCGGTCAGTTTAAAATAACTAAATTAACAGACCCACTCAAGAAGAATGCTCAGTCTGTTTAAAATAACAAAATGAACGGACCAAGTCAAGGACAATGCGGTTAAGTCTGTTTAAAAATAGCAGATTGAACAGACTCGCTGAAGGCCAATCTTCACTCTGTTTACAATGCCCACTGCCTCACTGCCTGCCTGGCAATGCACGGAATGTGCCTGTCTGTGTGTGTGCAGTGAGTGCACAGAGAACCAGCTTCCTTTTCAGTAGATATGAGGCAGAGTACTGCCAGTGCCAGCCCTGGCACTGCCCACCCAGCACTGAACCAGTCAAGGACAATGCGGTTAAGTCTGTTTAAAAATAGCAGATTGAACAGACTCGCTGAAGGCCAATCTTCACTCTGTTTACAATGCCCACTGCCTGCCTGGCAATGCACGGAATGTGTCTGTCTGTGTGAGTGCAGTGAGTGCACAGAGAACCAGCTTCCTTTTCAGTAGATATGAGGCAGGGTACTCCCAGCCCTGGAACTGCTGCCCACCCAGCACTGAACCACTCAAGGAGAATGTTTTTAAGTCTGTTTAAAAATAGCAAATGTAACAGACTCGCTGAAGGGCAATGTTCACTCTGTTTACAATGCCCACTGCCTCACTGCCTGCCTGGCAATGCACGGAATGTGTCTGTCTGTGTGTGTGCAGTGAGTGCACAGAGAACCAGCTTCCTTTTCAATAGATATGAGGCAGAGTACTGCCAGTGCCAGCCCTGGCACTGCCCACCCAGCACTGAACCAGTCAAGGACAATGCGGTTAAGTCTGTTTAAAAATAGCAGATTGAACAGACTCGATGAAGGCCAATCTTCACTCTGTTTACAATGCCCACTGCCTCACTGCCTGCCTGGCAATGCACGGAATGTGTCTGTCTGTGTGCACTGCAGTGCACATAGAACTAAAGTAGATATGAGGCAGAGTACTCCCAGCCCTGGAACTACTGCCCACCCAGCACTGAACCACTCAAGGAGAATGCTTTTAAGTCTGTTTAAAAATAGCAAATGTAACAGACTCGCTGAAGGGCAATGTTCACTCTGTTTACAATGCCCACTGCCTCACTGCCTGCCTGGCAATGCACGGAATGTGTCTGTCTGTGTGTGTGCAGTGAGTGCACAGAGAACAAGCTTCATTTTCAGTAGATATGAGGCAGGGTACTCCCAGCCCTGGAACTGCTGCCCACCCAGCACTGAACCACTCAAGGACAATGCGGTTAAGTCTGTTTAAAAATAACAAATTGAACAGACTCGCTTAAGGCCAATCTTCACTCTGTTTATGCCCACTGCCTGCCTGGCAATGCACGGAATGTGTCTGTCTGTCTGTGTGTGTGCAGTGAGTGCACAGAGAACAAGCTTCCTTTTCAGTAGATATGAGGCAGAGTACTGCCAGTGCCAGCCCTGGCACTGCCCACCCAGCACTGAACCACTCAAGGAGAATGCTTTTAAGTCTGTTTAAAAATAGCAAATGTAACAGACTCGCTGAAGGGCAATGTTCACTCTGTTTACAATGCCCACTGCCTCACTGCCTGCCTGGCAATGCACGGAATGTGTCTGTCTGTGTGCACTGCAGTGCACATAGAACTAAAGTAGATATGAGGCAGAGTACTCCCAGCCCTGGAACTGCTGCCCACCCAGCACTGAACCACTCAAGGAGAATGCTTTTAAGTCTGTTTAAAAATAGCAAATGTAACAGACTCGCTGAAGGGCAATGTTCACTCTGTTTACAATGCCCACTGCCTCACTGCCTGCCTGGCAATGCACGGAATGTGTCTGTCTGTGTGTGTGCAGTGAGTGCACAGAGAACAAGCTTCCTTTTCAGTAGATATGAGGCAGAGTACTGCCAGTGCCAGCCCTGGCACTGCCCACCCAGCACTGAACCACTCAAGGAGAATGCTTTTAAGTCTGTTTAAAAATAGCAAATGTAACAGACTCGCTGAAGGGCAATGTTCACTCTGTTTACAATGCCCACTGCCTCACTGCCTGCCTGGCAATGCACGGAATGTGTCTGTCTGTGTGCACTGCAGTGCACATAGAACTAAAGTAGATATGAGGCAGGGTACTCCCAGCACTGGAACTGCTGCCCACCCAGCACTGAACCACTGAAGGAGAATGTGTTCACTCTGTTTACAATGCCCACTGCCTCACTGCCTGCCTGGCAATGCACGGAATGTGTCTGTCTGTGTGCACTGCAGTGCACATAGAACTAAAGTAGATATGAGGCAGGGTATTCCCAGCCCTGGAACTGCTGCCCAGTGCCCACCCAGCACTGAACCACTCAAGGAGAATGCTTTTAAGTCTGTTTAAAAATAGCAAATGTAACAGACTCGCTGAAGGGCAATGTTCACTCTGTTTACAATGCCCACTGCCTCACTGTCTGCCTGGCAATGCACGGAATGTGTCTGTCTGTGTGCACTGCAGTGCACATAGAACTAAAGTAGATATGAGGCAGAGTACTCCCAGCCCTGGAACTGCTGCCCAGCCAGCACTGAACCACTCAAAGAGAATGCTTTTAAGTCTGTTTAAAAATAGCAAATATGAGGCAGAGTACTGCCAGCCCTGCCTGGCACTGCCCAGGATAAAATGTACAGACTCACTCAATAAGAATGTTCTTTTTTTTTTTTCCCTAACAAAGAATCTGTTCTGTGTTGTCTATCAAATCTGGTTCTGTTCTGTGTTGTCTATCAAATCGGGTTCTGCTATCTTCTCTGCCTCAGCCTGCCTAAGCCCACCCTGCACGATCCCGATCCCGATCCCACCTCCCCACTGAATCGCTGACAGTGTCCGTCAGTCCTCATGCTGCTGCTGCTTTTATAGTGCTGCTGGCTCGTCAGGAAATCCTCAGAGAAGCACGGAATGACAGCGCGATTCGCTGCATTCAGTGCTTCTCTGAAAAGGTCAACGCAGATTCGCTGCGTTCCGGTATCCATGCCGACCTGTCCCACCCTTTCCTGTGAGTCACTGAGACTCACAGGACAGGGTCAGACAGGTTGGCATGGTTACCGCAGGGGCGCCGCCATTTTCAGGTAATCCGGGGCTCCGAGCTCGAGTCGCAGGTAATGGCGGTGAGAAAGCGCGCGCATGGCGATTCGCCGTATCCGACATATCTATGTTCATTTATGTCGGAAATCTGCTCGTATACGCCCCATCTTTTTTTTAAGTTAAAAAAAAATATTGAGTTGCGTTTTCCATATGCGGTCAATCCGAATGCACATCCCTAAAGGCTAGCCCGATGAGCGGGGGAAGCCAGGAGACCAGATCTCCGATAGGAGCGCAAGCAGGCCCCAGAGGAGTGGGTACCTGAGCCAGAGTCCAGAATCCAGGTAGATCCGAGACAGCCACAAGTCAGAGGAGACAGTAGCAAGAGCAGTAGAGATGGAACTCATTGCCAAGTCAGCTAGCAAGGGGCAAAGGTGGTGCTTAAGAACCCTGACCAAGTGATGTCTTCAGTCGCGGACGCCCCTGAGGTTCCCGCCATAGCGTCTTCAAAGGAGGGCTCAGTGGCGCGCGCGCACGCCTAGGAAAGCCCAGAGTGGGCGTGGATGGCGGCGGCGTCCCAGCCGCTATGAGGAACTTTGAGGTATGCGGCGGTAGAGGCTGGCCCCCGCTGCGAGCAGGCCCAGAGAGGGGAGAAGGAGAGCACAAGACGTAAGTAGACGCAGTCACAGCCGTCTTCGACTGATGGGCATCACACGAGGGAATTAGCTGGAGTGCAGGGAAGGTGAGAAAGAGTGATTGGAAAGCGGCTGCACCCCTGCTGATTTGTTTTGGTCATTCTCCAGGGACATACAAATTTTCAACTGCTAAAATGGGGTCACATGGACTAAAATTTGCGAAGCCCTAACATAGACACCCCCAAATGCCTTACCAATACGAAGTTTGCCTAGTTCTGATCATGGTTATTCAATGCTGAAATAGATAATTGCCATAATGGTTATTCAATGCTGAAAAAGAATATTGCCATAATATGATTAAAAAATACCAAGTAAGCCTAACAAAATAAAAAAATAACATTTAGAGGAAGAAACCTTTTACTTTTTACTGTAATCTGGTGGACCGCACTATTAAATATGCATTTTAGAAAAACATCAGAATGTCTCCTACTTTATCACAGAGATATTTACGAATGACTACTCGGGCAAGGTAAATAGTTATTTTAAAGGTTTTGTGCCAAATAGAAACTGGCCTTAAAGTGTGTTTGACAACATTTTGACATTCTGGAGCTAAATCCGCTCACTGTCTTGCTCTTTCGGGGGCTGTTTCTGTCAGATGTCTAGTCTAATTTATTACTGCAAAGTTACATACATCATAGCAGTGTTGCAAGAGTGATGATGTGAAATCAGCAAGTGAAATTTCTGTTGTAGTTCCTGCCACAGATATCACACAGAAGTGTGATTTCTTGCAGGTTCTAGTTACTCAGAAGGCAAAGTAATTCATTATAGATTTTTAGGAATCACTCAGAAGCTACTTGAAAATGGAATCCCTTACATACTACAAACCCTCAACAAGGGCTTTTGTTTTGTCTGGATACAAATTTTACAGCAAAGCAAAACATTTAAATACAGTGGAAAAAGAATGATTTAATTAGCCCATTGGGCCACACCACCATGCTTGTGGCCAGGATTCAGTTTCTGACTGGGGGCTTTGATTCTCAGTGTGGTCAAGGCTGAAGCAGCAGTGTTCACAGTGCTCATGGGAGTGATTACTGGTGATGCTTTAGCAACAATTATAAAAGCCAGCTTTGACTAGGCAATGAAATCACGTGAGTTGCAGAAGGCATGTCAACTTACCCTCA
This sequence comes from Rhinatrema bivittatum, assembly GCF_901001135.1. NCBI lineage: Eukaryota > Metazoa > Chordata > Amphibia > Gymnophiona > Rhinatrematidae > Rhinatrema > Rhinatrema bivittatum. The sequence goes on along the minus strand of NC_042618.1, from coordinate 242,543,673 downwards.
CTTCTTGGTCACAAGCATTAACTGTTACCTAGTGCACTATGTACAATGGAGAGGAAAGAAGATGAAAGATTAGAATAAAAACCCAGTCCTCATGGCACTGAAGTCTTCAGTCATTCATTTGTAACTAACTGGAATGAGATGTAGCACATAGGTTAACAACTGCTCACACTTCAGGATATGACAGTGTGTGGACCAAAACAGAAAACAGTTGCAAACTCACCTTAGATTTTGAAAGTTTCTTACATTGTCATTACTTAAGAAAAATATTCTTTGAACATGCTGCCATTTTTAGGGAATGAACACAAACCCTGTGGGTTCAATTCACCCAAATTTAGAACGGAGAACAATTAGCAAGAAGTAAAAATATTCACATCTTAGATAAATAAGTAAAATTCGGAGGATCTGCATGTTTCATCTTTTTAGACCCACCCTCATTTGATGTAGAAGAATATTTTATTAATTTCATTACAATATGCAAGACCCTCATCCCTTTCCTTTTTAAGCTGTCACTCCCATGATATTAGCAGCATGTAGAACTGGGCAGAGAAAATACAATAATTTATGTTCTCATTCTGATATCAGCTTTGTAAGGGAAAGAATCTAAAAATGCTTGCCCTTATTTCAGGCATCATTTAAATATGATCAAAAGCATGTATGTTGCTGTATTCCTCATGAAACAATGGGGGGAATGGAAATTTAAAAGAAAAGTAAAATCTATCATAATCTGGTGACAAAAACATTTCCATAAGGAAGCTACAGACAGTGTTATACAGGAATTATGATAGATCGCAAGGATGCAAAATAACAATCAAGGTTAATAAAATAGCTCATATTGTCCTTATTGCCTTATCTGCAGTTCTGTTCATCAAGGAGAAACATTCTTTTCAGAAACAGCACATTCCTGCTTTTCATGATTTAGAATGTTTGATCTCCATTCCATCCCTTTTAGGAGAGAATGCCCTGATGGCTCAGAACTGCACAGTAGGGATAGCAAAATGAGGAAATGGTTGTTCTTAATAGTCTTTTCTCGTGACTTGCGTATACAAGTAAAGGGGCAGATTTTAAAAGGGTTACGCGCGTAATATATGCACGTAACCCTTTTAAACCTGCTCCTGCGCGCGCCGAGCCTATTTGCATAGGCCCGGCGACGGCGCAAGCCCCGGGATGCGCGTATGTCCCAGGGCTTGAAAAAAGGGGCGGGGTGTGGGTGGGGTGGGGCAGGGGCGGGACCAAGGCCTTCGGCACAGCGGCTGTGCTGGGGGATTGCACGCCGGCACTCGGCGGCGCGCGCAACCTACGCCTGTCCGGAGGCAGGTGCAACTTATAAAATAAAGGTGGGGTGGTTGGGTAGGGGAAGGGAAGGGAAGGTGGGGGGGCAGAAGGAAAGTTCCCTCCGAGGCCACTCCGATTTTGGAGCGGCCTTGGAGGGAACAGGGAAAGCCATCGGGGCTCCCCTAGGGCTTGGCGCGTGCAAGGTGCACAAGTGTGCACCCCCTTGTGTGCGCTGACCCCGGATTTTATAACATGCGCGCGGCTGCATGCGTATGTTATAAAATCGGGCATAGATTTGTGCATGCCGGGCTGCGCGCACAAATCTACGCCCGCGCGTGGCTACTAAAATCTGGCCCAAAGTGTGCAACAATGAAGAAGCACAATACTGACCGCATAAGTACCATAAAAGATGAATTTTAAAAGCTGGGCATGTGCCAAAATCAGGAGATGTGCGTGCATCTAGCACATGCACGTGTTCACTTGATTTTATAAGCTGCCCACATGCGCGCACAAGAACCGATAAGCAAATATCTCATATCGGGGGACAAAAGGGGCCATATGTGGGCAGGACATGGATGTTCTGGGGTGGGCCAAGAGATATGCTTGCAAATAGTTACGTGCCTGGGTGCACGCCCAGGTATATTTCAGTGTAAAGTTACTTCTGCTATGGATGAGGTGTAAGTCTTAATAAAACTATTTCCAGGCATCTATGAAATGTTTGAGGGGTCTGGTTCAACTGGGGGGAGTGCAGGTTAAAGAACCAGGGGGCTTTGGAGCACCTAGCTTTAGGCTGGGCAAACTGGTGGATGAATTGGTGAAACTGGCATGGCCTGGATTTGTCTTTTATAAAATTCTCTGACTTGCACGTCCCAAAGCCCCGAGTTATGGTGCTGCGCCTGCACAATCTTCAAATTACGAGCACACGTATGCATGCCAGGGCTATTTTATAACATGCACGTGTATGTGCACATCTATACACATACAGTCCATTTCATTCCCAAATTAGGTTTCTATGGACAGCACTTTCATTCTACACAACTTCACCATTACCTGCTAGGATTCAGCTGACGAACTAAATAATTGAATCACAATCAGATCTCTCTGATCTGCCTCCTGAGATCCCACATCTTAGCCTCCAAAGGATCTCTCTCTGACCAAAGCAAACAGAATCAGATACCCATATTGTGGAGCATGCAGGGCACCACAAACACTTTGCACGCTGGCTGAAGTTAGAAGCAGAAAGCCTCAAATTTGACTGAAATAGCAGGAATATATTTTCAGGAGTTTAATGTACACTATGTAACTTTCTTGGTGGATGAATGGCACTGTGGTAATATCCTTCAGAGCCAGCAGATGGGTACAGGAATTGAGTTTACAGCCCAGATAAGAGGGTATTTCCAAATGAAAAGTCTATATGTATTTGGGTCATTTGATATTTGCAGGCAGAGAGGAAGGCATTTAATAAACTGTCTGTGGTGACTCCTCATGTATGGTTTGAATATATTTTTTTAGGCAGATATCTGCCCCAAACCAGCTTTTATAACAATCACTGTTTTTGGCTGTCTAGAGGTCAAAAAGGATTTGGGTATTCCTAGCCCTCTATACAAATGAATAAAACAGCCAAAAAAGAACACCTGAAACTTGCATTCTTTTAAATATAAAAACTAATTTGTGACACGATGTGGTTATTCATTGTAAGCAACAAATTAATATCATATTACCTGGTTACTTTCTAAGCTATTTGTACATATTTGCTGGTTTACTTTCCAACACAGTGTATGCATGTCAGTCAGCGTGACTACCGTAATCTCTCCGTTCACTTTTTTTTCAATAATGCAGCTCTCCGAAACAGTTTGTTAATAGAACCAGAGCAATTCAAAATTACATCTGAAAGATATGCAATAGGATTAAAACCACAGACTGTGCCAGAATAAATATAAACTCTCACTGCACTGATACAGTTGCTGGAGCTCACATGTTATGTATGCAGTTATAATTCTTTTCTGCAAGCATTCAAGAATACATTAAGGGATAATAGATGCTATCACTGAAAGCTAAAATAAATCAGCTGGCTAATTCTGCTTCAGATCTGTTTTTCGCTGACTCCATGTTGACTTTATTTTCCAGGCCCCTGCATTTATTTTTGATCAGTCATTCAATTTTAAACATGAGCTGAAACATGTGCCGTTGATATGACCATGAACAAATTAAACAGCCCTTATCAGAATCAGGATTGTGGCCATGTCACTAACCAGAGGAACTGGCTGCTGCCTGTGTCTGGATCATTTAACACAGCTGATTATTTTGTTCTGTGATGTTTTGGTTTCTCCTGAGTTTTCCAAGCTGATTAGTAGTTTCTGGTGATGGCACTTCCTTAGTTAATGTTGTAGTCAACTTTGAGGGAAAATCAATGGCCATTTTCCTAAAGGGTACTGCAAATTTAGGTAAACTGAGGCTTAGTAATCCATCTGTTGGCTTGTAGATGTGCTTTCAGACTGTGATTTCTTCTGAAAAGAAGATAAACAGAATAGCATATATGCACTGAGATAGTGCTGTCTGACCTCTAAGTACCATTTGCACAAATAAAAGATAGCCTGAAATAACACTCTCAAGTTTTAAACATGCCATAGACATGCCTGCGTGCTCATTTTAACCTCTTTTTTTTTCTTCCCATCCACCCTTCCGTTTTCTTCTTTTCCCTTCTCCCCTTCTTATCCTGTTTCTTCCTCTCTCCCTCCCTCCCTTTCTTGCCACTCCTGACAGATACAGAATGCTGCTTTCTTCCTGGAGCTCCTGACTTACCTCTCTCTCTCTTGTCATCCCCACACCAGGCCCCCACTGCATGCTTCCAAGCTCTGTGCAGGGTGGGGAGGGGGCTCCCTCTGTGAGGGGCTCCTGACTTACCTCTCTCTTGTCATCCCCACACCCCACACTGGGTCCTTTGGCTTGGTTCACAGCCCACTGGGCCCCACTGCTTGCTTTCTATTTCCCTGCTGGGTGGGGTGGGGGGGGGGCTGCCTCTTCCTACCCAACACTGTGAGGGGGCTTCTGAGACAATGCTCTCTTCTTGGCTTCCATAAACTAAGAATTATTTTATCCACAGACTTGTGCAGGCTGCTAATGCTGGTGCCTAGTCTGCAGTTTTATAAGACAAAGTTGTTGTTTGGAAAGGTAATTAAAAAACAAAAAACACATTTCTGGTTATCTTTCTTTTCCAGGGATGGGTTCCTCAATGAAATAAAATATTTGTTCTTCCAGGAATTGTCAAAATCAGTGTGTTCTTGGTTTTTTTTTTATCAGTGTTCTAGAGAAATTCATTTAGGGGCTAGTTTTCTAAAAAGCTTGGAAACTATTTGGGCCATTTTAAAATGCATAGCTAATTTAGGAAAGAAATTTTATTTATTTATTTATTTATTTATTTTATTTATTTATTTATTTATTTAGAATTTTTATATACCGGCAATCATGAAAACATATCTTGCTGGTTTACATAAAACAGGGGTGCATTATATACATAAAAACTAGAACTGTGGTGACCGAAGGTACAGTTACATTTAACAAGGGTAGCCGAACTTGGAGAGGAAGAAATAGGAGAGAATAGAAATAGTTAAACAATATACAATTTAAGTATAGTATACAAAATAAATGTTATATACAAGAGGCATGGTGTTTTAGGAGTCATTGGATTGTGTCAATGGGTTGTGTCCGGAAAAGCTTGCTTGAATAACCAAGTCTTAAGTTTTTTCCTAAAAGTTGGGAGGCAGGGCTCCTGTCTGAGGTCTGTAGGAATGGAATTCCACAGAAGAGGGCCAGCTGTGGAGGTGGCGCGATCTCTTATGGTAACGTGTCTGGTCGTTTTTGCTGGGGGAACTTGGAGGGAGCCTCTGTGAGCATCTCTGGTAGGTCTGGTAGAGTTATGTGCTTGGAGAGGGAATTGGAGATCGAGGGTGGTGAGTTGATGTATAGTTTTGTAGGTGATAGTTATGGCTTTATACATGATGCGGAACTATACGGGTAACCAGTGAAGCTCTTTCAGGACGGGGGATATGTGGTCTCTTTTCCTTGCGCCTGTCAAGATTCGGGCTGCTGAATTTTGAACCATCTGTAGAGGTTTGGAGTAGGATGAAGGTAGACCTAGCAATAGGGAATTGCAATAGTCTAGTTTCGAAAAAATGACTGCTTGGATGATCGTTCTGAAGTCTTGAGCGTGGAAAAGAGGTCTTATCCTTTTCAGGACCTGGAGTTTATAGAAGCAATCTTTGGTTGTTTTGTTGATGTGTGCCTTGAAGTTTAGCCAGTTGTCTATTATTACTCCTAGGTCTCTAGCTTGTGTGGTAGGCAGATTGGTAGGAAGAGTACTGTTGGAGGTGTTGTTCTCAGGAGAGATGAGTAGGATTTCAGTCTTGGAGGAATTTAAGATGAGGTGTAGGCTGTTGAGTAGCTGTTTGATTTTTTGGTGGCATGATTCCCAGTAGTCAAGAGTATTAGAGTATGTGTCTTTGATGGGGATGATGATTTGAATATTCATATATTCAAATCATATTTTCATATATATATTCATATATATTCATATATATTCATATATATATATATTCATATATATTCAAATATATGATTTGAAATTCTCTTTGAAAATAATCAAGTGCAAACCGTATGGGTTACAACGCACACATGTACCTTGCATCTGCTCTCTGTGTGCCTGGTTGGGGGTCCAAGGGGTTGAAAAATCAAATGCACACAGGTCATCTCCTCCCCCCCCCCACCCACATACCTCACAAAAGCGTCTTTTCTTGATATGGCTTAATGCACGCGCACTGTGCAACCTGCCCTTACTTCTGGTCCCATTCGGAGAAGGCAATTGTCAGTCAGGTCAATTTTACCCAGGTAAATTTATTTATTTATTTATTTGTGGGTTTTTATATACCGATAATCATTTGGAACATCTAATCGGTTTACAGGGAAACAGCAAATTCAGCAACAGGCTTTACAAATAACTTAGTGAGCAACAAATTCAGAAACAGTCTATAGCAAGGTAGTGAAAGTGACTAATATGAGAGATTATGTATTACTATGTATAACAATGTTTAGAAGGAAGTCGATATATATGACAAACTATGTACATACATAAACATTTAGCTTGGTAAACGAGTAATTAAACTCTCTTAAAGGAATATTTTCTCCGAGATGTAGAATATCATTATGTATAAAAGATGAATACATATAAGGTGTGGCTGAGAGAGTGACAAATGGAAACAGCATTGGCGGAAAGGGGAGCAGGGGACCGGCGAAGGGAGGTAAGGTAGTTCACGAAGGGGGGGGGGGGAGTAGAGGGTAAAGGAAGGGGAAGGATGGCTCAAGTGAAGGCTTGCTTGAAGAGCCATGTTTTGAGGTTCTGTTTAAATTTCTTATATCATGGTTCCTGTCGCAGAGTGTGAAGCATATTATTCCATAAGGAAGGGCCAGCAGTGGAGAGGGCACGGTTTGCGGTGAACTTCAGTTTCGTCAGCTTATGTGAGGGAGTATGTAAGGTAGCTACATGTTGTTTTCTGGTGGGTCTGCCAGTTTCATGGAAGTAGAGGTGTTCCATGAACCATTGCATGTCATTGTTGTGGAGGGATTTATGAATTAAAGTGAAAGTTTTATATTGTATCCGGGATGATATGGGTAACCAGTGAAAGTGTTTGAGTACTGGGGTGATATGGTCATTTTTATGTACATTCGTAAGGATATGGGCAGCTGCATTTTGGAGAATTTGTAAGGGTTGGATCGTGCTTTTCGGGAGACCTAGGAGAATGGCATTGCAGTGGTTGATTTTAGTCAGAATGATGGCTTGTAGTATAGTGCGGAAATCATGGAGGTGAAGTAAGGGTTTGAGTTTTTTTAATGTGTGTAGTTTGAAAAAGCCATCTTTTAGGGTTGTGTTTATGAATTTTTTTAGATTAAGTTGATTGTCTAAGATGACACCAAGGCTGCTGACGTGAGAGGAGAAAGTAATGGGGGGTGTATAGTGATTGATTGAAGGGGGATTGATGGTGATAATGTTGGGGGAAATGGCTAATAGCTCGATTTTTGCAGTGTTAAGGGTGAGGAAGTTGTCGGTGAGCAGAGCGTTGATGGCGGGGAGGGCTGATTCCCAGGTCTTGATTGCATTAGGCAGTGTGTCAGTGATAGGGATGAGAATCTGAATGTCACCAGCATATATGAAATGCGGAAGCCCAAGGTCAGACAGGAGACGGCATAGGGGAAGGAGGTAAATGTTAAATGAGGTGGAAGAAAGTGAGGAGCCTTGTGGAATGCCTTGTGCCAAGTTATATGATTTAGATTCGTTGTTCCCAATTTTTACTCTATATTGTTGATTACTGAGGAAAGACTGAAACCAGAGGAGAGCGGATCCTGAGATGCCAATTTCTAGGAGGCAATTAATATATTGTGATTGACAGTATCAAAGGCGGAGGAAATATCAAGTAGGGCAAGGATATAGGATTGACCATTGTCGAGGGCTTTTAGGATGTAGACGGCCAGTGAAATGAGGAGGGTTTCCGTACTATGGTGTTTACGGAAACTGTATTGGGAGGGGAAAAGGATGTGATTCTCATTCAAGTAGTCTGTTAGTTGGCGATTGATGATTTTTTTCTAAGATTTTGGATAGGTATGGGAGGTTGGAAATGGGGCAAAAGTTGGCAGGTTCAGCAGGATCAAGGGAGGGTTTTTTTAAGGATGGGTTTTATAATGGCTTGCTTTAATTGGTTTGGGACAGAGCCAAGAGTTATAGATCTATTTAAGATGAGGGAGATGGGTTTGGCAATTGTATTAGCGATGGTGAGGAGGGTTTTTGTGGGAATGTTATTGGATGGGTGTACTGCTGGTTTAATTTAGTTAAGGATGAACTAAACTTCCATTTCGGTGATGTTCATAAAGAACGGGAGGTTTGGAGGGAGTTCGGATGCTAGGGTATTAGTGGTGGTGGAAGGGGGAACATCTACAATTTGAGAAGAGTGGGTGTTTGTGGGTGATAGAGGTACAGGGAAGCGTGACATAATGTTGAGGATTTTATCGTGAAAGTATTGCACGAGGTTTTCACAATTGGCCTGGTCGTCAGAGTCGGGGCCGGTGTAGGAGGGTGATTTGGTTAAGCTGGCCGCAAATTCAAAGATGGGAGGGTGGGAGGGGATGAAGCTGCGCTGCCGGTGCAGGCTGAAAAAGGGGAGTCTGCCCACGCTGATTTCCCCTTTTCTATCGGCTGCCGCCCCACACCCCCCCTCCCTCACTGGGCCCTCCCCCTAGGCCTGCCTACTTTGCCTTCCCCACCCCATCGCACTCTCCTCTCTTACTGAGTCGCGGGCTCTTTAACATGATAAGCCTACTTGAAAAAACATAAAATCATACCTTGTGATATAAGGATATATCTTTTTTTTTTTTCACTTTTCTGCCATGATTTTTCTTTTCAAACTCTCATAAACTCTAGGAACATTGAGTTTATGGTGTAAAGAATAACTATTTTGATGATTCTCAACTTTAACATTTTGCCTTTCCGAGCACTACTGATAGATGGGAAATTACAGCTAGGATCCTTGCTTTGCCGTGATGCTGCAGGAAAGGCCACAAAATCTGCCTCTTCCCGCGGAATCGCCACCTGAGACTGGAGCCTGAGGCTGTCAGGCTATGCCTTTAATCACCTCCTCCCCTGGCCAGTTACCCCTCCCTTCCATGTTGATCAGACAGCAGGAAGAGGAAGAAAGCATTAGCAAGTGCGACTGCATCCTCCTGCTATGCTGTCCAGGCTCTGGCTGCTGCTCCAAACATGCGGCAGAATGGTATCCTGTGCGGTTCAAAGCAGAAGTTGGGCCCTGAGCAACAGAAGAGGACGATGTGACTTGAGGCACTGATGGGAGGGAATGGGGGATTGGGTAATAGGGGGCCTTGTAAAAAAGAGGGAATCGGGGGGATATGGTTTTTCGAGAGGGATTGGAAAGATGGTCTTTGTGTGTGTGCATGTGTAAAAAGGAGGCTGGGGAATCAGAGTGAGTGTGAAGGAGGAGCTACGAACAGGGTGGACGGTTGTGTTTGTATGGGTGCCAGGGATAGAGACAGAAAAGAAGAGGACTGGGGGTTGAGACAGGGGAGTGAGAGGGCATGGAGATGTGAGGGAGAGCTGGGATGGAGCTAGAGGAAGGACACCTACCCCTCATCTCTCTGGATCCTCTCCTATTTCTTCTCCCTCCCCTTGCAATCAAGATACCAGAATCTCCTTTTGCCCCATACATATCCTCCCCAATTCCAGAACCACTCTACCCTCCTCCTCCCTATCCTGCCTTATTCTGCCCATCCCCAATTTTCCCTCCTCCTCTTCCCCCATTCTCCTCCATCACCATCACCACATCCCCAAACCTCCCTCCCTTCTTCTCACCCCCATACTTGATCCTTTCTCCTTCTCTCTTCTCCATATGTTCCTCCCAGTTCACTCACCATTCTCCAGTCTTCTCTCCATCTCCTCTCCCCATCCCTGAAATATCTTCCTCTCCTCCCCCACATCGATATCTGAAATTCTGCACCCATAAATCTCCCAAAAGAACAAAGGGCCTGATTTACTAAGGCATTTCTCCCATTCTGTTTCTACAGGAAAAATGCTTAGGGGCGGATTTTAAAAGGCCCGCGCGCGCCGGCGTGCCTATTTTGCATAGGCCGCCGGCACGCGTAAAGCCCCGGGACGTGCATAAGTCCCGGGGCTTTCGAAAAGGGGAGGGAGGGGGCGTGTCCGGGGGCGTGCCGCGGCGTTTCGGGGGCGGGCCCGGGGGCGTGGCGCCAGCCCGGGGGCGTGGTCGAGGCCTCCGGACCAGCCCTCAGGACCGGAGGACGGAGCGGGGCTGCCGGCGACGCGCGCAAAGTTACGCCTGTTTTCAGCAGGCATAACTTTGCCGACAAAGGTAGGGGGGGTTTAGATAGGGCCGGGGGGGTGGGTTACGTAGGGGAAGAGAGGGGAAGGGTGAAGAAAAGTTCCCTCCGAGGCCGCTCCGAAATCGGAGCGGCCTCGGAGGGAACAGGCAGGCCGCGCTGGGCTTGGCGCGCGCAGGTTGCACAAATGTGCAGCCCCTTGCGCGCGCCGACCCCGGATTTTATAAGATACGCGCGGCTACGCGCGTATCTTATAAAATCCAGCGTACTTTTGTTCGCGCCTGCTGCGCGAACAAAAGTACGCGCTTGCGTATCGTTTGAAGATCTACCTCTTAGTAAATAAGGCCCTAAATTATTCTGATACAAAGCAAAGTTGGAAAACTATTTTATTTTTATTATGTAGAATAAATGAACATAATTAAGCATTCAAAATAATTTGAATTTAGACAATAGAATTTTCCCCTGAGCTGCAGAAAGGAAACCAGGGGCTGTGATTATAATGAATGAAGATGAAAAAGAAAAATCAAAGTGACATTGGAGGGGGGGGGGGGGGGGGCGGTGTCAATCTATAGGCATCTCTCTCAAAATATTTTAATTATATCTAGCTATGTTGTTTCTTTGTTTTTATCTTTTATTTTATCATGGGCCACAGCGTTTTACAATAATTCAAGCAGAGACCTTGCATTTTGTGCTCTGACATGTGATGCATTCCATTTGGAGTTATTTAAGGTTGTTTGTCATAGCCTACTGCTCGGCTCAGGGAATTTCTTTCTTTCTTTCTTTCTTTCTTTCTTTTTTTAATCATTATAAATGACTTTCCTTTCCCCCTCCCCCAGTCAAGTAGTCGTGGTTTTGGCAATGACATCCCCCCACAGGGAGATAAGGGAGTTTTACCATGTCAGTGACCAGAGGCAGCCACAGAACATTAGGCAGGCTCCTGTCTGTCGAGGAGTCAAAGCTGCCTGAAACAGCGGGGTCAGTCTGCTCTCCAGCACACTGATATTATCTCATTAGTGGTGGCATTTATTGCATGGGAGTAATACAAAAAGAAAAAAAAGAGCAAGCAAATGGTTATAGGGTTAGGCAGAAAAACAGTAAAATGAAAATGATTTTGTCTTTTTTTTGTTGTTAAAAAACCAGCGGTCAGGTTCCACAGAGAATGCATGCATGGGCTAATACAGAACTGCAGTGTAACATATGCAGAAGTGGCTCTAAGCTGTTATGTGGGAATGTTTGGGTCTCAATTTGGTGGCCAAGCTGCACATAGTAGCATTATTTTTAACCTGACACAGTATGTAATATACACTGATTCAAGCAATGACTGAAAGTATAGCTATATATATATTTTTTTTTTTATTTTTTTTTTTAAAGCAGCCTAATTTGCGGCTGTTCCTCTGCAAAAGTGGTTATCTTAACCACCCCCAGGGAGCAGAGTCATTTCACTCTTACTTTTCAGCAAGTGTTAGCTGGAGGGGCTGCTGCTAAGCTTCCCTAAAACCGAACAGTAGTATTTGATGAAAAATCTGTGCTCATATATTGGACGCATGTTACCAGACACACAAAGGGGTTGAATTAGCACAAGTTTGAAACTTGTGAGTAGTAGTGCCAATCCTCAAGGTTTCAACTGTAGTTACTGTCCATTTGCACATCTTTTATACACATTTATAACTTATGCAATTCAAAGGAAAACTGGAGTTACAGCAGTTGTAGCGTCTGATTCCCCTGTGAACCGGATGCACCATGCTCTTTTTAACCTCCCAACTTTACTGTGCATGTGATCCTCTCAGGTTTTCAAGTTGCCTTACACCTGATAAACAGTGAACCCTGTGTCCTTCATATATAGATCAAAAACTAGTATTTATCTTGCATGACGGAAACATAATCTTCCTTGACTCCATGCCCATGTCATAATAAAAAAAAATATGCGAGAGAACAGTTGGTGATTAAGATATACAATACTCAGTGGTATTACATAGAGATGTGAATCGTGTCCTCGATCGTCTTAACGATCGATTTCGGCTGGGAGGGGGAGGGAATCGTATTGTTGCCGTTTGGGGGGGTAAAATATCGTGAAAAATCGTAAAATCGTGAGCCGGCACATTAAAACCCCCTAAAACCCACCCCCGACCCTTTAAATTAAATCTCCCACCCTCCCGAACCCCCCCAAATGACTTAAATAACCTGGGTGTCCAGCGGCGGTCCGGAACGGCAGCGGTCCGGAACGGGCTCCTGCTATTGAATCTTGTTGTCTTCAGCCGGCGCCATTTCCAAAATGGCGCCGGCTGAAAAATGAAGACAAATGAAAATGAAAAATGAAAAATGAAAAAAATGAAAAATGAAGACAAATGGCCGGCGCCATTTTCCGGCGCCATTTTGGAAAATGGCGCCGGCTGAAGACAACAAGATTCAATAGCAGGAGCCCGTTCCAGACCGCTGCCGTTCCGGACCGCCGCTGGACACCCAGGTTATTTAAGTCATTTGGGGGGGGTTCGGGAGGGTGGGGAATTTAATGTAAAGGGTCGGGGGTGGGTTTTAGGGGGTTTTAGTGTGCCGGCTCACGATTCTAACGATTTATAACGATAAATTGTTAGAATCTCTATTGTATTGTGTTCCATAACGGTTTAAGACGATATTAAAATTATCGGACGATAATTTTAATCGTCGAAAAACGATTCACATCCCTAGACATAGTGGTATTTTATAGACTGACCTGGCTGAAAACTGCCTTCCTTCTCCAAACAAACTGTGGGCTTCCATTGTGCTTAGCTAGGTTAAAAAAAAGACAGCAGGCACATATTCGATTTTGTGCCATTCCTGCTACTGGCACAAACAGCGGCTGTAAAATACATGGACGTCTTTAGAATGTACACTCTGCGCCAAGACATTTTGAAAGTTTTATTTTGCTTAGAGAGTTTGTTACAAAGTGCGTGTGTGTGTGTGAGCTTTGCACCCCTGTGGGCTATTGAGATGTGCCCAGCAATAACCAAGAAATTAGTAGGCGGTAAGTCATAAACCAGTGGTTCCCAGTCATCAGAGTCCTAATTTGGCCATGCTTGCTTTCTGCATTTTGGGGGAAATTTTGTAGATGGCCGCATGAGTTTAAAGTCATTCACTCACGGACTTTCTATTGACTTTCAAAATTATCGAACCAAAACTACCCATGCACATTTACACCCAGATAATTTGTGCAGATAGCTTTCCCTCATAAAAACTATGCACATACTTTTGCAAATCCGAACGTATGTGTGTAAATGCACGTTGCTGTCCCTCCCTGCCACCAGGAATGCCTCTTCCCACTGCAGGGAAACTTCCATGCACAAGTTTACCCACATATAGGGCGGGCAGATTTACAAAAGACCGTTTCCATGGGTAAAGCACTGTTTTACCCACAGAAATGGCTTTTGGAATTGCCCTCTGTGTGGTTCAGAGGCTAACAACTGCCACATCGGAGTCATAGCAGACTAGCTGTCAGTCTCCATATACAAGTCTATGAGATGTACCTGCTGCAATTTCTGTAAACTCAGGAACTGAGGCTTGTATTTTCAGAAGACTGATTCAGACTTGAGGTCAACATTTCATCTAACTAATGCTAAAGTTGCCAACAAACAAAAACAATCTTTAGGGAAAATGTCAGCTAAATATATAAATTAATTCAAAATATATACCAACATTTTTTTTTAGGGGTTATTGTCTCCTTTAAGGTCTGCTATGCTTATACACAAGAAAACTGCATCTAGCAGCATTGAGTCTTTGATTCTTAATTGATAGTACTGATCTTTTTACCTGTAGCCATCTAACTATAAAAAATGCTGCCTAACAAAAACAAAATAATCTTATATAGGAAATCATTCCTAGGACTACATGGATGAAAATCAATAAATACAGATTTTGTTCAGCTCTAATTTGAAGGCATGTAGTATTTTGCCATAACAGTTGTTATGTTCTTTATGTAAGCAATGACATCTGTCAGGATGTACATGAAAGAATGTCACATATGCCACATGGTGCAGCATGCGGCACAAGGTCAAAGTCCCGGAGCTGTCAGAAGTACCTTAGACTGTTGCACACATAAAGTGTCCTAGAACCAAAATGTTCTCATTTTTATTTTGAAAATGAAGAAAATGCTATTTACAAAACAATTTTTTTGCTTTATTTGAAAACTTGTTTTAACTGTCTTTTTAGAGATTTAATGAAACGAGCAGTTTCTGTTACAAATCCGGAAGTGGACCCCTGTTCCGAGGTAAGGTTAGTGCCGCCAAAGAGGGAGTCAACCCTCTCTGGTCCCTACCGTCGGAGGGCAAGGCTTGAAAGTTCACCCGTCGAGTAAAGACTTCGCCCTGGAAGCTCGGGGTTCCCCCAGGAGGAGCCCATAGGAACCCGGCCGCTGGGACTTAGGAGACTCCCTCAAGACTGAAGATTGGTCTGGATGCAGGCGCCTCCTGCAGGTCATTTGATTCCAGACGGCTGGCGCCTCCAGCAGGTCGAGTCAGTCCAGGAGTAGAAGTTGAAGAGTGGTCGAAAGCCGTTCCGAGGGTCGAAGCCAGGAGAAGGGTCCGCAGCCAGTCCAGAAGCAAGCCAGGAGAAGGGTCCACAGCCAGTCCAAGGTCAAGCCAAGTGAAGAACAACAGCCGGTCCAAGGGTCGGAGCCAAGAATCAGTCCAACGAGGAAGGAGAACAGATGCAGGACAAAGACCAGGAACGGAGATCCGGAACACCAGCACGGAATCCTGAACCAGAAGCCTCAATACCAAGGCAAGGTCTGAGGAGCAGACCTTGCCTTAAATACCTAGTATGAGGGAGGAGTCTCAGGAGGGAGCCACGACCATTTCCTGTCGTGGCCCCTTTAAATCTTATCTTCAGCCGCGTGCACGGCTCTAAGGCAGCCAGGAAGGGGGAGGAGTCAGCTCAGCCTCGCTGGGCTCCGTGGCCGGCCTAGGCAGCGGAAAGAACACCTGAGGAGGCTCCCTGCTCCTGCAGGAGCCTCCGGGCCCACCCAATGCTGCGGGTGAGTACCTGGTCCTGACCGCCGCAGCCGGCGGCCATGACAGTCAACCCCAGTCGCGGCTTGCCGCAGCCGGTGGCCATAACAGTTTCTGATGTCATCAGTGAAGACACAGAAGACATCCAAGTAGTTCCACAAGGAGCCCGCAGAAGCACCAGGTGCAATCCAGAATGCAGATTATTGAAATAATGTTTAATCCCCTGCAATGATTGTCAGTTACCTGCAGACTTTACACCAGTTTTTGAAGGGAAAGTGCATGTGTAATTTCTCTTTAAAATTTATCCTAGAAAAATCACCAGCACACTTATATACCTTTGTAGAAAAAATGCATGCATATTTTCAAAAATGAAAAAAGTATGCAAATAAGTCAAACCCCTCCAAAACCCTACCCCTCGGTATGCCTCTTCTTACTGCTGGTAAAAGCATGCACAGAGAGGTCCCAGGAATGTACTTTTATCTGCTTACAGACCAGACAATTTTCTAAAAGCCCTTTTCCATGGGCAAAAATGCTATTTTAGTGGCAGAAATGTCTTTGAAAACTATCCTCCCTATAGGCTGACTAGACACCAAAGTCCCTAAACCATGCTCCCCATACCAGAAGAAGGCCTCTGAATAATCTGGGAGGTGATGGATCCCCTCCTGAGATGCACTGTCTCCCTCCTACACCTCCCCCCCCCCCCCCCCCCCCATCACCCTGTACTCTTTCTGGGTCCAACTGCTAGGGATGCCAGCTCACCACAGCTCTTCTGAACAGAATGATCCAATCCCAGTTTTGTCCTGTTGCATGCATGGAGCTGTAGTTTGGACTGTTTAAGAGAAATCAGAACTACAGCTCCATACATGCAATGAAGCAAAACCAGGACTGGATCAGCCTGTTCAGGAACACCTGGGGGTGAGGTATAAACCCTGCCAAGTGCCATAGCTTGCGCATGTAACATTCAACTTACATATCTAACAAGTTAGGCTCCTATGCTTAAGAGTTAGGTTTTTAACTTTAAATTATGCACACAAGTTAAACGTTAGGCTCATAAGTTTGAAAGTTGTACATAACTTGAAATAGGACATAGACTCATATCAACATATTCAATACAAAGAAAGCAACTGGAATTTTTCTTTCTTCAATGAAGTACGTCCTTTCAAATTTTGTACCTCCTGTTGCCCTTGCCACTGTCTCGAGATCTCTGCTTGCTGATTTTGTTGCCCCTGGTCATGCTGGTGCCCTGTTCAGTCGTGCACTGCAAAAGCTGACCCTGGACAACACTGCAATGAGGTAATGAAATCTGCCAAAATGTGCAGTGTCCTACCTGCTTTAAAAAAAGGGCCATTGCTTTTGGTTTGTGCCCCTTAACATAATGTGCAGACCTTGAGCTAAAAGGATGATTGAAACACACAGTTGCATAATGCTGTCTGGTCAATCACAATGACTGACATTTCTTGATTCTTTTATGTAGAAATAGGAGTCAAACAAGTTGCTGGTGATACCTTTTTATTGGATTAACGCAATACATCTGTGACTAGCTTTCAAGAGTTATTCATCCTGCCAGTGAAGAAACAACACAGTTACACTGGGTTTAAATAGTACATCAGGCATGAGGTTGCCTGCATGTGCCGTTCCAGCTCAGTATAGGATAGGGGTGGTTAACAGAGGTGACAAAGGCAATAACAGTTTTAGTTTCAAAGCTACTCTCTCTCATAATGGATGAGAAATTCAGTGTCCTTTTGTTTTTGTTTCAAAATGTTTGATCATTTCAATTTATAATGTTTTACATTTTAGGGTACTTCTAGAATTTCCTTTGAGTACCCCAGTTGTGAGGTCAATAAGGAAGTGATCTTCCCTTGAAAAATGTTTAGCTACTGAAGTTTCACTCTATTCTTCTCTGTAATGTGTTCCTTTACATCTGTCAAGTAGGTTTGCCAACTTTTCCACAGACCAGATCTGGACACTCAAGGACTGAAGGGGTGGCACCCTCCCCTCCCCCTCATTTGCATACATTTGCATAACATAAAATCAAGAAATATAAATCATAAGAATAAAATCATACTAATAAAAAGAAAAACTATTTCAACACAGTTGATGAACAGAATATCCAACTGGTAAATTTAAAAAAGTTTTTAAACAGCAATAACATTTCTCAAAATAGCAGACATATCAATTAACACCCATTAATTAAAACTAATGGTTAAGAATTCCCCACGCCCCATACCTGTGAATTCTAAAGACTAAATAATTATTGTGGATAGACAGTGTGCATGGACTTATCTCTCTCTCTCATATACACACACACACACACTCACACACGCACACACTCAGTCTAAAACAGGGGTTTCCAAATATAGGAGGTCATTTATCAAAGTGCTATATGGTGTTTTCGCATGCATTAACAAGTTTAATGCTTGCGATAACATGTTAACACATGCAAAAAGATCTATACCGCACATCACGATGCAAATTTTAAAAAGAGGAGGGATTGGGGAGGAGTTGGGGGAGGTCTCATGTAAAGTAGGATTTGCTAGCGCGTTATGCGAAAAATTTGGCCATTATCGCAGGTCATTAACGCGGATAATAGCTACACCTTTTTTATTTGCGCTAAGGTGTTATTGCAGATTATATCGCTGACCGCGGTATTAGCGCGGCACATAGCACATGCAATGAAAACTCAAAACAATACCCACACAGCTACCCAGCCTTCCTGGTCCAATAAAAATGCTTGTTTTTAGTAGGTCTGCCTTCCTGATACCATTTGCTCACTGCCAGGTGGCCACTTCATGCCTCACCAGTCTCGTCGCAGATGACAGCATATGGAAGCAGGACAACCTGAACAACAGGCAAGGCCACTTCCAAGATATCACAGGGAGTTACCAGCAGCGCAGGCAGAGTCTCTGCTCCCGCAGGCTCACAGGCCTGGCCGGAGCTGGTGCCTGGCCCAAGCTGAGGATAAATAGGCATGCCTGAGGACTTTTTGGTAAGCAGGTATCGTCTCAGCTCTCAGGCAATACATGAATTATATGAAGACATGCGAGCTGATCTGGATCCAGCAACTACAAGGTCCCACGCCGTCCCTGGCATCACAAAACTGTTGGCTGCACTCCATTTCACTGCCAGCAGCTCCTTCCAAACCACAGTTGGAGTTGTGGGGGGAATGTCTCAAAGCACTTTCTCATGCTGTCTGGATCAGGTCATTGAAGCTGTCATGGACCGCATTCATCGATACATATACTTTCCTTGCAACAGGCAGGACTTGATGGACTTGAAGAGAGGTTTTTATGCCTTTGCACACTTCCCCAATGTCATTGGAGCTATTGACTGCACTCATGTGGCCATCATTCCACCACGTGAAAGGGTGCAAATGGTCTGTGATGCTGGAATGCACATTCTGGACGTGGTGGCCAGGTACCCGGGAGGAACACATGATTCCTTTATACTAAGGCAATCGGTCCTTTTTGACAAGTTTGAGGCCGGCCTGTACGGTGATGCTTGGCTTGTAGGTAACAGACTTTTTCCTTTATCTATTCCATCTCACGCTATGACAAGCCAGTATACTTGCCTTGTCAAGGTTTCTATGCAAGTAATCGGCTAAATGTATGCCTTTTCCAGACCATTTTTCACTGCCCTGCTGATGTTCTGTAGTCAAACCAGTCACTAATGTTGATAAATAAATAATAAATACTGTTGATAAACCTTTTCCTTAGAAATAACTCCCTTCAAGACAGACTTTAGTTAATATTGTTACACATATGTATTTGATATGTATACTCCTAGTTTTTCTGTTAAATAAGCACTTTGCTTTTTCCCACTTATGTTCATTGTAAAGCCTTTGGCTGAATTACTGTTTGCTGTAAACCGAGGTGATGTGCATTACGTGCCGCGGTATATAATAAAACTATAAATAAATAAATAAATAAATAAATAAATAAATAAATAAACATGAAGCAGTATCTAGGTTCCTAGTACTTGTTATCTGAAAGTTCCTGTTCCTATTACTGCCGTTGGTGCCATTACAATGGCTCTGTTTATTTGTAAGCCGGCACCCTGCACACTGCTGGCACGCTACGTGTGATCATTTACGGAGCCATTTGGAACATAGGCAGCAAGTGTTAATGTGAACCCTTGGACACCTGTGCCACAAGTATTGTGCACTGCATGTTGCAGGCCTCTGTTATTCCCTCTATAGGGTATTTTGGCACCACTTGCCAGACTGCACAGCCTGCACACCTGCAATGGACAATCACATGTACAACATTAGCTACGGCCAAACCTTTCACTGCAGGTCTCACAGCTGTTATGTTTGTCTTGAAGGTTGGCAGGCAGCTACACACCAGTAGACTTTGCTGGGTTTTGAGGGCCTGTCATGCCACACTTGCAAGACGCACATCATATGCTGTAGTTATGAGCAGATCAGCTGGTTAGCGCTATAGCTTGCCAGCATGTATAGCTGACAACACCTAACTCAAACGCTGTCAGGCAACATTAATGAGCTTTTAAGGCTCAGCAAAGGTCCAGGCTATCTTGGACCGTCTTACTGGATGTTGTGGGTAGGCAGTCAGATGTGGCAATAACATAGCAAACTGTAATGTGTTTCTTCTGTCATTGGTGCAGGAGATTCAGGTTATGGTTGCAGGCCCTGGCTTCTCACCCCCATACACATGGTTAACTCTCGAGCAGAGATGAGATACAACGAGGCTTTATGTGCTACCCGCTCAGTCATAGATCGCACCTTTGGCCTTCTGAAAACCCACTTTTGCTGTTTGGACAAGACGGGGGGGGGGGGGGGGGGGGAGCTTCAATGTATGCCCCAAACAAAGCTACCAAGATTACCCTGCTGTGCTGTATTTTCCATAATGTGGCAGTACGGCACGGAATAGCAATGGATATACATCCCAATCTCCCACGGGATCCCGCATGTGAATGCCAGAGGCCAGGAGAGCATACCGAGTGGCAGCCAGATTTGGCAGAACCTTATACTTACACACTTTTCCTGATGGGCCTGGCCTATGAAATAGCCTTGCATTGGGAGGTCTGGCTGAAGCATATTAGCAGCGCTTCCACTCATGAGGCCTTTTCTTTGTTCAACATTTTGCCTAAGTATCTGGCTCCTTTTCATTTTTGTCTTGATAATGGACCATAGTACTGTAGTTTGAATAAAAGATTTCCTGCCAATGTTACTTTTTTTTTACATGAGTCAGTTCTGCCTGTATCTCACAGAATAAGAGGCACATCTGTTAACACAGTCTGTGGCCTACCTAGCACCATGTGGCCTCACAGCCATCACGGGTGCACCTCTCTGTCAGTGTGAAATGTGCCTGTCACAGTCTTATAAGTGTTGCAATGGACAACATGCTTCACGACCCTGCACGGTGGCAGCTGAACAAATGGTGTGAAATAGTTATAACACTGAAGGTGCAATGTGCATGGCGATCCCAAAAAGCCACACTTACCAGTAATAGTGTCAGATACCATCATTTTAAACCATTTACAGGTTTGCTACTGAAGCAATACCTCTGTTATGTATCTGTGTGTATTGACAAGGACATTCCCAGAGAATAGTGACACCAGTGATGTCACACATGCATGAATAAATGCATTCCACTTAGCTGTGTACATATAAATACACATCCTATTTCCTGCATGTGCACAAGTTTAGACAGTGTGAGTATACTTTACATTGAGCCAACATAGCTCAATGTAAAGTACTTTGGAAGTGTGCACCATGCGTGGCCACAATACAGCACACATCACACAGCTTTGCTCTCTCACCTTTCCTTACAAGCAGGCTGAAGGTCATGGTGCTATTAGTGTCTGGTTTAGCTATGTGCATAGCTACTTTGAACTTGCCATTGGCCTTTCTGAATGCAAGGATTCCAGAGTAGATGGCCCCAAGGTCAGGCTATTGGCTGTGGTGATATAATGTTGGTGTGAAAGGTTTTCCAACATATATATATGTGAAGAAACATGTGCAGGACAGTGAAGGCACATTATTCAATGAGTTACTGGCCAGCCTTCACTGCATTAGTCACATGAGACCCCAATGTTACAGCTGGCTCGTCTTTCATAAGAAGGCCAAGGTTTTACCTGCCTTTAAGTAGTCTCTCACTGGATGACTCACTGTCATATCCATATGGCAGGTTGTTGGAAAGTCCTAATGGTTACAGAGTGTCAGCTGTTCATGTGCTGTAACAATATGCACTTCTGTTTGTTCCTTCAAGATAACCACTAAGTCGAAAGTAATGCTACACATAGTACATTTTACAGTGCATGTGTTATGTGTGAGGCCTGCAAAGCACATAGGCTCAAACACTAACCATATTGTACCGCTAACAACCTAATGCTACACACTTGCAGCCTTTCATTATTTATAGCTTCAGCTCTTCCACGTGTGTGTGTATGTGAAGGTCTGTGAACAGCTGAACAGCAGCAAAGCTGAACAGTCTTCAGTAACTGCTGTAACAGTTTGGCATTATTATAATTGTTGTTGTGTCCTCTGGTCCAGTCCAGTCCATGCAGGGTGGGCTCTATGGCTTTCTCAGCAGCCAAACTGTGGTCAAGTGAACCTCATTGAGTCAGGAACCTCATTGAGTCAGAGGCACTCCATTCTCATTCGCTAGGGCTGCTGCTGCTACCACAAATGTCAGGTGGTTATCATGCTTGATGAGGTCCTTAAGATGCTGGCATCGTGCAAAGCTGCCATGTAGAGTGTGTTTAACCTTTCCGGGGCCCTTTAGGCAACCTTCCACTAAGTACCTGTGAAAAATGGCAGTGACAGAAGTGTTTCCAGAATGCTGCTATACTTACTGTTTGTGGAGGAAGGAGTGGCAATGGCTGATAACCAGTTACAGTAAGCTGACAATGAGCACCTTCAGCCATATTGACAAGCTTGGCATTAACAGAGTACCAGTGGACAATGTGTATGTGAAGGGCCAGCAACATGTAATGGCAACTGCTAATATACGTGAGCGTGATACCTAGGCTATGTTGTGCTGAGTGCGCCTTGGTCACTCGGTCACTTGTTGTCTGCAGGGCCTCCAGCTTTTGGTGCTTCCTCCCTTGGGTCTCTTTTACATAAGATGTTAGCAGGTAATCAGGTTCTAAGTCCTTTTTACACTATTTTACTGCTTTAATGGAGTAGGAGCTCTCTGTAGCTCGTGGCCCTCTGACAGTGACCCAATATGTACTGGGGTCAGTTTGGTCCGAAATATTACCATTATTTTTCTGTTCAAAATGAACCTACTGGGTAAATGTGCTGTTCTTGCAGGTGCAGAGGTGAGGCGGTACCCATGCTGACATATGAAGTAGTTGGCATCACCTTGTACTGAGCAACACAGCAAGGTTTGGATAGCAAGTGCTTATAGAAAATCACATCATGCAGTGTTTAGGTGTACGTAGACCAAGCCACCTTTCAGATACTGTTACCAATTTATGCTGGCAGCTTGTATACTTAATGACAAAGTGCATGTTGTGCTGCCTGGAGAGTGACAGTAAATTTTGATTACTGCTTGCACTAGAGATATCTTTCACACCCTTATTTTCTATCATGCAGCTTTACACATTGCATGTACATAGAAATGTGCCCCATTCCCTTACTCTGTGTGTGTGTGTGTCTGGATGGCCATTCTGTAATTCAATCCTGACACATGGATTGTGAAAAAGCAGTCACTGAGTACCATGTTTGTATCTGTTTCAGATCAGGAAGTATGGCCATAGCGTTCTCCACAGCACAACACCTTTTGGACCCCCACCTATTTGCTTGGCACACATAATAACCTTAGACCAGCTCTCTATAGGGCATATGAAATCCATCAGCTTTTCGGAGTCATGCAACAAGTTTTCTGACTATACATTCCTAGAAAGCCAGGGGCCCCCCCCATTTATAAATCAGTGTGCTTAAACTAATACATTATACCAACATTGTGTTTCAGTTAGCTGTGCTTGGAGTGAGTCGTCTTACACACTGTCAAGGGCAGTTCCACAAGTACACAGCAGGAGTACGTCAGTGTTGTGTGGAACAGCATCTGGAGAGGTGGCAAGTAACAGAGGGAGTGGTGTGTTGCTGGAGCTGTGTATCAGGAACACCTCTGCAGTCTGACTCTCATGCCTCCCTTGTGGGTGTGTAAAGTCCGTTTCTAGTAAGGCTTCCCATTACCTACCGTACACACTCCCAAAGCAAGGGGAGGACCTGTAGGGCGTATGCACAGCTCATGTGCCATACTGCTTCATATAGTACAGATACAATGGTTAGGCCTACTCTTCAGGCTTCAGCTCTGAGTGTGCACAAATTTCCATTAAAGGTATTCAACCAGTGCAAGACAGAACCTCAAAATAGTCTTAAAAAGGCATGTGTACAATGTAGTGAACTGTAAATAGTTATAGGCAAATTGCAGAGCTGTTTGTTGTGAAATAGCAAGCTCATGTTAATAAACTGATATAGGCAGTACATGCAGTGTAAGGGTTTTTCTAGACCAATGTGATTCTGATTAGCACGCCATGCTCTTTGGCTGCTGCTTCTTAGACAGGGAGTTAATGTGCTGTTAATTGACCTTTCATATAAGAACATACCATACTGGGTCAGACCAAGGGTCCATCAAGCCCAGCATCCTGTTTCCAACAGTGGCCAATCCAGGCCATAAGAACCTGGCAAGTACCCAAAAAATAAGTCTATTCCATGCTACTGTTGCTAATAATAGCAGTGGCTATTTTCTAAGTCAACTTAATTAATAGCAGGTAATGGACTTCTCCAAGAACTTATCCAATTCTTTTTTAAACACAGCTACACTAACTGCACTAACCACATCCTCTGGCAACAAATTCCAGAGTCTAATTGTGCATTGAGTGAAAAAGAACTTTCTCCGATTAGGTTTAAATGTACCACATGCTAACTTCATGGAGTGCCCCCTAGCCTTTCTATTATCCGAAAGAGTAAATAACTGATTCACATTAACCCGTTCTAGACCTCTCATGATTTTAATCACCTCTATCATATCCCCCTTCAGCCGTCTCTTCTCCAAGCTGAAAAGTCCTAACCTCTTTAGCCTTTCCTCATAGGGGAGCTGTTCCATTCCCTTTATCATTTTGGTCGCCCTTCTCTGTACCTTCTCCATTGCAACTATATCTTTTTTGAGATGCGGCGACCAGAATTGTACACAGTATTCAAGGTGGGGTGTCACCATGGAGCGATACAGAGGCATTATGACATTTTCCGTTTTATTCACCATTCCCTTTCTAATAATTCCCAACATTCTGTTTGCTTTTTTGACTTCCGCAGCACACTGACCCGACGATTTAAATGTGTTATGTTCCTCCAGTTCTGTAACTCTCTGCATCCACTGAAATTCCCACAAACAATGGAGCTTGGATGTTTCCCTTACAGCTCATCATACTAAAAGATGTTTTCAAATTCTGGTGTCACCTCACAGTAACAGCAGCACAAACACCTTCCACTGCCAGGCACATTGTGAACTAACACAAAACCCCACAAAAAAGACACTCAAAATCTGTACTGCAATCCCATCGTAACATAACAGTAATAACACCAAGGACTCAAACAACAATAACCCTACCTGTGAAAAAGCAAGGGTAAATATTACACTGGGTCCTATAATACCAATACACCACCTAATGAGGAAACAAAACAAACCCGATTGCTATAGATCCCTATGCTAGCATAATCTCTCATCATGGTCACACACACAGAGCAGAGACAGACCCTTACCAAATACAGAATACAAAATAAAGGAGCACAAATTAGGCAAAAACTGAAATGGAAACCCCAAGAAGCCAGACTCTGTGTATTAGCAATAGAAAAACAGAACCACCATTCCTCATAAAACAAATAAAATCAAGAAACATAAAGTATCAGTTATAATAGAAAAACCATACCAATAAAAGAATAGTTTAAAACTACTGATAAATAGAATTTATATTAATTAAAATCATATACATTTGTTTACAATTTCCCAAACACCAATAAAATATTTCAAAACAGCACATATATCAAATAACACCCAATAATTAAAACTAATAAGGATTTTAAAAAGCCCCTGCTGTCCATACGTGGGAGCTCTTGATTTCCCGTCACCCTGATATTGTCGAGGATTAGGAGGTTATCCTCTCTCTCTCACATGTCCATTCTCTCTCACAAATACACTGTCACATACATACACATTTGTGCTCTTATACCCAACATAACCTCTCACTCTCACAGACACTCAGGCTCTCTCTCCCCCTCCACACCCCCCCCCCCCCCACACACACACAAACTCTTACTCCCCTGGATTTTCTCATACACACTCATGCTCTCACTCTCACTGACAGACACACAAACACACACACACACACACCCAGGCAAGCTCCCAGTCATTCTCTCACACACACACACACACACACAGATCCCCAGGCAGGCTCCCATTCATTTTCACACCACTCCCTCACCATCTCCCAGGCATGCACACATTCATTCTCACACACACATACACCACACACAGGCAGGCACCTATTCTTACACATTCAAACCCCAGGAAGACACCCATTCATTCTCATACACAGACACACCCTCAGGCAGGCACCCATGCATTCACACACATACACCCCCAGGCAGACTCCCATTCATACACATGCACACACTAAAGGCAGAACCCCTCTCTTTCTTTTGCCAGCAACCTCGGAGCCTCTCTCATTCCTCTGCTGCTGCTGTCACTGCTGCTGCATAGCTATTGGGGAGGCGCTGATTGCTGCTACTGACACTGAAGCCCATTCTGCTGCCTCCTCTGTGCAGGCCCCGTGGGCTTCCACTTCCTCCATGCTGATCTCATACATTGTGAGATCCGCATAGACAAAGTGCTACTCTTGCACATTACCAAAGATTACATGTGCCAAACAGTAAAAAGTAATTTATTTTTTTTACCTTTGCTGTCTGATCTTAATTTTCTAATTGGTTGGTCACAGGCTTTTTTGTTCCACCTTCCCTTTCTTATTTTTTTGTCAATTCCTTTTATATTGTGTTTTTTTCTATTTCTTTTCTCTCCATCTATCTTCCCTCAAACACACAGTCAGGTTCTCATTCTCACATGCTTTCTCTCTCTCACATACACAAACAGGCTTTCACTCTCACATGCTCTCTCTCATACAATTATTCATACACACAGTCGCTCACTGGCACATGCTGTCTGACTCTCACACACACAGGTTCTCTCTCACTCCCACATGCTGTCTTGCTCAAGCACAGGCTCTCAATGTCACATGCTGACTCTCACACACACAGAGGCTCTCACATGCTGTCTCTGCAAACATTCAGATCCTCACTCCCACACACAATCTCTCAACTCATCTCATACACACACACACTCATACACCACACACAGGCAGGCACCTATTCTCACACATTCAAACCCCAGGAAGACACCCATTAATTATCATACACAGACACACCCTCAGGCAGGCACCCATGCATTCACACACATACACCCCCAGGCAGACTCCCATTCATACACATGCACACACTAAAGGCAGACCCCCTATCTTGCCTCTGGGCCTCCTCTTCATGGGTCGCCACAGGATGGGCTCTGCAGCAGCCCTGATCTTCTCGGGCTGCCCGCAATGTGGGATCTGCGGCGGCGGCGGCCCTGCTACCGGTCCTCCTCTTCTTCTCAGCCCGCTGCGACTTGAGATTCATGGATGACTATAAATGCTGCTCCTCTTCTGCACGCGGGTGATGCTCCTCCTCCTTCCTGCCCGCACAGCTCCGGCAACATTTTCTTCCGAGGCCGCACGGGCAGGAAGGAGGAGGAGCACCTGCAGGTTTGGATGCGACCTTTTTCTTCAGGCCGTGGAGACATGAGCTCTACCACGGCCCTGCCGATCTTCCTGCTGTGTGTGTCTGGCACACAGCACAGCACAGCGGTAGTTCACTGCTCAGCCGCCAGCGGGATGCGGTCCACCGGCGGCCGCATTGGCTCCCCCTGACCTCCGCTCGGTATACCGCTGCTCGGCGCCCCCTAATGCTCGGCGCCCTAGGCCCAGGTCTAGTTCGCCTAGTGCTTCCACCGGCCCTGCCTATAGGGCATGTGCATCAGAAAGGAGTGGTCCACAGGG
Organism: Rhinatrema bivittatum; assembly: GCF_901001135.1. Lineage (NCBI taxonomy): Eukaryota > Metazoa > Chordata > Amphibia > Gymnophiona > Rhinatrematidae > Rhinatrema > Rhinatrema bivittatum. The sequence goes on along the minus strand of NC_042618.1, from coordinate 242,516,425 downwards.
GCCATGGCCCCACCTGTCCCACCAATTAGAGAGCTGCTGCAAGTGAATGACAAGGTGAGCTTTGATCCTCCCCCAGCTTGCAACTTACTTGCAATGGAAGTTACATCAAGATGTAATTTCCCCTGCAAGTAAGTTAAAAAAAAAAATAGCGGTTCACGATTTTGCTGTTTCTACACTTTTTGCCTGTGCTGCTGCTGCAGCTAAGTCTCTGATTCTTGCTGTGGCCACTGAGCTACGCACCACGGGAACTGCTGCCTTAGTTTTACTGCTGTTGCGTGTGGGACTTGGCAGGACTTGCTGCCATCATCACATGGGGGTCTGCTCTAATCCAGCTCAGCACCACCGCATGGTGCACCTAACTCTAGTCCAGACCAGCAAACCAGGGCCACCAGGTAACATGGGGGTGGGTCAAGACTTGCCGCCTATTGTCCAGCTCAGCACCACTGTCTTCAGTCTAAGCGGGACTTGCAACCACCAAGACAGGGACTACAGTTATGGAAAATAGAGGATGGATGGATGGGAGGACTAGGAGAGCTGGTGTCTGGGGAGCAAAGCAGGAGCAATGAGTAGGGTGGGGTGGGTGCGGGCAGGAAGAGAGAGAGCAAGAGGCCTGGAGAGTCAGTGAGGTAAATATAAAATAGGGGAAAGTAGGAGGGAAGCTGAAGAGAAGAGACGGAAGAGGTAGAAGACAGAGAGAATGGAGGATTAAATGGGGATGACAGTAGGGAATGGGGAAAGCGCAATGGGGTGGGGAGGGGCTGAAGGGAGAAGAGGAAGATTTTCTAAAGGCAGAAGAAGCTGTTGGGGGGAAGGGACTTTTCTTACCCCCCCCCAGCTTCCTCCTCTCTCCCCATCCTCTTCTTCTGTCTTCTCCTATTCCCCACTGCCTCTTGCCCTCACCCTCCCCATCAGGAGCAAGCCATCTCTCCCCAGCCTGTCAGTCTGCATGCACGTGTGTGAGTGTGAGTCTCAGTAAGTGTGTGTGTGTGTGTGTGAGCATTCCCATTCCTTTCTCTGACACTAATTTATAATGGGCATGAGAAAGAATGGGCGATAGAGCAGAGGTCTCCAAACTTTATCCTCAGGAGCTGCAATCCAGTCAGGTTTTTAGGATTGCCACAATGAATAGGCATGAGGTCTGCGGTATACAATGGTAGCAGTACATGCAGGTTTCATGCCTATTCATTGTGGCAATCCTAAAAACCTGACTGGATTGAGGCCCTTGATGACTATAAGGCCTGGATTTATCAAAATGCACTAAATATCGCATGACTATCGCATGCGGTAAGAAAATGGGCGTTTCTATGTAAATGAATGTTTGTCCACTTCTCAAAGGTAAGTATCGCACTTTGTGGTAATATCGTACGCCGCAAAACTCTTTGAAGTAGAATCGCGGTTTGCGAAAACGTCATCGCGTTTTGCAATAATGTTTCCAATATAACAGCACACTTCCTGCACCTTCTCCTTTGAGGGTGTGTTTGGTGTTGCAGGTTTCGGAGAGGAAGTTAGTGTTTGGAGAGGGTTTTGGAGGAGTTGTTAGCGATATCTGAGTGAGTAGTGCTATTTATTTGTTGTCCTTTGTTTTCCTTTCCCTTTGACTTTTGTCCTATTTGTTGGAGTGCAAGTTTGTTTGTCTTGTTAGTCTATTTCTGTGTGGAGGAGTGGTGGGAGTGAGGAGGTGAGGGTGGGAGTGAGGAGTGGGAGTGAGGAGTGGTGGGAGTGAGGCATGGAGGAGGTGAGGTGGGAGTGAGGAGTGGTGGGAGTGAGGAGTGGTGGGAGGAGGTGAGGAGTAGTGGAAGTGAGGAATGGTGGGTGTGAGGAGTACAGGGAGAGAATGGAGCGTGAGAGGAGTGGGAAGAGAGGTGAGAAGAAGAGTGAGGATAGGAGTGGGAGGAGGAGGGCAGGAGTGGCAGGGGAAGGAGGAGTAGAAGTAGGGGCAGGGTTAGCAGTAGAGAGAGGCAGGAGGGAAGGGATAGGAGGGTGGGAGAGGGGAAGGGGTTAGTCTGGAAAGAGTGGTGGGAGGAGTACAACAGGTTAGAGAGACAGGACAGAGGGGAAGGGAATTGGTAGGGCAGGATGAGGTGGGAGGGACGAAGGGAGGGTAGACAAGAGTGGGACGGAGAGTAAGGACAGGGAGGACACCCCTCCGGGACCAGAAGTGGCACCCCCATCTGGCAGCCAGGCAGCACTCCGCCAGAGATTGCGGGCTATTAGGTTCAATGCACAGGAGAACGAGCTGCTCATAGCAGGTGTCCTGCAGAACTATGCACACCTCTTTGGAAACGAAGCTGCCAAGACCAGCAAGTCAGCAAAAGTGCACATTTGGAATGACATAGCCCAGACCATCACCCGGCACAGTGGCATACAGAGAACTTGGGAGCAGGCATCTCATAGGTATAGAGATGTGAAAATTCAATTGAAATCCAAAACAGCATCTCGCAGAAAATATCAGCATCAAACAGACGGAGGGCACCTTGTCCGATAGAGATCACAGAAATGGAGCAGAGGTTATTGGAGCGTCTGGGACGGGACATTTTTGAAGGCTTGGAGCTGCGGCTGGACACTTCACACATCACGGCTGGTAAGTTCTCATGAGCCATAAAGGCCCACACAGCAACATACTGTGTCTTAAACTATGTGTTTTAGGCATTCACAAGGAAAGGAATGACCCAAACAAAGTAGTGAAACCCACACAGAAATTGTCATTAGATGATCACTTTCAAATCCCACAAAGTGCTCCTCTGATGCCAAAAACATTGAAAGGTTGTTAAGCCATATGTTCGGCTTTATCGGTGCAATGAGTGGTGGGAGGAGTACAACAGGTTAGAGAGACAGGGGGGATATGATAGAGGTGTTTAAAATCATGAGAGGTCTAGAACGGGTAGATGTGAATCGGTTATTTACTCTTTCGGATAGTAGAAAGACTAGGGGGCACTCCATGAAGTTAGCATGGGGCACATTTAAAACTAATCGGAGAAAGTTCTTTTTTACTCAATGCACAATTAGACTCTGGAATTTGTTGCCAGAGGATGTGGTTAGTGCAGTTAATATAGCTGTGTTTAAAAAAGGATTGGATAAGTTCTTGGAGGAGAAGTCCATTACCTGCTATTAAGTTCACTTAGAGAATAGCCACTGCCATTAGCAATGGTTACATGGAATAGACTTAGTTTTTGGGTACTTGCCAGGTTCTTATGGCCTGGATTGGCCACTGTTGGAAACAGGATGCTGGGCTTGATGGACCCTTGGTCTGACCCAGTATGGCATTTTCTTATGTTCTTATGTTCTTAATGAGCCTTCCTTCACAACTACCCAGAGATTTTCTCTCAGTTTTACATCCAACTGTCTTTATTATATTCATTGTAGTCACTGTCCTCACTGAAGTGCCATATACCAAGGCTTCTTTTGGTGGTTTGTTTGTGATTAAAAGTAACAAGCAGGGTAACCTGGATGGTACCCGTTGAAGTTTATGAAACAACCACTGTCCATCACAAAAAAAGTTTTTGAGAAAGGATTTTTGTCTTTACAGTTAGATTTGTGAATTGTTACTCTGGTTGAGGGATATACAATTTGAATTAAAGAAAGAAAATAAGAAAAAAAGAACAAAAATATTGATTAGGGGGTGTAGGTGTTTGGTGTGGCATTACAGTGAGTTTTACCTACATTGCTGGATCTTTTGGGTTGGTAAATAACTATAAGCAGCATTATTTATATGCCATCATTCTAAAGCATGAAGTTAGCAAGTAGCTCATTTAAAACAAATTGGAGAAAATGCTTTTTCACTCAATGCATAATTAAGCTCTGGAATTAAAGCAAACAGAATGTTAGGAATTATTAGGAAGGGAATGGTTAATAAAACAGAAAATGTCATAATGGCACTTTATAGCTCCATGGTGAGACCACACTTTGAATACTGTGCACAATTCTGGTCGCCACATCCCAAAAAAGATATAGTTGAGATGGAGAAGGTACAGAGAAGGGCAACCAAAATGATAAAGTTGATGGAACAGCTCCCCTATGAGGAAAGGCTGAAGAAGTTAGGGCTGTTCAGCTTGGAGAAGAGATGGCTGAGGGGGGATATGATAGAGGTGTTTAAGATCATGAGAGGTCTTGAACGAGTAGATGTGAATTGGTTATTTACACTTTCGAATAACAGAAGGACTAGGGGACATTCCATAAAGTTAGCAAGTAACACATTTAAGACTAATCGGAGAAAATTCTTTTTCACTCAACGCTCTGGAATTTGTTGCCAGAGGATGTGGTTAGTGCAGTTAGTGTAGCTGGGTTCAAAAAAGGTTTGGATAAGTTCTTGGAGGAGAAGTCCATTAAGGGCTATTAATCAAGTTTACTTAGGGAATAGCCACTGCTATTAATTGCATCAGTAGCATGGGATCTTCTTAGTGTTTGTGTAATTGCCAGGTTCTTGTGGCCTGGTTTGGCCTCTGTTGGAAACAGGATGCTGGGCTTGATGGACCTTTGGTCTGACCCAGCATGGCAATTTCTGATGTTCTTATGTGGTTACAGCAGTTAGTGTAGCTGGGTTTAAAATAGGTTTAGATAAGTTCCTAGAGCAGAAGTCCCTAAACTGCTATTAATCAATAAGGATTAATAGCTTGAGATCTATTCATTTAAAGATAGATTTTCAAATCAACGTGCCTGCGTCAGTGCGCACATGTTATAAAATACAATATCCACATGCGCGTGCGCGTGCGGAGGGGGAATTTTCTAAAGTACGCGTGGCAATGCGATCGGGCCTTTGCCCAGTTCCCTCCCAGTCCACTCCAATTAAGGAGCGGACTGGGAGGGAACTTTCCTATAACCCTACCTACCCTTCCTCCCTTTTCCTCTCCCCAATTTTTTTGTTTTCATACTTACTGCTCTTTTGGAGCAGAATATCTTCTGCGCGCCGGCTGCCTGCCAGCGTGTGCTTCCCTGAGACAGGGCCTAATGGCTGCTGTCCCGGCCGACCCCCCGCCCCGCCCCCCTGGCCTGCCCCTTTTAGTTGGCCCGGCATTTTGGCACGTATCGAGGGTTATGTGCGTGTCTGGGCCCTTTTGAAAATGTGCGCAGCGCGCACAGGGCCCAGCCACGCACATAACCCCCAATTTTTATGTGCACAGGGCTTTTAAAATTTGGGCGTTAATGTTTGGGTACTTGCCAGGTACTTGTGACTTGGATTGGCCACTGTTAGACACAGGATACTAGGCTTGATGGACCCTTGTCTGACCTAGTACGGCATATCTTATGTTCTTATTTCACCAATCAAATCATTAGACTGGCTAAACCTTCAGTATCTTTAGTCTGCTCACAGGATATGTCATATGAAGGACTAGTCTCATGCAAATATCCGATTCCAGCAATGAATGAGTGGGGATGCTATTTCTCTTACTTACCATATACTAAAAACAAACTTTGTTGAATTTCCTCATTTTTTAATCATGGACTTCTGTTTCAGCCTTTTTTTCTGGGTTACACATCTCAGCTTCATTTAATCACATTGTTCCCCTGGATCCAAAAGCTTACAATAAGCTCTGCGAATCACCAATAAGGATGTGTAGGAAGATTTGTAAATATGCATCATCTCTTTTCCACATTGTTGTTTTCCCTTAGTAAATCCTCATTGATTTTTCTCAACCAAATAATGCCAGAGAAGATCATCTCTTTGAGGGCAATTCTGAAACTGCAAGCTGCTAGGCAATTTTCAGAGGGAGGCGGAGTTTCCCGTGGAAAGTTCCACGGTGAGCTGGTGCCACGAAAGTTCTTACCCTGCATGCTTTCCAGAAGACATACTTTTCCCCATATGAGAAAGGGGGGCACAATTTTCAAAGGTGTTTTACCCCTAGGTAAACAGCTATTTTCCTGTGCAATCTCTTTGAATATTGTCCCCGTCATCTTTAATCTTACTTTCAAGTAGACATAAAAAAAAAATTATCTTCACAGTATTGTGTTGTAGTTCTCCAAATTTTTAGGGAGTATGTTATGGAGACTTGCATAGTACTGCAGTAGACAGCGGGTATAGAAACATAAAACTTCAGTGCTGTGCATCTGCAAATGAGCTTAGCTGCATGTATATTATCCACGTTGCTTGAAAAATCTGTTAATGTATGCAAATTTAAACTCACACTGTAACATAGGTGCCCTGGGAATTTGAGTAGCAGTGGAGTCATCACAGAGTCAGAGCCAGCTCTGATGGCATGTGCTGAAAGTTCTAGAGGTCCCAGGGCGTTAAGGGGGCTTGTGTTTAAATAGACAAACTGATCAAGAAATTTATGGGGCGGGGATCACATTTCTCTCAGTTGAACCAATGCTCTAAATTTTCCAGTCCTGTGCATTGCCCTGGGACTGGAATTGGCAGGATTTAACTAAGTAAGAGTCCTTAGATAGGTATAAAATCCAGAAAAGGAGAGGTCGGTGCCAGCGATATATTTAAGAAATATTACTTGCTAAGCAGTTTGAAAGATCCGGACTTGAAGTTAAAGAGGGACCTAGTGTAAGCAAGTTAGATATATTTTAGTTTTCATAGGATGGTTAAAATGTGCCAAAATCAGCAACTGAGACAAATAGTATAAATCAATTAAAGAGAGAACTGGAGCATTTTTCTGGAGACGGAGGGATTTGGAGATTACAGGCACTTGCTCATTTTTTTGGGTTGTGATGATAAACTCTGGGTTGATTTGTATTTCTTAAGGTTACAATGAGGGCAGGTCTTGATGGGCCATATGTTTCTTCTCCACACCCTTAAATATAACAGCTGGAAAAATGCCATGATTAAATAGCTATTTATTGCAGTTTCAAAGAAAAGCATATTATTTATTTACTATTATTAAATAAACCCAGAAGAGACATTGAAACCAAGATCTTCTGTACAGGCTTTGTCTTGTCTATGTTTCTTGATTAGGTTGTAAACTCCAAGGACTGTCTCTTATGTGTATTTGTACAAGGCTGTGTGGATCCAGTAGTACTGTAGAAATAAATTTAAGTAATAGGCTTTCAAAGAGAAACCTAAAGCTGAATACTTATTTACAATGCTGAAAAATAAATATAGACACAGGGAGGGTAATAAATATAGATGCAGGTAAAGTGTAACGAGACTGGCTGCTACCTGGCCCTCCCTGCCAGCAGGGCACCTCACTGGGCCACACTCCAAACCTCTCTAGCCGCTGCCCTCTTAAACCTTACCTCACAGATTACTCCCTGCCTCAGCGTGGAGTCTCTTCTCTGTTTGTGGCCCCTTGTCTATGTATTCTTTGACATTCATTCCTATTCTGGGACTCCTTATTCATGTATACCTTGCCTGATTATTTGCTCTGTCTTGTGTTAGGCCTCCCAGTGGCCTTCCTTGCCTGCGTGCTCCTAACTTTGCTCCTATCCTGTGTCAGGCCTTTTAGTGGTCCCTTTGTCCATGTGATTCCCTTGTGAGATCTGTTGTTGTTCCATGCTTTGTCTGGCTCCTTGTTTGGTCTCTGGACCTACTCTGCCTTGTGTTTACTTACCTGTCCTTGTCTTGTTGGTGCTCACCCCTGTTTGTGTTCGCTGTGGACAGGGCACCTTCCCGTTCCTTGTTTCTTGCTGCCTGCCGGCTCCAGTCCCTGACCCTATCTACTGCCCCCCCCCATAAAACCTGCCAGCCACCAGCACTGGAGGGCCCAACCCGAAGGGAAGGTGGCTGGTCAGGCAGAAGACCTACACCTGTCCTGCCTGCTCCTGACCCCTGCGGACCCTGACAGAAGACCTCACGCCTGACTTGCCTGCTCCTCACCCTCTCATACCCCTGCCTAGTGAGTACCTTGAGTCAGCAGCACTCCTGCAGAAATAGGCTTCTTAAAAATGGTCCTATATGCGGTTAAATGTACACACATACTTTTACTGCAGTAGCGGGAGGCATTCCCAGGGGTGGAGGAAGGGAGGGCTTTGCACTTATACACTTAGGGGCAGATTTAAAATACTTGCGCGAGCCGCGCGTATCTTATAAAATCCGAGGTCGGCGCGCGCTGCCTGTTCCCTCTGAGGGTGAAGGAAAGTTCCCTCCGAGGCCGCTTCGAAATCGGAGCGGCCTCGGAGGGAACTTTCCTTCACCCTCCCCCCACCTTCCCCTCCCTTCCCCTACCTAACCCACCTCCCTGGCCCTATCTAAACCCCCCCCTTACCTTTGCGCGTGTCGGCCGCTGCCCCGCTCCGTGGTCCGGTCCCAGGGGCTGTTCCGGAGGCCGCGGCCACGCCCCCAGAACGCCCCCGGGCCGAAACCATGCCCACGTCGCCGCCCCCTGAAACGCCGTGCCCCGCCCCCTAAACGCCGCGTCATCCCGTCACGCCCCCGACACGAAGCCCTGGGACTTACGCGCGTCCCGGGGCTCTGCACGCGCCGGCGGCCTATGCAAAATAGGTGCGCCGGTGCGCTGCGCGCGTAAATCCTTCCAGATTTACGCGCACAGGGGTTTTAAAATCCGCCCCATACTTTTGAAGTTCCCAAAAGTATGCAGACAGTTGTTCTCAGAAAAAGTACTCCAGAAATTAGCAGGCGATTTTTCTGCAGTGATTAGTGCATGCATGCTTTTACTTTGAAATGTAGTGCCAAGTCTGAGGATACCCTGAGACCTTGCACAAATATGGGCAGCTATGAAATGACTCCCCTGTGAGGCCATGAATGGAAGCTCCTTCCATAAGTAATAGTGTTTTCCCAGGGGAAATGGGTACAACAATGCCACTTGCTTTCACCCAAAGGCAGAAGGGTGGAGCTTGGAACCGCATGCCATTACCCACAGAGAAAGCAGGCACAAATATCTGCCAGTAATGTTTTGTTAAACAAAATCAATATTTTCTAAAATATTGTTAGTAATGGGTTTGCTTTGGATGCAATGCATGATACAGTAAGGCAGTTCATAAGCAGTTAAAGTAAAAACAGCGGTTTACACACATAAATTGGCTGTCTGGATGTTGCCCTTACTCAAAATGGCTCAACAATGTGCATAGGTTTGTCCGTATTGAGAGGAAGAGTTCCTGAAAAGCGTGCTTGGGTTGGGAAAGGCAAATAACCGCCCGGAGATTGCAAATTCAACTCTGTGTAAATAATTATCCATGGAAAAAGTACCCACACAAAAAGGCAATGCAGAAGTCTGCATCAAGTTTGACAGTGAATGTACTCGCGTGCTTTCTCTTTGAAAACTGATGCAACGTCGGCAACTAAAAAATATTCCTTAGCATACAGTACAGTACCAACCACCAAAAACTTGACGTACTGCTTGAAAACTGTAGGCATCACCATTCAATGTAATATATCAGCCAAAGATGTCTCATCTTATCCTGCCGTACTCTGTTCTAGCATTCTTTCCATACCAGGTTCCATGTTTTTAATTATTACATGTGCATGAGTGAAAAATAACTCAACATGTAGCTGAGAGATTCTTGGAAATAAACAGAGGCTACTACAGTAAAAAATAACTAGCTTTATCTCATTTTTTGTATTCATGTAAACATTCCTTTTACATTTTACTGCACTGTGCTCCTGCCAGCAAGGGCTAGGAATTCTGAGAGCAGTTTAGCACACACAATGAAAACTGTGCAAGCTACTATGCACCTAACACAGGGCACAAATATGGTATTTACCACAGCCTTGTCTTCAGAATATGTAAATGGAGGGAACATGAACTCAATCATTATCTTCCTATTTACCAAGCTGTGATAAATGTCCTGTAGGATAATTACCACTGGGGGAAGCTTATATTGAGACTCTTTGTGCCAAGCCTGTCATCCAAAGTAGTCACATGGATCGTCTTCCTGGTGGTGAGAGAGAGGCCTCTCAGGCATTGGAGAGGGGGAGAGCCTAGCCACATCTCCCCCCGCCACACACACACTTTGGTAGGTTCTGTAATTCTGTAGCAATTATATGGTATATTTGTTTACATTTGAATATTAAATATTGTGAATTATCTTTTACCTTATAAAGATACATTTTCTATCTAATTAATTTTGTTCTTTTTGAGAGCAAAGGGATATTAGTGATCGGTATTGAGAAAGTAGGAGGGGGAATAGCAAATAGAGGTAAGAAAGAGGATCTGGGAGATGAGAAGAGGTGCAGGAGAAGGGCTATCAAGGGGCAGGTCTGAGGGATTGGAGGTAAAGGAAGATGGGGAAGGGAGGAAAGGGAAGTCAAGAAAAAGAGGAGTATCTGGGATCAAGAGAGGGAGAGAGGGATGGTCCACTCTCGTACATCGCCTCCTGATGCTGATCCCTTCTCTTGATCACTCTGATATAAATACATACACCTCACCCCCTCGACCCCCTCATTAACTTACACTCATAGAATGTGCATACATGGACCCCACACACCCTCTGATTCCTTCATTCTCACACGCACACCCCTTACTCCCTCTGATCTTCTCATTCACTGAAGCACACTCCTACGTACGTATACTCCATACTCCTCATTCACACACACAGACACTCCATCATTCACTCCCCCCTCCCCCCCCCTACACACATACCCTCATCCTGTTCAATCTCATCATTCACAAACACATCTTAAACCTCTATCCCCACCAATTCCTCTCCCCCCCCCCCCCGGCTGCTTATCTGGGCTTGGTAACTAGGGAAGGACAACAGTGACGCAGTGCCTTATGTCATTCCTTTTCCTCTGCTGCCCAGGGCCAGAATCTCACTTTGAATTTCATGGTTCACACCATAAGACTCCAGCCCCTGGCAGCAGTGGAAGGGGAAGCAACCTGAAGTATCTTGCTACTGCTGCATTTTCCAACTGCCAAGTCTGGATCAAAAGTGAGAAGAATCAAAGTGGGGAATTCTGAAGCTTGGGGAGTATTTCTGAGAATTCTGCCCTGGAGATTCTGGATTTCAACTTTCTAACTGAAATCTTAAATTTGGCTTCCAAAATCTTTCCACTCCTTCCTATGTTACTTGCATAACAGCTGACTTCTCCCCAGCACCGTCTAAAATCCTATTTAGGTGATGCATGAGATCCATCAACTTTGCACCAGGCAGACAAATTACCAAGTGATCCTCATGCTCACCAGCCACCCAGCTATCTCCATTCCTAATTCGAATTGCCAACTACAACGGCCATCCTGAGCCTTCCCTCCTGGATACAGGCCTCTGGAGATACATCCATGGTGCAAGAGGATACTGCGTCACCTAATGGGTATGACCTAGCTACAGGATCACTTCCTGCCACACCAAGGTGATGCTTTTCTTGCAGGTGACCTTGCTTCTTCAGTATGGCAACACAGAGGCTGCCATCCTGGAGGTGAGACTGTTCTACTATGTCCCTGAAAGTCTCCTCTGTATACCCCTGTCTGCCTCATCTCCTTCAGGTCTGCCACGCTGGCCTCCAGAGATTAAGCTTGTTCTCTAAGAGCCTGGAGCTCTTTGTATCAAGTGCACATATACAACTTCTCATACATATATGTGACATCTCACTTTTGGACTGCTATCCGCATCTTAATATTGTTGAGTTCAGTGGTGTAGCCACGGGTGGACCTGGATGCGCTGTGGCCCACCCACTTTGGGCTCAGTCCCACTCAATCAGGGCTGTCCAACACTGCAGCAACACAGCGATGACATGCCCATGGGGATCCCACCCCCCTCTGCTGGCACATGAGCAGATGCACAGCAGCGTGGTGATGTCATGACCATGGGTATCCCAACCCCCCCCCCCCCCCGGGCTAAAGAAAACTGCAGCGATGCCGAAGAACAAGCCCGACAGGCCACAGAAGGTGAGGGAGGCAGTGAAAGGTGAGGGAGGAGGAGTGGGAATGCCTCACTCCTTCACTTCCTCTCCCCATCCCTTCCCATCTGCCTTACTTGATCAGCTCCCCTTTTTTCCCTTCCCTCCCTTTCCTTCTTATTGAGAAAGGAGGGAAGAAAAATGGAACTGAGCTGAATAAGTGAAAGGGAATGGAGTGGGCTGTGAGTGGGGGAGGTGTGAATGAGAGGGAAGGGAAGGTCAGAGGAGTGAGTGAGAGGGAAGGAGATGAGAGGGAAGGGAGGAAGAGTGAGATGGAAGGACAGGGGAGTGAATGAGAGAGGGATGGGGAGTGAGTGAGAGGAAAGGAGGAGGATCCATGTTGGCAGTGAGAGGATGACTGTGAGACTGCTGGGGATGGGGGAGGCATTAAATGGTGTGTGTAAAACTGCTGTGGATGGGAGACAATGAGGGTGAGTGTGAGATTCTCTTTTGTGTGTGTATGAGAAGATGGGTGGCTGGGTATGTGTATATAAGAGCATGGGTGGGTGGGTGTGCCTGTGAGAGCATGGGGGGGGGGGGGGGGCGTGTGTGTGTGTGTGTGAGTGTGTGTGAGAGAGAGCCTGTGAGCAAGATCCTTTAATTAAGAGCTATTAATTAAGTTGACTTAGAAAATAGCCACTGCTATTACTAGCAAAGGTAACATGGAATAGACTTAGTTTTTGGGTACTTGCCAGGTTCTTATGGCCTGGATTGGCCACTGTTGGAGACAGGATACTGGGCTTGATGGACCCTTGGTCTGACCCAGTATGGCATGTTCTTATGTTCTTATGTGTGTTTGTGTGTCTGTGTAAGAGAGCCTGTGAGAGAGCACATGTGAGAGCCTGTATGTGTGTGTGGGGGGGGGGGGAGGGGAGAGAATGTGAAAGTAGGAGTGTGTGAGTATGTGAGTGACCCTTTGAGAAAGCATATGAGAGTGAGAGTCTGTGTGTGTGGGGGGGGGGGGGGAGGGCATAAAGGGGAAGAAGATAGGAGAAAAAACAGAAAGAGAAAGTGACCCTGAAGAAATAATTAGAGAAAGTGGAAAAAAGAGACTGGGAACAACTAATTACAAAAATAAAAGATCAGAAAACAAAGATTTATAGTGACAAAATATGCCATCTTTGGGAATGTGCATTTCTTATATTTTTGTATTTTGCTCTTTCTTTAGAGTTCCACTGTTCAAAGTATGATTTCTCTGCTTTCTATTGGTTTTGTCTGCATGTTTCTGTTTCTAATTTGTAGTTCCTTATTTCTGTCTTAGGTAGTCTGTGTTCTGCTTGTGTGTAACAGAGGTGCAGTATTTCTGCTAGCATGTATTTTCCCCGTAGAGATTTATAGCACTCTGGCTTGATCTCTTTACCCAGTAGATGGTGTAGTATTGTTTTAGGGCTTGGTATAATATTTGTATTGCTGCCTTTTCATAAATAAGGGTACTGTTTATTCCTGAGAGTTAGTGCTGAGATTGTATGGAATTGCAAGTTTCTAGGCGTCTCTTTTTTTTATTTGCAGGGGTTTTTGTTACTTCACAAAAAGGTGAATTTTAAAAGTCTGATGTGCCTCTTAATTAGGGGATGCACAAATATGTTGGGCTCGCACATGCCGAATGGATTTTCAAAGCTGTCTGTATACGTGTGTATCTCCCGCTGCATGCGTATGTTACAGTTTACAAAAAGGGGAGGGGCTTGGGTATGGGCTGGGCATGGTCATTTTGGGGTGTGAACCAGAGATGGGCACATAAATACTCACACACCTGGGTGCGTACCCAGATACTTTGCCGCTTAAGTTTACGTCTGCTATGGAGGAGGTGTAAGTTATAAAATAAAGAAAAATAGGCAGATCTGCATGGTTTTAAGGGTCGGAGCTAACTGGGGAGAGGAAGGCTATTAAACTATGGGGGGTTTGGAGGACTTACCCCCTAACTGGACAAACGGGGGACATACTACATGTTTAACCTCGATATTTTCTACGATGTTTCCGTTACGTCTAGTTAACATTATACCCATTTATATTGTTCATTGTCTGTATCAAATGGATACCCATTTATATTGTTCGTTGTCTGTATCAAGTTGTTATACTGTAAACCGGAGTGAAGGCAGATAGCTATACTTTGGTATATAAAAGACTTTAAATAAATAAAATACTGGTTTAACTGGCAATGGTACAGGGCACTTTTAACATCCCATGATTTACGCAGTAGAAGCGGGATTTGCGCGCCCACTTAAAATTTGGCACACATGTGTGCGTGGCCAGACAATTTTATAACATGCACACATATGCACACGCACGTTATAAAATGGCCGAGTTCCTGGGTGCAGGCCAACATATGTGCACAAATGTGCACCCGTGCACTGGTTTAAAAGTTACCATCAGGGATGGTCATTTTTAAACAGGCATGTGGCTGCACATGTGAGTATGTTCGTCAGCCAGCACCAAGGGACTTGGCCCTTTTATAACATATGCATGTATATGCGTGCATGTTATAAAATAGACTGAGCATGCACACATCTGCACATAATTTTAAATAGACACGCAACTGTGCGAGCAAATGCCGCTTCTACCATGTAAGTGAGGGGCTGTAAAACACACGTGTGTCTACGCCATTTCCAGTTTTCCCAGTTCATTCCCAGTTTACCCAGGTAAGGGATAGGACTTCCAAACCCCTCTAATTTATTAGTCTTCCTCCTCCCCTCCTAGTCCCGACTACAAAACCCCACCGATCTATTTATCTTTATTTTATTACTTACACATTCTCCATAGCAGAAATAAAGTTCTGAGGCAGGGGACCCTGGCGCGTGCCTATGCGCATAAGTATTTACTTTACATGTTATGCTTTATTTTACATGTTATGCTTTACTTATATTTAATTCTCTACCTAAATCTGGTTCAAAGATATTAGTTATTTGTAACGTTTTTTGCAAGGTTTGGGTTTGATGTAAACTGGTGTGATAAGAATCTTTGTCTTGAACGTCGGTATAGTAAAAAGATGTAAATAAATAAATAAATCAAGCACGCACTGAAAATTAATCTAGCCTTTTTCTTTTTGAAGACTCAAACACAGAATAATCAATTTATCCTACAGTCTTGCTGCTTTTCCAAAATTTCCCAGCAAAGTAATTCTTATAAATTTAGTTCAACTTTATCGTTGACATACTGCTTTTTATGATATCAAAGTGGTAAACAATCATAAAATACTTTATAAAACATACAGTTCAGACTTAACATACTCACAAGATAGTCCTTCATAAAAAATACATTTTATATCATTAAAAGTCTAGAAAAACAAATAAAAATACAAATCCTATTCCCTCACCAGCAAAATCACCATCTTAGTACTCCCTTGGGATTCCACTTATAGAGCAGGTGCATATCTGCTCCACAAGTGGAAATTCAAAGACAATCCAAAATGTGGTTGTGATCACCCACCAGACAAAGGATCACCTCACAAAGGGGCTGATGTAAGAGGCACATCAGACTGATGTAAGAGGCACATCAGACTGATGTAAGAGGCACATCAGACTTTTAAAATTCACCTTTTTGTGAAGTAACAAAAACCCCTGCAAATAAAAAAAAGAGACGCCTAGAAACTTGCAATTCCATACACGTTGAAATTGGCACTATTTTTCTGCGCTTATTTTTTTGAGCATGCACGGCAAAAAAACAGGCAGCCCTGCAGAATGTAATAAATGAGAGAATGCAAATGAGATACACACATAGCAATTACCCACACAGCCCCAATGCAGAAAGCCAGGGACATGCAGATGCAGCGCGACAATGCTGTTTATTTTATTTTAAAAAGTATGCAGCCTCAGCAGCAGTGCCAGGAGTGCTGGAGCGGCCGCGGCGGTCTCACCGGCTGCTCGCTCCGGCTCCTGACCCACATGGCCGGTCTCCTCTTGGGCACCGAGAGGAGCTCCCCTCTGGGCCTCCAAAATTTAAAAAAAAAACCAAATGCTGTGGCCATGCTGCCCAGGTTCCTCCTAGGCTCCACAGACACTGGGCCTCCTATTTCAGGCCAATTTCTGCCAGCAATATTGGGCACAATTCTTCCTACCACCGATAAGTGTCATGGACTCAGGGCTAAACTGGGACACCGGAGGAGGTAAATATTATTTTTATTTTTCATCCTATCCACATGTCCCCTTTGACATTACACACAAAAGAAAACCCATCCTGAAATCCATGGCTCGACTGATTCTGCTGCATGTTTGAGTGCATATACAGCACCTATATCGGATTTCCCTGTTGGACATGTATTCCCCATAAGAAACCAGGCATTTACCATGTGAAAGAACACACATTGCTATAATATGTTAATTGCACATACATGTGCATACATACATACATCCCCATCTCCATCTACTGGAATGCATTTGGATAAACTTACAAATGAATAGGACATACTCTCGATAATTTTACCCATTATCGGATGGGTAATTTTTTTAAAAGCCCATTTCTGTTTTATCTGTAGAAATACTTCGGAAAATTATCCTATCTGTGGGTAATAAAATCATTGATCCTGATAGCAGATTTAGATATTCCTTTTGTCACAGAGATGTGGTTAAAATAGCCCCATGCTTGGGATGTAACCAAAGTTCCCATGTTTATGCAGCAAATTAATGTGCTAAAGATAGCAAATTCTGTGGATTTTTCATCAGTTATGTAGTAAACTTTTATTCTCTTGCGTAACACTTTGCATCATTAAGTATGCACAAAAAATCAGTTTTTATTGAAAATATTTCACATCATTCTTAAATAATATATCTAAATGATACAAAATATACCATGTACATAAAAGCTGTTTAACAAGTATAGGTCTCAAAATGTAATGGTGAAATGTCATTTATGTTTTGAATTAAAGTATATCAAAATCATTCTTTTTATATTTTCTTGGTAAAGTGTTTTCTATTTGAGTACTTACGTAAGTGTGTTGTTTGCCATTTTGCAGATGGTACCAAAATCTGCAACAGGGTAGACACCCAGGAAATTTTGGAAAACATGAGGAGGGATCTAACAAAACTTGAGGAATGGTGTAGAGTCTGGCAGCTAAGATTTAATGCTAAAAAATGCAGGGTCATGCACTTGCACTGCAAAACCCCAAGATAGCAATAGAGCATAGAGGTGAAATTCTTCTTTGCGCAAATCAAGAGCGGGATCTGGGGGTGATCGTATCTGATGATCTCAAAGTGGTTAAACAGGTGGATAAGGCAACTGCAGAAGCCAGAAAGTTGCATGAGTTCATAGGGAGATAAATGGTCAGCAGGCAAAAGGAGATGATATTGTGCCTGTCTAAGACCCTCGTGAAACCTCATTTGGAATACTTTGTACAACTGTGGAGACTTAAACCATATGGAGTCTGTCTAGAGAGTGGCTACTATAATGGTCAGTATATGGGAATAGACAAAGATTTAAACATGTATACCCTAGATGGGGAGATATGATAGAGACATTTAAATAACTCTAAGGTAGGGAGGCCTCAGTCAATGGAAAGGAGGCACTGGAACGAGGGGTCATGAGATAAAAGTGGGAGAGGGTAGACTCAGAAATAATATAACAAAATATTTCTATACAGAGATAGTGGGTGAGTGGAGGAGATAAAGACAGTGTCTGAATTCAAGAAAGCAAGGGACAAACCCAGGGGATCTCTGGAAGAGTAGTAATGATTGTAGAGATGGGCAGACTAGATAAGACCATGTTTCTGTGTTTCTAGACTGTACTCGGAGGGCTGAATTTTCTAAGCCATTTGCATACATAAGCCGGTGTTTTATGTACATAATGGCTGTTACAAACTAGCCTGGAGTCAGTGCACTTAAAAGTATGTGTATGCTTTCATGTGAACTGGAGAGAGGCATTCGTGGGGGCAGGAGGGGGAGTCAGAATTGGATTTTCTGCACATACTTTTTCATTTTTTAATGTATGCACATAACTTAACCTGCACAAGTTACACCCTTTAAAGAAGAAGTGTAACTTTGAGAGAATTAATAACCTGTGCTCATACCAGACCAACTGCAAGTACATTTTCAAAGCAAATGTATGCACATTAGTTTTCTCTAAAAATGTTGGTTGTCTGCATGTGCAAGTTACACATAGACTTTAGCCCTGTTTGCAGAGTTATAAAATTCCCCTCAGATTCAGCAGAATTTGTCACACTACATTATAAATAGCTAAAATTAATAAATGCAATGTATGCAATAAATATATTTTAAGTAGAATGAATGAATAAATAACGGAATAGAACCATATATATCCACAGGAAAAAAATTGGCTTTTGCAAAAAATACATACAACACTATAAACCATTCTGATTTACTAATGGAAAGGTGGTCAATTAAAATTATTAAACTTAAACTAAACTGCAGAGGGTCATCCCAGAATGTGCACAGAGGTGATGTGATCAGAAGAAGGGAGGGATGATGTCTGTCACTTCCGTGGTCAATCCTGCCAATCAACCAGTAGCTCTGAGGATGCATCTCAAAGAAGGCATCCCTCAAAGCAATCACACAAGGGCCCCTTGAGCTTCCCATCTGGAGAGGATAATGGGTGACAGAGATTGTTAAGGGGAAGAAACAAGAAGGATCAACCCAAAAAAGCAATATGTGCATATACATTAGTATATACAAATACAAATTATTAATTAAAATATAAAGTACAACAGTAATAAAAATAATATGCATCAAAAGCTGTGTACATACCTCTCCACTCTAGGTGAAAAAGTGTCAAGTTGCAACACCAATGAAAGCCTGCAGTTCTCTCTTCTGGCCATTAGATGTTGGCGGCAATACTGGCAGAGTGCCCAAAGTTGGAGTGTCCTGCTCCTGTGCTTTGGATTCCCACTCCCAGGTATCCAGATTGAGTCTCTTCCTGCTGGTGTGAATGTGATTGGCTGATACAGAAAGCCATCAACCTGCAGCACAGTAATGCTGCTAGCACTACAGGGGCAGAGGGGCAGTTGTTTTCATTACAGTGCTGGCAGACCTTTGAATTGATTGTGTGGTGAGAACATAATTGCTTGAGGAACATTTATCAGGAAGGGGGGACAGTATAAAAAACAAACAAAAAAAAGGATGTATAAAAACAAAACCTTACAATTAGTTGTAAAAATAATTAGTCTTTAAAATCAGGGAGGACAAATGACTTTCTCCCCTTACCATCCCCTGCAGGCACCCTTGGGCAGGGAGCCTGCTGATCTGTGTATTTGGCAGCAGTTTGTTTTGCAGTGAGATGCTAATGATGCTGCCCATTCCATATGCATGTAATTATGGGAGATTGGGGGCTATGGCTATAATCGTACCAGGTTATATAATGTGTTCATAGAAGGACAGGCTAAAGGAGAAGGCATAGCACCTTATGCAAAAAATATTAAAGCAACTGAAATGCAAGGGGCCTGGGGAAGGGAAAAGGATGCCCTGGATATCTTGGAAAGGGGAGATTGTACTTTCAGTTATAGCAGTGTAATGTATAGACCTCAACCCCAGAGATAGTTGGATAGAGATGTTGCTGGTGGGACATTTAAATCAACTGAATGTTATCTGGAGCATCCCCATCTCCAGAAACAATTAGAAGTAGAGAGATCCTAGATCAGAGGTAGGCAACTTTGGTCCTCGAGTGCCACGAATAGATCTAGTTTAAAGAATATCTGCAATGAATATGCATGAGATATTTGCGTGTACTGCTTCCAATTATGCAAATATATATAATCATTTTATTGTATTTGCTATTTTTTCTTCTATTTGAATTTTTGCATTCTTGACTGCTTTCCCAGTTTAATGTTTGCAGATATTGTCGCCTGTCTTCCTCTTTCTGTGATCTCTTGTAGTTTAAGAACGCTAACTTTTCTCCCTTACCTATTCAGCTACTTCTTTAGAAAACCATAGCAGCCTCTTTTTCTGCTTTTCTTTATTTACTTTCCTAATAAAAAGAATCTCCTTTTAGTTTTGCCACTGCTCTTCTACTTCCCCTAGATTTTTGCAACCAGCTAACTACTTATTGAGGACTGGCATTCCTTTCCACTTGAAGATACCACCCTACAGCAGTTATCTTAGCCAGGGAGACATCCAAAGAACCTCTCTCCCCCTTGGAGAGAGAGACTTGAAGAACCTACTTCTTCAAGAGAGAGGCTTGAAGAACTGTGAACTTTGAGGACAAAATTTGATATGCCATTGTCGAAAGTCAAACCTTTGTTACCACTCTTTCTCTACTCTGATCTCACTCTGAGGTCTGTTGAGGCTCTGAGACCTGCTAGTAAGAGAGTTATGAGACCCTCTTATTATTATTTAATTTGGTTGACTGCAAATTGGTCAAACCAGTCTACAATATCTAAAAGTTACATAAAACTATTTCACAATTAAAAACAAACATTCTTAAAAAACCAATAGGGTCATTCATCAAAATGCATTATGGTGTTAACACATATGATACTCATACATGCAAATTTTTGGAAGTGGTGGGATTAATGAAAATGAGGGGCAATATCACATGGTTTTAATGCTGGAAATAACTACACCTTTTTTTGTGGTATTAATTGCGATATGGTTGAAACAGCAGTAACACAATTTGTGTTGTTTTGCAATTTGCATTTTGGAGAGAGAGCGAGAGAGAGAGAGCCTCTGGGGATAGCTTCACAGTATTCAGCTGTTTATATGACTTATAGGAGGGCCAGCTAATAACTCGAGGTGAGGTGTTGGTGGTGGTTTAGGTTTTAGGGGCCAGTTTTACATGCAGAGTGAGATGTACAAACAGCACAGCACACCTCAGCGAAGATTTGATGTCATTTGGAGTGAATAAAGTCTCACAAAGATGATACTTTTACAATATTCTCTCGCCCTAGCTTGATGGACTTTATAACAGGGTACCATCAAGTTTGGCCAAGATAACATAGTAGAAATCTCATCTTTGAGAGACTTTCCTCACTCCAAATGACTTCAAATCTTCACCAAGGTGTACTGTGCTGTTTGTACGTCTCACTCTGCATGTAAAACTGGCCCCAAAACCCTAAACCACCAACACCTCACCTCGAACTATTATCTGGCCCTCCTATAGAGATATAAATAGTTGACTACTAGGCAGCCCTTATAAGTAGTCTCTCTCTCTCTCTTTGTCTCCCTCCCTCCATCTTCATGAGCTGCAAAATAGACCCTCCCACAGGGTGGGAAAAGTTTACCATATGCTACTATCTATATCAAGGGCTATATTACCACACAGTGCAGTAATTCTAAAAATGACCTCCCTTTCTCTTACCCGATATGATATTATAGCATTTTTAAAACCTTACACAAGTAAAAATAAAATAAATCAGGTAATAGAACAAAAAAACAGTAAAGTAAAAGACTAAAGCTCAAATGCTGGAAGAAAATCCATGTTTTTAAACACTTTCTGAATTTTATATTTTTTTTTTCATAATGACCAAAGAGAGATAAAATTCCAGGTTGATGGGGCTACATAGCTAAAAGCTGCTTGGCGAGTATGCTCTAATCTAATCCTGGAAGGGGGCGAACCTATAAATAGATCCTGCTGGGAAGAGCACAGAAGGTGAACCAGCTCAAAGAGGCACAAAAGGTATAATAAGAATTGAGGGTTGTCAGTGGATAGTGCTAAACTAAGAATTTAAATGTAATCTGATAGGTTATTGGCAACCAGTGCAACTCAATCAAAAGTGGTAACACAGAAGCAAGGATATACCTATGAGGAGACAAATAGGCAGACTATTTGTCTTTGTTATTAATAGTGGTTTAATAAATTGCACTTCTGTGTTGCGGTTCTGGCTGCGAGCACCGCGGCCAGGCCCTTATCTCTGGGTTCCCGGACCTGCTCCCGCTTCCACAGGCCTGGTTTGCGGCCTGGATGGCGGTGTCCCCGCTGGGGCTGTGCCGCTGCAAGCCCTCCCATGGACGCCCGACTCCTAGGCGCGCGCGTGCCACTTGGGCGCTTTTCTAGGCCGTTTCCCGCCAGTGGTGACTCTGCCCAACTTCTGACGTCAGACGC
This sequence comes from Rhinatrema bivittatum, assembly GCF_901001135.1. Lineage (NCBI taxonomy): Eukaryota > Metazoa > Chordata > Amphibia > Gymnophiona > Rhinatrematidae > Rhinatrema > Rhinatrema bivittatum. The sequence goes on along the minus strand of NC_042618.1, from coordinate 242,494,716 downwards.
CGCGGCCTTGATAAGCCGGCCGCGGCCATCCAGTCTTTGCCTTGCAACGGGTTAGCTTCTTGGTTTCCTGTTGCGCTGTGCCCCGGAGTGACTTGCCTCGCTTCGTCGCTCCGTTCCTGCTACAGTACCTGCCTGGTTCCTGCCTGCTTGCCACAGTTCCTGCCTGGTTCCTGCTTACCTGCTACAGTTCCTGCTTGGTTCCAGTACCCGAAACCTGCTACAGTTCCTGCCTGGTTCCAGTACCCGAAACCTGCTACTGTTCCTGCCTGGTTCCAGAATCCGAACCCAGTTGCAGTATTGCTACTGTCTTAGTCTGGTTCCAGTTACCTGCCCTGATCCACAACCCGCCTAAGTCCCAGCGGCCGGGTCCCTACGGGCTCCTCCCGGGGGGGGCTTTGGCTTCCAAGGGTGAAGCCACCTAAGTCCCAGTGTTGGGCTCCTACGGGCTCCTCCCGGGGGAGTGCCAGCTTCCAGGGTGAAGAGCATCTATGTCCTGCCTGAACATCTGCCTCCCGGCCTGCTATTCACTAGAGGCATTGTCCACCTTTCCCAGTCTCCAGCAGGTCGGCCCAAGGGTCCACTAAACAGAGACTTCCATAACACTTCTGTGTCTAATGTGCATTATACATGTTCAGTAAGTTAGGGATGTGCATTTGTTTAAAACAAATGGCCTATCCACAACAAATATACCATATTCATTTGATTCATTTGCCCCCAAAAACGTATGAACAAGTCCCATGAACAAAACATGTCATTCATTTTACTTGTTTATGTTTCCCTTTTGAAAAGCATTGGCTGCATTATAACAATAGACTTTGAGGCTGGGCAGCTCATGTGGGAGTTTCCATAGCAACCAGCCCTCATGCCTATGACTCATGTGAGAGGTCAGAGGAGAACTAGGATCTGTTGTCAAGGAAACCAGGCTGACAAAACGAACCTATCAGAGGGAAGCATTTTTCTAAATTAGCGGATCACTGAACTTTCCATCCTTTGTATTGCAATCCCTAAGTGTTTCAGCTTGCAGTTGGATTCTATCTCTCACTTCTGGAGGATACATCCTGCTTTACTGTTGTCTTAGAATTCCGTATTTTTACAGTCTTCTCTATCAACAGTGCTTTGGTTCAAGATTAGAAACATTCCATCTGTTCTGATCCTGTTAGCTGTTAGCTGCTGTTACACTGTTAATCTGCTCGGGCTTATCATTTTTTTTTTAACATTGCTGGTCACTGCTACTGACTTAGAGGAAGGTTAGTGTTCTCAAGCATTCCCTTCCCTTTAAGAGGAAGTCACTCCAGGCTGCCAAGCCTGCCTCACTAGCAATGGATATTTTTGCAGTGATTTATTAAATATTAAACCTGTTGCTACCAGTGTAGTATCAGCACTGTAGTTGAACTATGCCACAGTAGAGAGGCTGTTTTAAACTTTCTTTGTCTGGGTCTACATCTGTTAGATATGTCAGTTTATGCACAAAGAGTACAGTAGATCTATGCCAGTTACCACCACAAGTATAGCCAGCCACTTTGTGGATTGTTTTATTTTGCTACTGTATTTAAATTACTTGTGCATTCACTTTTACTTCTGTTTTACCAGTAGTGAGCTCACACACATAGAATAGCACTATATCATTCTTTTTCTGTGTGTTGTGTGCATCAGCATGCACTTTAGTCACTAGCAGAGCAAAATACTAAAATTGTTGTTCTACTGTAGTATATTCTCTGTGATGTTCAACCTTACACACAAAAGGATCACTAGTAGTTCATCACACTGGTGTCATCAGTGTGACTAACCACCAAATTTTCAAAAATAAAGATTAATTAACAACACCTTTTGTCCAGCACTGCAGCAGAAAATAAACTCCATCAAGTCATGTAAAGGATGTGGGAAACCCACAGTTGTTGGCAGAAAATAGTGAGTCTCCCAACTAAGATAAAGAGGGATTCTTTCAAATCCCAAATGTCAGCAGGAGAGAGAGGCATAGCAAGCTTCAAGAAGTTGAGATTTGGGGAGGATATGCCAGTTGTTCCATCAGTGTCTCAGCCAGATTCTGCTTTCTCAGAGGAGAGGGAAAGGGAAGGCACTAGTAGTACTAGTAGCAGCAGAGTACAACCCCCAGTACCTATAGAAGTACAAGTACAAATGGTGAAACTAAACCCTTAATGCAGCAGAGGCTATAAGATCAGTTTTGTCATCCTCTTCTGATTCAGAGCTTGATGAATCTTCCTTAAAGGATTTCCTGAAGCAGAGATAGAAGAGGCATTATCTGAAGACTCTGTATTAGGAGATTTAGTCAGTACTGTGCTAGCTTCCACTTCACTGACAGAGGAGAGAAAGGCAGGAGGACATGTTAGTGAGAGAGTGCAGGCCATACTGACAATTAGGGATGTGAATCGTGTGCCCGATTGTTTTAACGATCGGGCACACGATCGGGGTCAGGGTGGGTTTAGGTCGGGGTGGGTTTAGGGGTTGTTTTGGTGTGCCAGTTTTCCCACCCTCCCCCCAAATAATTCCCTTTAGTGGACACTATCCCAATTAATGATTTTTTCAAGATAAATCAGGAATTTCTATTGTATCGCACTCTTTAACGATTTTTGATGATTTAAAAAATATTGGACAATATTTTAAATCGTCAAAAAACGATTCACATCCCTACTGACAATGCAGAAACAGAGGATGAATGAATCCTCTGCTGCATTTCCTCAGGCTCCATCTATGACCACCCCTACTTCACTGCAAGCAGTGCCATCCACCCTAAAAGATGCAGACAGACTCAAGGGATCATGAAAAATATTTGTGATCTGGAGCCATTTTCAAATGAAGGAGGACCCATGCTTTGCGCATTGTAACTATTTCACAAAGGACATTAGCTGAGGGAAGCAACTGAGCTACTTAAGCAATGCTGGAATGGAGCATTACCTGAAGAAGCAGCATCCCCTTCAATATGTACCTGGGTATGGTAGTAGTAGTAGTAGTAGTCAGGGGGCCCCTTCTGCAAGACAGAGGACACTAACTTTTGAAAAGGGGAGGAGGGTTCATCAAGCTCCTTCCAAGACTTCAGCTCCTTCTACCAGTCAGGTGGCAGGCTAGCAGCAACAGTCCCCAACTATGACTAAGAAACAACTGCCCACAATGGAGGACAAGGGGGGGTTATATTATCACTTTTTGTTCTTTTCTCTGCTCCAGGCTCTCCTTCCCATCCCTGGAAGTCCCTTTTTAGTTGTGTGGGTGCATTATATGTGTCTGACCCTAAACACACAGCTGAAAGGTGGAGTTCTTTTTGTGGCCTCTCCCACTATAAGGTTTATAATTGGCGTCATGAACAGGATCAATTCTTATCCAACCAGATCCATTTCTGTACTCAAAACCTGTCACAGATTAGTCAGTGAAAATTTCTGTACCTGTTGCAAAATATTTTTTTAGTGTGCATCTTTACTTTGGGGGGAGGGTGTTGTCTGAGAGTAGCTTGTTTACCCCACCAAAGTTCTGTCTTACTTTCCAGTGCCAGACATGGAAGAATTGAAGGCCCTATTCAAATCACAGAAAAAGAAATTGGATGTCTAGGAGGCCAGGTTTGGGGAATAAGCTGAAGCTCTACGAATGACAAGGGAAGAGCAGAAAGAAGTTCTGTCCTTAGCCAAGAATGTAAAGTACCCATCATTATAGTCTCCCAAGATAAGAAGATACCAGATTTCAGTGGAGTGCCTGAGGGGCCTGAAGATCTGACTGTAGAAGAATGGATCACTCAGACCAAGAGGCCCTGAAGAGTCTGTGCATTCCAGAAGAAGATCAATTGTGATGGTCAAGGACAATTTGAAGGGCCAAGTTAAGAACACTGTGAAGTATACACCTGCCTCAGAACCGAAATCTGTAGAAGATATTTTCTCACTATTGCTCTGAGTATATGGAGACAAGGCACCAATTAGTAAGAGGCTGAAGGAATTATATATCTGGAAACACCTGCCTGGGGAAAGTATCAGAGATTATGCCTACAGCCTACAGGAAAAGGCTACAAACATGATCGCCAGAGATGCTATCTACATGGGAGACCATGAGGCTAGGGTCAAAGAGAAATTTGTCTCTGGGTTAAGGGAAGACAACCTGCAAAGGATGATGACACAGAGGTGCCTAGAGAATCCTAATATGATATTCCCTGAGCCATTACAGGCCACCATGGGATGGGCTGAAAAGAATGAAGTGATCCAGCCAGTTGAAAACAGGAGCATCGCTCAGATCCTGATAAGGTCCAGAACTGAAGTGGCAGTAAGGGCAACCTCAGTTGCAACTGATCCCACAGCAATTGCTAGAGCTTTCTTGAACCAGAATGTAGAGAAGCTTGTCCTATAGCAAGAGAATATTTTCTCCCAACAGGGAGAATCAACTCGAACTTCACCCAAACACTTCAGAAAGACCGAGAGGAATACACCACGTGTGAGGTCTACTCTGAGAAGGACACAGCTTGGTGAGCTGGTATGCTACCATTGCCTGGAGCCTGGGCATATAGTCTGAAACTGTTTGATTGAAAGAAAGATGGCAGCCTGTAGACAAGAGCTGCGGCCTAGTGCTGGTGGAAAAGGCTTAAAAAAGCAGAAGGAGACAGCGTCTACTTCATAGGAAGCTGGATCCGGGTATACCACTCCTGCAGTACGACTCCAGTCAGTTGGTATGATGGAGGGATATTAGGATGATAAGGAAAGCCTTTGAAATGTCACCTATACTAGATGTGGTCATCAGAAGTATTAACACCCACTGTTACATAGACACAGGATCAGATGTGACTACAATCATTGAAAGTCATTTTCGACAGAACTTCCAAGCATATGGTAAATTTAAAGATGCTAGTTGGGTGAGTTTGAAGGCAGCCAATGGCATGGAGTTGCCAGTACTTGGCTGTCTGGAAAGAGAGTTCACATGTATGGGACAGACATTATCTCCTAGGTATGTGTTCATCATATGAGATAATGATACCCCAGACAACATACCTGGGATACTTGGGATGAATGTTCTCCAAGGCTTGGAAGGTATCTTCAAGGATATCACCACTTTGACCGAAGGACCCCACAGAAGAGGCAGAATGGCCAAGATTTTGGCTGACATCAGTTTCATAACTATGAGAAGGCACCAGAAATGTTGGGTTTCATCAAACTAATGGGGAACAAAAGAGTAACTCTCAATGAGAAGATAAAAGTGGGAAAGTGTTTCAACTTACACTCGATTCCAGCATGTCCAGGGCTGGTCACTCCAACCAAATCCGCAATGTTTCTTGATGCCTGATGGTGGCTCATGTATTGGCCCAGTCCAATAAGGGACAAGTTCCAGTACATTTCCTGAACACAGGAGAACGAAGTACAAGGTTACCCCCTCGAGTGAGAGTGGCTGAATTGCTAAAGCCCAAAGAAATTAAACGACTCATGGGCTTAAGGTTAGACAGTGAAAGAGGAGAAGTAAGAATGATATAAACTGGAGAAAAGACCAGGGGCTAGCCATGCAAACTATATCCCGGTAACAGTAGATTGGAATCAGCTCTCAGACAAAGAGTTGAGTTACAAAATCTACTTCAAAAGCACTATATTTTCAATCAATGATTCTGACATTCCTACAGGAAATGCTAGTCCAAATAAATAACCCAACCAGACAGTCTCTCACCCCATGTCTTCAGTGAATTCAAGCAGAATGTGCAAGGCCTTGTGAACCAGGGCATTCTGAGGAAAAGTAATGGTCCCTGGGCCTCACCAGCTGTAATTATCTGCAAGAAAGATGGGAGTGTGAACTGAGGAGTCCCTTGATGTACTAGGCCAAGCCTTATTGTTTTCATCTCTTGATTTGACATCAGGTTATTTTCAAATGGCCGTGCAAGCAGATGACATTCCGAAAACCGCTGTGACCACTCCATTTGGCCTCTTTGATTAGGTCTGCATACTATTTGAACTGTGCAATTCTCCAGATAGTTTTCAAAGACTCATGGAGTCTGTGCTGATTGAGGAGGTTTTGACATTCTACTCCTCTACCTTGATGATATCTTGGTTTTTTTCAAAAGACTTTGAAAGTCACATAGAGAGTCTGACAAAGTGTTCCAGCAACTTAGTGATAGCAGTTTGAAGCCAAAGCCTTCCAAGTATCGCTTGCTGTGCAAAGAAGTAGATTTCTTAGGTCATGTGATTTCAAAGAATGGAGTGTCAGTAGGCACTGGCAAAATCTATGCTGTGAAATACTGGCGAATACCCTCATCAGTGGCAAAGGCAAGGCATTTCCTGGGATTTACCACCTATTATTGCCGTTTCATGCCTGGGTTTGCAAGAATAGCTGCCCCACTTCATGCTGTCACAGGGAGGCCCATGAAACATAGCCATTCAACTGGAATGCAGTGTGTCAAGCCACCTTTGTTACCTTGAAAACCAAGCTTAGTATTGCCCAAGTATTGGCATTCCCCATCTTTGAATTGCCCTTCATATTAACAACTGATGCCAGCTTTCATAGGTTGGGGGAAGTTCTCAGCCAGTTGCAGGATGGATGGGAGAGATTCATAGCTTATGCCAGCAGGGGTTTGTGAAAGTCCGAGAAATATTATAAAAATTACAGTTTTAAGCTGGAGCTTTTGGCACTGAAATGGGCAGCAACTAAAAAGTTCCATGAATACTTGATCTTCAAGAAATTTATTGTAAGGACTGATCATAACCCCTTGTAGTACCTAGAAAATGGCAATATATAGGCTGTGGAACAATGCTGGCTAGCAGAGTTGCAGTTGAAATCTGTACGACAGAAGTTGGATAACGGGAAAGATTTCCTCTGAATTCAAACAAAAGAAGTTCAAGAATGGTTATTGCCAAATGAAAAATTTGTGAGCAAAGTACATGCAATAAGACGTAGAACAAAGGCAAAGAGTATGGCATACTCTTATGAAATTCTAAAGGCGGCTCAACAAGATGATGATTAACTGAATATTATCATCACAGCATTAGAAAAAGAACACAATCCAGAAATTGCAAATTGGAGTCCTGCCAGAAATTGTAGAAACAGAGAGACAGACTTTCTTAAGAGAGGGCTGTTATACCAAAAAATAAGTGACCCCCATGACTTCTCCATTGTTTTTCAGTTCATGGTCCCACAGACTCTTCAGAGGAAAGTGTTTGCAACTAAGCATGATTGGGGTGGACATTTTGGAGCAGAAACCACCTTGAGGAACCTGAAGAAGTTGTACTATTGCATTACAATGTCTGTTGATGTACCTGACTGGGTTAAGACCTGTAAAAAATGTGTTCTTCTGAAGGACATATTCCCCAAAGAACGCACATCCCTCCAGTATATCCATGTCTCGCATCCACTGGAAGTACTAGCAATTGATTATACCATGCTAGAGCCAGATTCCACTGGAATAGAAAATGTTCTTGTTCAACATACATGTTTACTAGGTATATTTTGGCCATACCAACTGTTATGAATGCGCTGCCCGCGGGTCCCCCCGCGAGCAGGCACGGACTCACCACGCAGCTGTTATCTTCGCCGAGGCGGCAGAACGCCGCTGTCGGCCTGCCCACGTGGCCAGGAGGCCGCCCTGCTTCCTTCTTCGCTCCGCGGTCGGAGCCGCGGCCTCCCATGGGGCTGGGAGTGCCCCCGACGTCATCAGGATCTTCGCGGCTGGAGGCCGCAAAAGCCCCGGTGTTTCCTGGCGGCTGGAGCCGTCCTCGGGGCCTCCTGCAGCGGCTGGAGCCGCTGCACTCGTCGGAGCCTGCGTCCAGGCTCTCTCCTGCCTCCTCTCAGCGTCTGACGCTGCCGGCGTGCAGACGCTGTGCAGGCCGCTGTCCAGGGTCCTGCACAGCCCTGCTCCTGCTCCTTAGAAGCACGGCCGCGTCTCTCTTCTATATTTAAAGGGCCAGACACAGGAAGTGTCTGGGCCCCACCTAAAGACTGTTTCCTGCCTGAGCCCTATATAGGGCTGCTTTGTTCATTCTGCCTTGCCTTGCATCGTGGTCAGTCTTCGCTCTGGAGGCTCCTGCCTGCCAGAGCTCGTTGTAAGGTCTTCTTCGTGGAGCTCCTCACCTTGATGTCATCTCGTCATGCTATGGCATGTCCGTGTCTTCGCCTGAGGTCCATGTCCAGGTTTCTTCGTCTTCGTCCTGGTGTTCCTGCCTTCCTGATGTTCTTGCCTTCACTCCGCCTCGTCCTCGCTCTGGAGCCTTCTGATACCGGTAGGCCGGGGAGTCCCTCAGATGCAGTATTCCTGGGTGGGCTGCCTGCTGGTGGACGGTTGTCCTGTGCTCCTGAGCCGTGAAGCCTGATGTGTGTTCCTGCGCTGTCCCGCTCCCGTCGTGGTCCGTGACCAGCCATGGGGCTGTGTAGGGCGCGTAACGGACAGGGTGGTCCACGACTCAGTCCCGTGGGTGGCCTGAGTAGGGCGCCCTGAGAGACAGTGCCAATGTCCATGCCTTGTGTCTTGCCTTGATGCCATGTGTCTTCGTCTGCCTTATCCAGCCATGTGTCTTGCCTCGGATGCCGTCCGCATCATCCCAACCATGTATCCTCGCTTTGGATGCCGTCTGCATCAACCTCGTCAAGTGTCTCGTCTGCGATGCCGTCCGCATCGATCCTGGTGTCTTGTATCCACAGCCCTGGTGTCACGTCTTCTGCCAAGTGTCTTCGTGTTTGTGATGCCGTTGCATCAAATCCAGTGTTTCCATGTCAAGGCCCGTCTGCCCTCAACCTCAGGCCAGGCCTGCTGCTCCATGCTGCTCGCAGCAGGTCCGAAAGGGCCCGGAATGGTCGGAGGACCATTCACCTTCCAACATCCTCGGATGTTTGGCCATGGGAGCTTGCCGGCCTGGCAGAGGGTAGAGTGTTCAGCCATGCGGGGCCACCGTCAACCCTTGGTTCGGCCCTGGACGGCCGGGGTCGGGCTGAGGCCCATGGGCACACTAAACCACCGATACATAACAGAATGCAAGGCCTTTCGAGGCCAAAACACAACACCAACTCAAAATCAGACAGCAAAAACCATATCAAAGGTGATAGTGCAACATTGGATATCACATTATGGCTGCCCTTCTTGCCTACACTCTGATCAAGGGAGGAACTTTGAATCTGCTACTATACAAGAACTTTGTAAGTTGTATGGTATGGAGAAGAGCCAAACAGCTCCCTATCATCCCAAAGGGAATGGCAGGTATGAGCAGTTTAATTGGACACTACATGACATGCTCAAGACATTGTCCATTGAGAAGAAAAGAAGGTGGACAGAGCACCTTCCAGAGTTAGTGATGGCCTATAATGGGAATGTGCATAGTTCAACCGGATAGGCTTCTAGGAAAAGTAAAAAGTCATGGGATAGGTGGCGATGTCCTTTCGTGGATTGCAAACTGGTTAAAAGACAGGAAACAGAGAGTAGGATTAAATGGGCAATTTTCTCAGTGGAAGGGAGTGGACAGTGGAGTACCTCAGGGTTCTGTGTTGGGACCCTTACTGTTCAATATATTTATAAATGATCTGGAAAGAAATACGACGAGTGAGATAATCAAATTTGCAGATGACACAAAATTGTGCAGAGTAGTTAAATCACAAGCAGATTGTGATAAATTGCAGGAAGACCTTGTGAGACTGGAAAATTGGGCATCCAAATGGCAGATGAAATTTAATGTGGATAAGTGCAAGGTGATGCATATAGGGAAAAATAACCCATGCTATAATTACACGATGTTGGGTTCCATATTAGGTGCTACAACCCAAGAAAGAGATCTAGGTGTCATAGTGGATAACACATTGAAATCGTCGGTTCAGTGTGCTGCGGCAGTCAAAAAAGCAAACAGAATGTTGGGAATTATTAGAAAAGGAATGATGAATAAAACGGAAAATGTCATAATGCCTCTGTATCGCTCCATGGTGAGACCGCACCTTGAATACTGTGTACAATTCTGGTCGCCGCATCTCAAAAAAGATATAATTGCGATGGAGAAGGTACAGAGAAGGGCTACCAAAATGATAAGGGGAATGGAACAACTCCCCTATGAGGAAAGACTAAAGAGGTTAGAACTTTTCAGCTTGGAGAAGAGACGACTGAGGGGGGATATGATAGAGGTGTTTAAAATCATGAGAGGTCTAGAACGGGTAGATGTGAATCGGTTATTTACTCTTTCGGATAGTAGAAGGACTAGGGGACACTCCATGAAGTTAGCATGGGGCACATTTAAAACTAATCGGAGAAAGTTCTTTTTTACTCAACGCACAATTAAACTCTGGAATTTGTTGCCAGAGAATGTGGTTCGTGCAGTTAGTATAGCTGTGTTTAAAAAAGGATTGGATAAGTTCTTGGAGGAGAAGTCCATTACCTGCTATTAAGTTCACTTAGAGAATAGCCACTGCCATTAGCAATGGTGAAATGGAATAGACTTAGTTTTTGGGTACTTGCCAGGTTCTTATGGCCTGGATTGGCCACTGTTGGAAACAGGATGCTGGGCTTGATGGACCCTTGGTCTGACCCAGTATGGCATTTTCTTATGTTCTTATGTTCCACACAGTACCTCCTGTTTGGTCATGACTCACAATTACCATAGGATTTAGTCTCTGCGCCATTTACTAAAGAAGAAAGCATGCGATGCTAGATGACTGGGTGTTGTCTTACTGAAATAGGCTAAATACAGCCTGTGCAATAGCAGAGGAGACATTGAGGTGAAGTGGAGAGATTCAGAAGAGACACTATGACCAAAGGTTCAGAGGTGCACTAATAGGTGAGGGTAATATGGTCCTCCTCAGAGTAGGCATAAGATGCAAGATGTCTGGGAATCTGCTCCCTTTGAAGTGATAAAATTGTTTGAACCCCATGGGAATACATTCAGAATATATTCAAAGTCTGAGGAGATAAAAGTTGTACACTGAAAACAAATTAAGCTGTATACTTTGGTGGATGAAGACAATGTAATGGTTAAGAAAACTGTAAACCCACCTGAGGATGCAATTTGACAAATACAAAATTCTGAGATGTTAGGGGAAGATGACTCAGATTCTGATCAAATCTGGTTAATAGGGATGTGAATTGTTTTTTGACGATTTAAAATATTGTCTGATATTTTTTAAATCATCAAAAATCGTTAAAGAGTGCGATACAATAGAAATTCCCCTGATTTATCATGAAAAAATCGTTAATCGGGATAGTGTCCTCTAAAGGGAGTTATTTGGGGGGAGGGTGGGAAAACCAGCACACCAAAACAACCCCTAAACCCACCCGACCCTTTAAAACTAATCCCTTACCTTCCCCCACCCTCCCAAACCCCCCCCCCAAAACATTTTACATGTACCTGGTGGTCCAGTGGAAGCCCCAGGACTGATCGCCCGCTCTCGGGCCATCAGCTGCCACCCCGACCCTTTAAAATTGATCCCTTAGCTTCCCCCACCCTCCCGAACCCCCCCCCCAAAAAAAAAACTTTTTACAAATACCTGGTGATCTAGCCAGAAGTCCTGGGAGCGACCTCCCGTTCTCGGGCTGTCGGCTGCGCTAATAAAAATGGTGCCGATAACCCTTTGCCCTTACCATGTGACAGGGTATCCGTGCATTGGCCGGCCCCTGTCACATGGTAGGAGCACTGGATGGCTGGCACCATTTTTAAAGATGGCGCCAGCCATCCAGTGCTCCTACCATGTGACAGGGGCCGGCCAATGGCATGGATACCCTGTCACATGGGGAGGAATGTAAGCCAAAAGCTTAAGATATTGTTCTTGCTCTGACTTGTAAAGATGAATTAAATTGCAAAGGGGAGGACTGCTGTTCACTCTCTATTTGAAGTAAAGGCAAATGGTGACATGTGAATTTCTTGGCAGTACCTTTACTGATCCAAGACAGAGAGGGGCCAATGCAAATGCTTTCCTTTGAAGCTTACAGAAGTCCTTCTCACGTAATCAAATGTTAAATTACCCTCTGGCTCCACTACAAGGGTGTGTGTGTGGGGGGGGGGGAGGTGCCATGGCTGGAAGCCAATGGTATTATCCCTTAAACTGCAGTGACACCAAGTAGACCTGGCTACAATTGCTAGGATTAAATGGATATTTCCACAGAATGAAAATTTTGAGGTGAATGGACCTATGGCAGTTATTGGAATTAGAACTTGGGGTGTAATCCCGGACCAGAGCCAATGAGGAGCAGGGGACCGATTGCTAATTAACTTTTTTTTAATTTGGTATAAAAGAAAGGATTGATTTTGGTAACAGTCAGACAAGCAGAGTGAGGAAAAGCCAGAAGTACATAGCAATGAGGTGAGGTTCCTACCAGAGCCACATGGCTGCTACCACAAAGGAAAGAGCAGATATATGGGAACGTTCCTCATAGCCATAGTCTGTAGAATAATAATTATATAGCTGTGCTGAGAAAGCAATGGTTTGTTATTTTGTAGTGAGGGAAAAGAGTGTGAGTTTCAAGTATTTCCTGACCTTTGGTTTCATGTATAGCTAGAAGGACAGTATTTAAAATAGTATCTGCATACATTCAATATCAGGCTGACTTAGTTGCAGGGAGATTTGTCATGATTTTATCAAGTGCAGAGAAGGAATTTATATATATATATTTTTTTTGTGAGAACCGGGACTTCCAATCTTCTGAAGCAAGAGGACACTGCAGTTGACCTGAGCACAGAATCTCAAGGATCTACATCAGCTTCATCAAGCACACAGTGGAGCAGCTTGTCTAAAGAAAAGGAAAATAGATCTCACATGAGACTTAACTGAGAACTTAAGTTATTATTCTGGCCAGAATTTAGTTGGGAGTTGAAGTATTTTGCAAGTGAACTGAACTAAGATACAGAGTAGGTGTAGTGATTTTTCTTTTATATCCTTCAACCTGATTTTCCCCACTTTTCAATGTTAATATAATCTTCTTTCCTTTTTACTATAATGCCATTTGTCTATGTTAGCCATCGAGTATAAGAATCCTAATGCACTGTGTAACTGTGCATGCACTGATTTTATGTGCAATACTTGCTGTAGCTACATAAGGTGGGTTTTATGTTATCACTTATTGTTCTATTCTCTGCTCCAGCCTCTCCTCCCCATCCCTGGAAGACCCTTTAGTTGTGTGGGCAAATTACATGTGTCTATCCCTAAAAACACAGCTGAGTGGTGGAGTTATTTTTGTCGCCCCTCCCACTATAGGAGAGAGGTTTAAAAATTTTGGGTACCCGATTGCAGGCTCTGCCCCTTCCCCAAACCCCTCCCCTTTTGGTAAAAATACATGGAGCTTGCACCTCCTCCTCCCATTTCTTACTGATCAAGTCCCAGTGGTCCAGTGAGGCCTGGAGCACCCCCTAGGGTTCTGTGCCTGGTGCCACCAGTTTTCAAAATGGCATAGGCTGGCTAAGATCCTACCTTAGTCCTATCATGTAATAGGACACATCAGTTTGCCAATACCTCCAACAGTTCACTCATTCCTTGCCCAGTTCATCCAAACCCTGTAGCACTTCACTCAATCCTTTCTCAGACTTCCCACCCAAAAACGTCAGACAAAGAAATGTCAGATTTCAATTGTACAAATCCATTAGCTGGTGTAAAAATGTTCAGACAAGTATAGTAATATATGCATGTATGCTTTTTTCAAAATTGCAACTTACTTACAGGTCAATACAGTAAAGTGCGGCCGCGGTTACCCCGCTCCTAACCCGCTTTCTACTCACTTTCCGGCCGCGTTAGCCCTTCCTGCGATACACAATCCCCTTTAACCAATTCTTACTGCCTCTTTAAATCACCAGGTAACCCCTTCCACCCGCGGCATGTATATTAGATGTAAATGATCGAATTAGCTATTCCCTCCCATACAGTAACGCGCGCCCCGACTATCGCTTTTTTACCCTGCCATTTTGCCGCGCATTTAACCTGCTAACTTACCGCCTACCCTTACCCCTGCATTAGAGGCAGGGGTAAGGGTAGGTGGCAAACTTACCCCCAGCCCCCGCTCACCTGCCCTGGCCGCGTCAATGGGTGCTGGTCTCCGGGGCAGCCCCAGTCCTCTCTCCCCTCCTCCCGAAGCAATGAAAGCAGAAAAAATCGAAAAAAGCCAAAAAAAAAAAAAAGTAGCAAATAAGTGGACGGTTCTCCTACGCTCGGGATTGCCAGTCCTCTCTCCCCTCCTCCTGAAGCAATGCGCGAAAAGCAGCCTTGCTTCGGGAGGAGGGGAGAGAGGACTGGCAGTGTAAATCGAAAAAGCCAAAAAAAAAACAACTAGCAATGAAGTGGACGACATGTGACATCATGCCTTGAGCAGCCCAATTGCACGCACAGGGGCCACTTTCGCCCGTGCAGGCATCCATCTTCGCTGGGAGGCAGGGGAGCCGTGATCCGTTTCTGCCGATGTCCATCTCCGGAGGAGGGCTGTGAAAAAAGTAAGTCGTTGCTTTACACTGCCAGTCCTCTCTCCCCTCCTCCCGAAGCAAGGCTGCTTTTCGCGCCTTGCTTCGGGAGGAGGGGAGAGAGGACTGGCAATCTCGAGCATAGGAGAACCGTCCACTTCCTGGTACCTGTCATTTCAAATGTCATTTGAAATGACATTTGAAATGACAGATACCAGCGTGTCCATGAAGCGTTAGGCCAACACACCCAGGATACTGTATAGCGCTCTATACAGTAAAATGGGTTGCGCGGGCCTAACGCTTCACGGACGCTTCTTGGACGCGGCATGCATTTGCAAGCAATTTAAATACAGTAATGAGCGGTAGGTGAGCCAGACTGTGCATGCGGCAACCGTGGGTGCGCCCGGCACTAATGCAGCTCTTCCTACCACTCCTTACTGTATCGGCCTGTTACAGAGTTCTAAACCCTTCCCTGGAACCCCCCTATACCACTCCTTTTTTTCCCTGGTAAAACATACATGCCATACTGCAAGTATGCATGTACTCTCAATGAGGCCGATGTAATGTGACCTGCGGCAAAGAAGGCGCTAGTTATGAGAGCGGGTTTTGATCACTGGGCGCAGTTAAAGCTGCCGCTTCCATGGGATGTAAAAAAAAAAAAAGCAATTGATTTACATGCAGAAATCCACGACATACAGAAAAGTGTGCACACCTAAGTGTGGCAAGGGTCTATTTAATAAGTAGCCGCATCCGCGCTCAAAACCCGCACCGATAATCCGCCCATAAATGCGAGCAGGCAAACGGGTCTCCCTATTAAGCGACAGTATAACCCTGGAAAGTATTTTTAATATTTTCAATAACTGTGCTGCAGAAAACATGGCAAATATTTTCACGGATGCTAATTCACATTGGCATAGCAGTGTGCTGACATAGGCACTCAGCCGGGAGCGAATATAGACTCTCTGGTGCCCTGAAAGGTGCCTAGCTAATCTTTCCGCTCAGGTGCTGAGCTAGGTCCATACTTGGTCATGAATCTATATGATTGGGCACCCTGAAAGGCACCTAGCTAAGGTGGTCACTCAGATGCTGAGATAGGCTCTCGGCTAGGTGGTTTTCAGGACGCTTGGATGCTGACATAGACCCCCCCCCCCCCCCCGAGTCAGCGCTGACATTTAATACGTGCCCTGACCATGGTGGTAAAAAAAACCCCACATTAAAATACCTGCACTAGCATTAACCTGGCTCCCTGCATTGCCTATGATAAGCTAATTGTCTCCTTTGCATGCCGTTAGCATGCATTCACGCAGGAAAAATCGCAGGTCTGTAAACACAATCATATGCAATTTTCCCCATGCACAAAATCTTTATTACATCCCCGTATGGAGCTTTGCATGGGAAAATGTGCATACAAACGTGCATCCATCCACGCACAAATCCACAGCAGCTTCAGGTCACCTTATTACATCGGCCCCAATGTTTATATAATATCATATGCATGAGTATATGCCATTTTTACATATACATCCCATATGTACCAAAATTGGAAGACGGGCACCCATCTAGCACTTGCATGTGTCTGCCCAATTTTATAAGGCTGCCAGATACGTGCACAAGTGCCGATGTGCGAATATCTCCCATCGGACAAAAAAGGGGTGGGATGTAGGTATTTTGGGGCATGGCTAAGAGATGTGTATCCAAGTAGCTTTGTGTCTGGATGCGCATCCAGGTCCAGTGCTACGTAACTTTACTTCTGATATGGATGAGGTGTAAGTTTGAATTATGAAACACAGGTATCTAGAAAGTGTTTGAGGGGTCTGGGTTAACTAAGGAGAGTGCAGGCTAATGAACCAGGGGGTTTGGAGGACTTAGATGAACACTGGGTGAACTTATGAAATTGATCATCGACTGGGCGTGCATTTGTTATAAAATACTCTCACTTGCGAGTCCGTAAGTTGACTTAGGCTGCTGGGTACACATGAGCTTAAAACTAGTGCACATATACGCGGGCCTCGGCTATTTTATAACATGCGCGTGTATGTGCACACTTTATAAAATTGCCGCGATTCTGGGCAATAGCTCATTCTGAATAGCTCATTAATACTTATTTCATGAAAGAAATCCCTTCTTATTGTGTTATATTTACTCTTTATTGCACAGAATTTTGATGAAACGGAATACTTAAATTCTGCATGCATGGACACCTGCCTATGACAGTTTTCTAATGAGAGCTATCAGTATGGTAAAATTTGGCTTTCTATAGAGTATTTCTTTGTGATAACTCTTTTTTCTCAGCCCAAAGCAGATGCTATTGCATGATAAAACCATTTGTGCACTTCAATGAATAGACTGCATATTTTTGTTCCATCACAGAGTACATAAATGAGAAGGTTGTTGATGATGAGTCAAAATCAGGCCTGAAAGATGAGTTTAAGTAAAATTGTTCTACTCATTCATGTAGCTTGGTTTGTCCAATCAGAATGCTCCATTTTTTCATACTGTTTTATATATCGCATTAAATCACAGTAACTCTGCTATGAAATATTATGACAAATTTCCATTTAACCCATGATAGGACTTTGCGACATACGACTTGGGGGCGAGTCTGTAAGGAGATGGTAACATTTTATGTTGGGCAGGATTACCAGCTAACAAATGCAGTAAGCAACAAACTATAATGACCACAGGCTGGCAAATTCTTCCTCTTACCAAAAAGAAATACAATCTTACATCCAGTGGCAGTAGGACCCAAACATTCACCAATATAGAAGGATGGAGACAAACAACTGCTTTGCTGCATGATTTTTGCTGGTGGGTAGGAAGCATTTTACTCTGCTCTTTGGCCCCAAGTAAGATTCTTGCATAATCCTATTCGGAAGATTGATTTTTTTTTGTTTTTTTAACAACAAATCCCCACGAGAAATCCACTGTAATAAACTCTGAACAGCAGGAAGGGCCTAATTTTCTGCACCTGCAGAGGTTGTTTTGTCTGAACATTTCTATAGGTGAATAAGCACTGGGAACACAGAGAGGAAGAGAATTCAATGGCTGGTTTAACAGATCTCAGCAGGCTACTCACTGTACACTCAGGTGAAACTGCCACTGTTAGATTTTTTTTTTCCAGGTCACGCATGATGTTAAGCAGGAAATGCTTTCCATTTTTCGCAGTTGCAGTTTAGTTGTAAAGAGTAATGGTTGCTTAGTTGGTGGTATAGGAGACCCATGCGTCAGCAGAGTTCCTCTCACCTAAAGAGAGCTTTTCTAAGAGAAGCTGCTTTTTAATTCCATCATATTTTGGCAGCCGCCGCAGCATACACAGTTCTGAACCCACATTAGTCTGGTGCAAGCAAATGTAGCGCAGTGGAAAATGGAATTATAACTGGGGGTGGAGGGGTGATAAAGGATGTCAGCCACCAAGCTGATGTTAGCTGTTGCAACACTGGAACATGGAGCAGGGCAGGGAAGCAGTGAAACTGTTTAAACTGGACTGAAGTTCAGAGACAAAATAAAAAGCACCTGCATTTTAGGAAACTGCAGAGAAATGCTAGACTTTCAAATGACAGGAAAAGCAGGCTAGAATAGATTCCAACCCTTCCCCCCCCACACAAAAAAAATATAATATGCCAAATACAGCCCTTCCTATTATTCTACACGAGGTAAGTAAAGCCAGCATACTTAGGGGCGGATTTTAAGAGCCCTGCTCGCGTAAATCCGCCCTCCCCTCACCTTCCCCTCCCTTCCCCTCCCTAACCCACCCCTCCGGCCCTATCTAAACCCCCCCTACCTTTATCCATGGATTTACGCCTACCGGAGGCAGACGTAAATCTGCGCGCGCCAGCGGGCTGCTGGCGCGCTAAGACCCGACCCAGGGGCTGTTCTGGAGGGCGCAGCCACGCCCCCGGGCCAGCGCCATGACCCCGGGCTCGCCCCCAAATGTCGCGTCACGCCCCCGAAACGCCGCGTCATTTGGCGACACCCCCGACACGCCCCTTTTAAAAAGCCCCGGGACTTACGCGCGTCCTGGGGCTCTGCCCGCGCCGGCGGCCTATGCAAAATAGGCGCGCCGGTGCACAAGGGCCCTGCTCGCGTAAATCCGGCCGGATTTACGCGGGCAGGGCATTTAAAATCCGCCCATCTGAGAATAAGAAAAGCAATAGTCACATATGGCACCACATAATATAATGGGGTACATCATTTAGGCTTACGACTGGAGATTATCATCAGAAGCAGCAGGTTGTGTTTTTCCTATCAAAAACTAAGTTAGTTGGGGGGGGGGGTTTCATAAAAAATATAAGACTTATTTTGAAACTTAATCATGTATTTGCATGTAAATTTTAGGAAAAATACACCCCCAACTTGCTGAACTTGTGGTTGCATCAACAAAAATTGTCTCCGCTTTTTCTGAGTTTGTCTGGAGACATCCGGGAAGACTTTAATTTTAAATTATAAGAACTGTTCAGATCTATGACGAAAATAAAGTTTCAATAACCAATCTTTGTCTGGTTCCAGAGTCAAAGTCACAATCAACTAGCTAGTACTGCCAACTCTGTGTCAGAAGTTTCAAGCAAAATAGGTGCGCGAGGGCCCTGCGCGCGTAAATCCGGAAGGATTTACGCCCGCAGGCCTTTTAAAATCCGCCCCAGTACCTTTACTGGGTTGATAACCACATTCACTTCACCAGAGATGGAAGCTGGACTTGCAACTTCTGCTGCGGCCCCGTCGATCCCTACAGGAAACAAACCAGCTGTTGCTATGGCTGTCGGCGTCTCCCCCGACTTACGGGCGACTCTGACAGTTGCTGGGTTATCTGGTGGAATTCCCTCCTCAGGGCTCAAAGGTGAGAGTGAGCCAGGGAGAGAGGGGAGCTCCAATTCCCCTCCCACTCCCTCCAGCGGCTGAGGCCCTGGTAGTGGGCTGCTGCGCAGAATGTGGGTGTCCATCAGGCACGTCAAAGGAACCGTTGAGGGGGCCACAGGGAAATACCCAGGTCTCGGTTTCCTTTTCCTATCCATACAGAGGAAAAATACGAAGCAGGAAATCTATTTTAAGAAAATTACTCGAGAGGGTCTCCATGCCGCAGACTATGTGTCAGCCATCTTGGATTCGCCCCGAACATGCCATTTGGAAGTGTAGCCCCTGGTTTCTTGTGGCTATTTAAGAATAGATTCTGCAGCAAGGGCTAGAATGTCCTGTGGCATAGTTTTAGAAGATCTACTACAAATCTGTGGTAATTTTCATGAAAGTATATGTTTTATATTACTTACTGAAGGTAATTTTCAAAGGCTAAACAAAACTTCAGCTCAACGCACAATAAAGCTCTGGAATTTGTTGCCAGATGATGAGGTTAGTGCAGTTAGTGTAGCTGGGTTCAAAAAAGGTTTGGATAAGTTCTTAGAGGAGAAGTCCATTAACGGTTATTAATCAAGTTTACTTAGGGAATAGCCACTGCTATTAATTGCATCAGTAGCATGGGATCTTCTTAGTGTTTGGGTAATTGCCAGGTTCTTGTGGCCTGGTTTTGCCTCTGTTGGAAACAGGATGCTGGGCTTGATGGACACGATCTGACCCAGCTTGGCAATTTCTTATGTTCTTATGTTCTTAAATAACTGTAAAAAAAATCTACCTGCCCAATATGCAGATAAACTTATGTGGGTATGTCTTGTATGTGCCTGAATTGAGCAAGGACATTCCCAGGACCAGGGATGGGAAGGGATTTTCACTTACACATACATTTATGTGTAAGGAATTTTTGTTTTTCTTATCAGAAGGGAATGTACTAACTTGTTGGGGAGGTTTAGAGAGATTAGTAAGTAGAAATTGGGGTTTTGACCTCCTCCATGTGGGAGGAGCAGAAGGTATGCTCTAGCAGTATATAAACCCTTACCACCACCTTACGTTATATATTTGCTTTCTGGTTTTCTGTTGACTTTCTGTTGTAGATGTTTAGCTCAAATTTTCTTGAGTGACCCTTTCTAACTGACCTATTTTTTGTTTCTCTTTTTGAACTACATTTTTGGAAACTCTTTTGTGAAAGTCCTAGTACCCCTTGCCAGAGGACTTCAGGGATATCCTGTGCACAGTCAGGTCTGCTCTCTCCATCCCAACCAGTGGATAGACCAGTCGGTGACCTAATGCAGAGGTTCCAATTTTGAGCTGTTTCTTCTAGGGATGTGAATTGGGCTTCGGACGATTGAAAATATCGTCGATATTTTCAAAATCGTCAGAAATGGGGGGCTCCCCCAAAACGATAGGAAAACCCCACGATATTGTTCATGGGGGTTCTCTTATCGTTTTGGGGGAGGGTGGGAAAAATGGCACACAAAAATAACCTCTAAACCCACCCCGACCTTTAAAACTAATCCTTTAGTTTCTCCCACCCTCCCGACCCCCCAAAGAAATGTTTTACATGTACCTAGTGGTCCAGTGGGGGTCCCGGGAGCGATCTCCCGCTCCCGGGCCGTCGGCTGCCACTAATCAAAATGGCATCGATGGCCCTTTGCCCTTACCATGTGACAGGGTATCCATGCCATTGGCCGGCCCCTGTCACATGGTAGGAGCACTGGGTGGCCTGTGCCATTTTTAAAGATGGCACCAGCCATCCAGTGCTCCCTCCATGTGACAGGGGCCGGCCAATGGCATGGATACCCTGTCACATGGTAAGGGCAAAGGCCATCGGCGCCATTTTTATTAGTGGCAGCCGACGGCCCGAGAGCGGGAGATCGCTCTCGGGACCCCCACTGGACCACCAGGTA
Source organism: Rhinatrema bivittatum (assembly GCF_901001135.1). Taxonomy (NCBI): domain Eukaryota; kingdom Metazoa; phylum Chordata; class Amphibia; order Gymnophiona; family Rhinatrematidae; genus Rhinatrema; species Rhinatrema bivittatum. The sequence continues at coordinate 242,473,658 of NC_042618.1, read as the reverse complement.
CCTGTAAAAAGTTTTTGGGGGGGATTAGGAGGGTGGTGGAAGCTAAGGGATTAGTTTTAAAGGGTTGGGGTGGGTTTTTTGTTTATTGGCTCAGGCGCAGCCAATAAACAAAACCGCGATCGGGCTGGACTAAAAAAAAAACCCACGATGTGAATCAGAACCGGAATCCGAACCGATTCCTGTTCCGATTCACATCTCTAGTTTCTTCATTGATTATGTATCCCCCAGTTGGTCTGGACTATAAATTAACCTATGCTTGGGTTGGGGAGTACCACATGAGAAATTATGGGCCGGATTTTAAAAGGGTTACGCGCATAAGGCACACGCGCAACCCTTTTAAACTCCCCCTGCGCACGCCGAGCCTATTTTGCATAGGCTCGGCGGCGCACACAAGCCCCGGGACGCGCGTAAGTCCCGGGGCTTGCAAAAAGGGGCGGCCGTGGGCGTGGCCGGGGGCGTCGTTTTGGATCGGGGGCGTGTGGGCAGTCCGGGGGCATGGCCAAGTGCCCCGACACAGCGGCCTATGTCAGGGCCTGCCGCACCAGCGCGCGTAAGTTACTACTGCCCGGAGGCAGTAGTAACTTTCAGATAAAGGTAGGAGGGGGATCTAGATAGGGCCAGGAGGGTGGGTTAGGTAGGGGAAGGGAGGGGAAGGTGCGGGGATGTGGAAGGAAAGTTCCCTCTGAGGCCGCTCCGATTTCGGAGCAGTCTCGGAGGGAACGGGCAGCGCGCGCAGGGCTCGGCACGCACAAGTCGCACAAATGTGCACCCCTTTGTGCGCGCTGACCCCAGATTTTATAAGACACGCACGGCTACGCGCGTATCTTATAAAATCCAGCATACTTTTGTTCGCGCCTGATGAGCGAATAAAACTACGCGCGTGCGCTGTCTTTTAAAATGTACCCCTATATTTAGTAATATGATTTTTCTTTGGGTTCATAGCCTGAGTGAGGGATGAGACAGGGTCCCACTCACCCCAATACCACAATTTACTGCCCTTCCCAAACAACCTCTCACTTGTAGCACCACAGACCAGATAAAATCATCACACCAGAATAAAGCAGTAATTTACCCTTTTACTAGTATTGTGTAAGTACACATTAAATCCAACCAGATAATTAAATGGGAAAAGTACAGTCGTGAAGTATAGTATAAACTTGCAGTTTCCTTATTTTATATCAAGAATTAAAAAAAATATGGCCTGTTAGCTAGGGCAACCAACATACTCATATGCTTAGTAACAAAAATAGGGATCAGTATTAGAAAATTGGGGTGGCGGGAAAGCAGTGAAGTATACAATTTTCAAAAATTGTCTTTACCCCTGAGTTCTCAAAAAGGGATGGGGGAAAGGTCCAAACACAAAATTGTGTGGGGAAAAAAACAATCAAGAAAATGAAGAAATTCCTCTTGATGGGGTTGCTGGTTAGATGACAAACCAAATAGTTGAGCACAGAAGCATGTGAAAGGTCTCTGTCTCCTGGGGAGCTTCCCTAAATGGTTTACTAGTGTATACTAAACAGAAAGCTGGCCTGGTTTCATTCAAGGGGTTTAGGGAGTTCCCTCCCAGTCTGCTCCTTTATTGGAAGGAACTAGGGAAAGGCCCTATCGCGTCACCGCATGCTTTTTAGAAAATTTACCCCCTTACACGTGCGAGTCAGCACTCGCATGCACATGCGCGTGGGTAGCGGATTCTATAACATGTGTGTGTACTTAGGTCCTTAAATCTCATATGGTTTTTGGTGCAGATCCCTCACCATTGTGGTTGCCTTTCTGTGGCTAGAGATGGTCCACAGAAAGGCAACCAAATTGATGAGGGGGTCTGCACGAAAACTGAATATAATAATCTAGATGAGTTCTCACCAGTGACCTGTATAGAGGTGTCATCACCTTTTTCTGCTAGTTAAGCCTTACCCTAAGCACCTTTGTATCACTCTGTTCTGCCATCTTGACAGCATCAGACACCATCACCCCAAGAGTGCACATCAGCTTCTCATTGCCCTTCCCCCATCATATACCACTCCCTCAAAAATTCTGTACCCAAATTCATAACTGCACTTCTTTACATTGAATCGTATTTGCCAAGCGTTCAACCACTTCTTGGGCTTTCTTAGATCACTTCATATTCTGTGTTCTCCCACAGGGTGTCCACTCAGTTGCTGGTCTTAGTGTTATCCTCAAAAAGGCACACTTTTCCTTCTAACTCTTCTGAAATATCATTAACCAAGATAATAAACAGAACTGGCCTGAGGACCAGTCCTGAGGCACATCACTAGTCACTTTTCTTTCGTCAAGAGTGAATTCTATTGATCACTACTCTACTTAATGATACGTAAGGCATTATCAGCAGCAATTTTCTGTACCTTTTCAACAGTCATTCCCCCATGGAGAATAATGGGGAAAATTGGCCACACCACAGGCAATGGAAACACCCACAAAAACAGTCATTAGTTTGCCAAGCTTTTAAAATCCTGAAGGTGACCTGTGCTGATAATAGATTAAATATCAAAAAAGGTGGAGTACCTCGAATTTGAAGCTATAAAAAATATGCTTAGATTAAAAAAAACTCAGTTGAAATGAGTATATCATGTAAAGTTTCTTTTCAAATGTCTGTTCAAAGCCTTGTGCAGTAATCATAATTCTCCTGGCTTTTTTTCTTCACTAATCTGAATTTTTTGCATTCAGTATGGGGCAGATTTTAAAAGCCCTACGCGCGCCGAGCCTATTTTGCATAGGCCCGGTGAAGCGCACAAGCCCCGGGACGCGAGTATGTCCCGGGTCTTGAAAAAAGGGGCGGGGTGGGGGCGGTCCAGGGCGGGGCGTGGCCAGAGGCAGGCACAACTTCCAAAATAAAGGTTAGGGGGGTTTAGGTAGGGCTGAGGGGCGGGATAGGTAGGGGAAGGGAGGGTAAGGTGGGGGGGTGGAAGGAAAGTTCCCTCGGAGGGAACAGGGAAAGCCATCGGGGCTCCCCTAGGGCTCGGCGTGCGCAAGGTGTACAAATATGCACCCCCTTGCGCGCGCCGACCCCAGATTTTATAACATGCACACAAACCCTTGCCCGCGCGTACTAAAATCTGGCCCTATATGATATGGAATCTTAATTAAATTTAAAACAATCCTAAATTTATGTGGAGAGTATAGGAGTAATTTTCAAAGTCATTTACATGCATAAAACCCAGTTTTATGCACATGTGGCTATTATTAAATAGCCCAAAGCTCAGTGCATGTAAGAGAATGCATATAAGAGCCCTATCACTAGCAGGACCCATAATCTGGAACACAATGCCTCCAGAGATCAGGCTACAAAGTGATCTCAAGGCATTCAAGAAAAGTCTAAAAACATAGGGGCGGATTTTCAGAGCCCTGCTCGCGTAAATCCACCCAAAACCGGGCGGATTTACGCGAGCAGGGCCCTGCGCGCCGGTGAGCCTATTTTACATAGGCTCACCGGCGCGCGCAGAACCCCGGGACTCGCGTAAGTCCCGGGGTTTTCGGAGTGGGCGTGTCGGGAGGTGTGTCGGGGGCGGGGCCGGAGCGTGCGGCGTTGCGGGGGCGTGTCGGCAGCGTTTTGGGGGCGGGTACGGGGGCGTGGCTACGGCCCGGGGGCATGGCCGCGCCCTCCGTACCCGCCCCCAGGTCGCGGCCCGGCGCGCAGGAGGCCCGCTGGCGCGCGGGGATTTACGCCTCCCTCCGGGAGGCGTAAATCCCCCGACAAAGGTAGGATGGGGGTTTAGACAGGGCCGGGCGGGTGGGTTAGGTAGGGGAAGGGAGGGGAAGGTGAGGGGAGTGCAAAGGAAAGTTCCCTTCTAGGCCGCTCCGATTTCGGAGCGGCCTAGGAGGGAACGGGGGTAGGCTGCGCGGCTCGGCGCGCGCAGGCTATACGAAATCGATAGCCTTGCGCGCGCCGATCCAGGATTTTAGCCGATACGCGCGACTACGCGCGTATCTACTAAAATCCAGCGTACTTTTGTTTGCGCCTGGAGCGCAAACAAAAGTAGGCTGTTCGCGCTCGTCTGAAAATCTACCCCATAGCTTTTTAAACAAGCATTTTACAAAGAGACGGGAGAATAGGGAGAAATCATTCAGGAAAAGACAGAAAGGCATCAACACACAGTACTTAGGACTTTACAGTAGATTAGTCTATGAACTCTACACAATAAGCATAACTATAATACTATGTGTGATAAAACTACCCGTGTACGTACCTTGGTACAATTGGTCATGAACTACTTTGCTAAATGACTATGTCTAATGATATATTGTAACCGAACCTTTGACGGCACCTGTTAGAATGTACTATTGTACGCTTTTACCTACATTAAATATGTGCCTACATGTAAACCGTTGCGATGGTATTTAACTTAGCAACGGTATAGAAAAGTTTTTAAATAAATAAATTTAAATAAATATAACTGTGTAAAAATACATGTGTAACCAAAACTACAGAGAAGATGTCCAGAAGAAGAGGGATGGAGTTGGAGCTTATGTGCATACTTCTGATTTTAAAAATATACGTGTAAATTAACCTGCATAAATTAGGCCCTCCAAAGACGAGGTTTGACTATACGCGAGATAATCTACGCTTCTTCTAAGCCAAGCATTTTCAGAGCAACCTGACATGCATACATTTGCTTTGAAAATGCTGGCTATAGTCTACGTGTAGAAGTTGCATGCAGATGTTAGCCCTATCCACACGATTATAAAATTACCCTCTATGAGTCCTTCATCAATTGGACCTGGTGGAAATCAAAGAGCAACTAAAGCACAATACAATCTTGCTGTAATTTATGCAGGCTAATTTATATTTTTATTCTGAAAACATGTATTCCCTCAAAAATTTGTGACTGAATTATACCATACACCCACAGTGGCAGAATACAGCATAGTCAAATACATTAGTTGAGAATAATAATAATAATAATACATAACTGAAAACTAATTAGGTTTTATTCTCTTTTTTTTTTTTTGTTTGCATCAGGAAAGAAACCCTGTGATATCTACACTGACATCTTTTATTTTAAAGGGAACGTTTTTGTTTGAGAATAAGCTCTACTCTAGCAGTTTTTCTCTCCCTCGTGGGCATTTTTGATTGGTCATATGATTAGATGTCAAATCCCGAAAGGTTTGTAGATTAAAAAACAAAGGTTGGTTTGAAAGTGAACTTGCTGTTGATGGATTAGGGCAGTGTGCCTGCTGTAACTAGATCCACAATACAAGTCCATTCACTGGGAATACAGCTCATGGGTCACGTTTCACTCTCTCTGAGGCCACTCTTTACTGTCCAGCTAGTGAAACCCTATACTCAGTACGGTTTTCTATCACAGTTTCAGTGCACCAACAATGTGTCTCATGCTGTGAAAAACAGAACCATAACTCAGAGCTCTGCATATATTATTAACCTTTCAAGGGCTCTGTTTCAAAACCAAAGCTGGAAGCTGGATTTCATTTCACCAATGTAAGAAAAAGAAATCTAACAAAAATTATATTTTCTACTATATAATCTAGTTAATATCAAGTAGGACTAGCATAGGACTAGTAGTATAATTTTGTACATAGCAAATGTGAAGCGAGCAATGTTTTGTAATTGTGCAGTTTATGCAAATGAACGCAAATGACATTGTTAAAGAGACAGTACTAAATTATTACTTTGTCTTTGCTATCATTCATGATCCACTTGTTGGATACTTAAAGATAGAAAAAGAGATAATACATATAAAATGCCATACTGGGACATACCAAAGTTCCTTCAAGCCCAACATATTGATTCTAGGTTTCAAGTGAATCTTGAAAGGATTAAAAAACTTGAAAGGTAATAACTATCATGTCTGTCATGATGCCATCTTCATGCCAATCAGGTGAGAGTCTGCCTAGCTCGACACTAGTTTAAAAACAATTAGGCAGTTTGTTGACAAATCAACTTGAAAATACACTCAGCACCCACTAGTTGCCCATAGTTGCAGGGACAGTCCACAATTCTTGCTTGTACCCCATTTTATAGAAAAGGACTGATGTGCTATTATCACGGTTTCTGTTGCTAGACAAAATATGGATTTTGTCAGCATCTGAGAAGCAGATTATTAATACAAAATGTGTTACTTTTTTTGCAACCAGTATCATCAAGGTAGCTCTTTCATCGACCTGGACACTAGAGCTACCTATTGAAAAGATATGATAATTGTCCATTAAAGTAAACAAAGAGCTTATACCAGCTGTGGTATGTTTTCTAAGAGCTAATATTGTTAGCTTTGTTAAAGCTTTGTTGCAGTCCAGTTTTGAAATTTAGTGGGATGCTGCCATGTAGTTTTTCATCAAATGCCCGAGTCAATGATGGTTACTTATTTTGCATCTCACTGTATGAATTAAAAAGCAATACATAAAACAAGCTAATGAGCAGCACAATTTTAAAAAACTATTTAGAACAAATTAAAAAAATATATTTTTATTTAAACTCTCAATAAATATCAGGTCAAGCTGGCTTTACATCCAAGGTAGAGGATAAAATGAAGACACCAACAAATAATCAGTATACAAATTGCATACTCCCCATCTTTCACACAAACACAACACAAAACAAAAATATACACAGTATAGATACTAAACTACAGATTTCAAATATCCCTTATTGATGGTAATAATGTTAAGATGTCCTATCCAAAAGCATGTCCAACCCGCAAGATACTTTATGACGACAATTGTACTGCAACATATAATCCAATGGAATAGTCTTGACAATATTGAGCCAAATGGGTCTTCCAGCAAAAAAGGTCAGTCCGTTGGTATTTTCAGATTACTCTAAAGTGCTATCATTAGTGAAAGGAACTGCCAGTATAACTCTTGGACAAATTTAGCAAGACAGTGTTTCTCCAAATACAGAATTAAGCTAAACAATCACTTGAAAAAGACGAATTATCTGTAAAGTCCCTTTACCAGTAAAAAAAAAAAAAAAAAACACATAGGGGTAGATTTTCAAACCGCGCGATTTGGCCTATTTTTGCTGGCGCATCAGGCGCAAGCAAAAGTACGCTGGATTTTAGTAGATACGCGCGGAGCCGCGCGTATCCGCTAAAATCCGGGATCGGCGCGCGCAAGGCTATGGATTCTGTATAGCCGGCACGTGCCGAGCCGCGCAGCCTACCTCCATTCCCTCCGAGGCCGCTCCGAAATCGGAGCGGCCTCGGAGGGAACTTTCTTTTGCCCTCCCCTCACCTTCCCCTCCCTTCCTCTACCTAACCCACCCGCCCAGCCCTGTCTAAACCCCATCCTTAACTTTATCGGGGGATTTACGCCTCCCAGAGGGAGGCGTAAATCCCCGCGCGCCAGCGGGCCGCTAGCGCGCCTGGACGCGACCTGGGGGCGGGTACGGAGGGCGTGGCCACGCCCCCGGACCGCCCCGGGCCGTAACCATGCCCCCAGACCCGCCCCCAAAACGCTGCCGACACGCCCCCTAAACGCCGCAGCGACTGGGCCCGCCCCCGACACGCCCCGACACCCCCCCCCCCTCGGAGAACCCCGGGACTTAAGCGAGTCCCGGGGTCTGCGCGCGCCGGTGAGCCTAGGCTCACCGGCGCGCGCAGACCCCGGGACTCGCTTAAGTCCCTGCTTAAGGGACTCGCTTAAGGGACTCCCTGCTTAAGGGACTCGCAGACCCCGGGACTCGCTTAAGTCCCCGCTTAAGGGCCCTGCTCGCCTAAATCCGCCCGGATTTGGGTGGATTTAGGCGAGCAGGGCTCTTAAAATCCGCCCCATAGAGGTCAATATTCAAAGGGGTTTATCCAGATAATTTCTGAATTATCTAAATAAACTCTGAAATTTGAATATCTTGGTCACATCCAAGTACTTGAAGGCATTTCAGGGGCATTCAGGGGTGAATTGACTTAGTTGAATAACTCATCCATCTAACTCTGATATTTATAGTTGGCTGAATATGTTATTTAGCTATGTCTGGACATGCCTCTGAGCAGGGCTAAAGTTTTCAGGGAATGTGCTCCTGGATAGCTTTACCTTAACCAGGTATATTCAAATGATGTAGCCAGTTAAGTCAGACCGAAGCCAGAAAAAAAGTAATGAGAAGACCTGATGGCCCAATACCCCAACCACTACCGTGACACTAATACTGGGCCTTGTGTCCGATTCTCCTTCCAGTACCCCCCCCCCCAATATAGTTTAAAAGTTTATAGCCTATCAGACCGATAGACCTCACCTCCTTTCTTCAAATAACATTTCCTTCAGCTCCCATCCCCCACTCCCCAATCTTATACTCGTAAGGTTGACAGCAATGCTAGAAGCTGCTCCCGGTGGCCCTAGGGGGTCCTAGTTGGGACAGGAGGGTTTGTGTTAGGGTGGTGGGGGAGGGAGAAGGGGTCTGGAGGAAAGGTTATTTGGGCAAATTGTAGGGGGGGATGCAGCTATCGACTTGATAGGCTATAAACCTTTTTTACGTTCATTGGGGAGGAGGGGTTGTCAGGCACAAGGCCTGACAGTGTCACTGGGATTGAGGGGAGTTAGGGATCAGGCCAACAAACTCACTTGGCTGCTTTTTTTTTCATGTCACTACTTAATTGAATATATCATTTGAATATAGCTGGTTAAGGTAAAGTAATCCGGGAATAATTATGTACCCAGACAACTTTCAGACCTAACCAACAATTTTCATACATATTAAGTTTCAAAGTTATCTAGTTATTTGAGGATATTCAACAGGACATTTATCCTGCTGAATATCCCTGATAACTTATCTGGATAGCCGAATAAGTTATCCATTTTCTTATTTTCTTAGTATTGGACTCTAATCATCCAAAGGGAGATAAAAAATAGCAGTATATTACTCCTGCATAGTGATTTTGTATAGTTTGCCAGTCGCTGAAGTCACCCATGACTGGCAGCACTCACCTCTTCATCTCCAGGGAGATGCCTGGTGAGCTCATCATGGCAAGACACCATTATCTTATCTTCCTCTGCGGGCTGCCTCTAGGCCTCTTAAGGGGTCTGCAGCAGAAACCAGGGCTGCTGGCAACTCCTGATGACTTCACAAGGCCCAGCCATGCACCCTAGCATTGCCTCAAAAATGTGTCACCTACACTGGGAAGTATAGTGTGTGTTGCTGCTCCTGTTCCTGCATTCCAGTCTTGCCTCGTCTCTGCAGCCCAGCTTTGCCTCATCTCCAGTCTTCCTTGCCTCGTATCCTTACCTCCTCTTTGACTGACTTCTGGATCTGACCTTTGCTTGAACTCTAACCACTCATTCCGAGCAAACCCTGGACCCATATCGCTACAGACTTTATTGTGGATTTGCCTGTCTCCAAAGGGAATAACACCATATGGGTCATGGTCAATCGCTTCTCTAAGATGGTACATTTTGTGGCTCTACTCGGTCTCCCTACGGCACCTCAACTGGCCAAATTATTCTTTCACATATGTAATGAACTTGCTATGCTAGGAATTCTCATTACTAGTCAAGTCAATCTTCATACGATACCAATTTTTAAATTGGCTTATCGTGCTGGTAAGCCCTGTAAACTGAAAGGCTTTATAATCATTAGGTGACTTGGTAATATTGTTTTTGATTCTTCCAAAGAAGCTATTTGTCTGTCACACTTATCTTGATTCAAGTCCACTGACGGTTAGTACAGCTGCCGACATCGCAATGTTTCGGAGCGTATGAACTCCTTCTTCAAGGGCTCGGTGTTAGTGCAAGTGGTCGATAGGTGGACTGATTTGCATGATTGAAGTGCCAGATGACGGAACAATAGCCGTCTGCTGACAAGGAGTTTTTAGCGGTGCAGTTGGCTATCGCTAAAAAAGTATTTTAGGTGCCGACAACTACCGGCGCAAGGGGGTTCAGAGCCCTTCACTAGCACCAGTGGACTTGAATCAAGATAAGTGTGACAGACAAATAGCTTCTTTGGAAGAATCAAAAACAATATTACCAAGTCACCTAATGATTATAAAGCCTTTCAGTTTACAGGGCTTACCAGCACGATAGCCAATTTAAAAATTGGTATCGTATGAAGGTTGACTTGACTAGTAATGAGAATTCCTAACATAGCAACTTCATTATATATGTGTTTCTAATACATGCTATACATTTGGGTCTTTTTTAATTAGTGATTACAAATTATTCTTTTGGCATGTGTTCCGGCTCCATGGTTTTCCCAAGTATATTCTCTCGGAACGTGTGGTTCAATTCACCACACGCTTCTGGAAATCTCTTTGCAAGAAGTTTAATATTTCTTTAGACTTCACCTCGGCTTACCACCCTCAAGCCAATGGCCAAACAGAGAGGACCAACAGAACTCTAAAGCAATTCTTGCGAGCCTATGTGAGTTTGCTGTAGGATGATTGGGCCGACCTCCTTTCCTGGGCAGAGTTTGCCTTAAACTCCCATCTGTCCACTTCCACTGGGTCGTCACTCTTCCAGGTGGTCTGTGGGTGACAATCATTGCCTCCTCTTCCGCTCCCGCTCTCCTTGGCCTCCCCGGCAGCGCAAGCGCCTGCCCAAGAATTGCACCAATTGTGGCAGAATACACAACTGTTTAAGTAAGCTGCTCAGAAGTCGAAGAAGGCCTTTGATGCTCATCATCGCACAGCACCCCAGTTTCAGCCTGGGGATAAGGTATTGCTAAGTACCAAATTTATTTGGCTCAAGCAGCCCTCTGTCTGCTTTGCTCCAAGGTACATTGGCCCCTTTCCGGTGCTTCGCCATCTGGGTCCCATTACCTACCGACTATAGTTGCTTTCCTCACTCAAGATTCACAATGCCTTTCACGTTTCTCTGCACAAGCTTCTGATTCTCTCTGGATTTTCTAAGAAACCACTGGATCCCTTGCCACTTTCTTCTGAGGCAGATGTCACCTATCAGGTCCAAGATGTCCTCGACATTAGGAAACGTGGAAGAAAATGGGACTACCTTCTTGCTTGGGAGGGCTTTGGGCTTGAGGAGAACAGCTAGGAACCCATGGCCAATATCATACCACGGGCCAAGTGTCCACCAACCCACAAACCATAACACATGTAAGTAGTATCTACTTATGTACATACTATTTTATAAACATCCAACATAAGTGCAATTTTTTGCTTTCATATGCACATATATGTGCATAAAAGGAGGCAGTTTAGGGGCATTCAAGGGTGGGGCCATAATTTATGTGTGTAAGTTGCTATTTTAAAAGACATGCATGCAGATTTGCCAATTTACATAATTTTATGCCTGCTAATTATCTTGTGTAAGCAGGGCCGGTGCAAGGGGATTAGGCGCCCTAGGCACCTTCTGCCTTGTGCTGCCAACTCCCTTTCCCCTGGTCGTGCCGATACCCCCCTCCCCCCTCCCCCGCTCTACCGTTCTACCTCCCGTCGCAGCCCCAACTACAGGGTGGGGACCACATGCCATTGCTCCCTCCCCCTGTGCCACCCACCCAAATTTAAATAAAATAACCCCTCCAACCTCCCTCCAAGACTCACGAAAAGCTCTGGTAGTTCAGTGGGGGGTCTGCTGGACCACCAGGGCTTTTTGTAAGTCTTTGGGGGGGGGGGGGTCGGGAGGGTGGTGTGACGGGGGGAGGAAGGGGGGAAGGAAGGGTGAGGCAGGGGCTAGGCAGAATTTTGAAGGGGCACTTTTTGTCCCTTCAAAATTCTTCCACCTGACGTGGCCCCCTCACCCCGCCTCATTGACTCGCGGTGACGCTGGCCCTGTGAGTAAGTGATATTAAATGTGTTTATTGTGTACTATCCTTTGGTGGGAGGGATGGGTGAATTGGGTGGGAGGGCTGGGTGAATTGGAAGAAGTTTAAGCTGAAGAACCAGGAGGATCTCAATGACCTGGAAAAGGGCTGGGTGAAATGGTGAAGTAAATTGTAAAATTGATAATGTCAATTACACGTGCATGCTTTAAAAAATACTGACTTACGAGTGTAAATCGGGATTTATGCAAGTCCTGCTTTATTTTCACGCATGAAAAATACGCATGTATATTTTTTAAATAGCTAGAAAAAGTATGCCCATTCAATAGATTGTTGTGAGGTAGAGATATATGTATTTTATAATATGTGAAGGTTATAAAATACTATTGTAAATTTGCGCACAGCCATATTCACATGTAAATCCCGCTGCACACAATTGCTTGAAAGTTATCCTCTCAGCACTACTTCCAAAGAAACCTAATTCAATTTTTCAAAAGACATCACAGGTCCCACCGCCTCCAGTGCAAGCTTAAAATGTCAGTAATCAATTGCTAATTAAAAATATTTTTCATGCATTAAATAACTAGCACTTTTATCGTTAGTCATAGTCAGAAAATCCTGCCATTACTCCTCATTCCTAATGGTTATAGAGGTACACGATGTTTCAGAGCCACAACTGTCAGTTCATTTCTGTTTTTTTGTGGGCTGCTCCTTTTTTATCAGACACTGCAGGGAGAGAGATTAAGAGTCAGCAAGAATTAGGATGCATAAAGTAGCAAGTTGCTGCATGTTCTCAGGAGTGACAGATAATGACAAGAGGAGGCAAGTGCCTTTTTTCACAGATGTTTCAAGCACTGGAAATCTTTGAACGTGATACCCCCAAGAGCTAAAGTTTCTTTCTCCTTCCATTTTCTGCCTTCCAGCCTCCCCACCCACCATACACATTGAAAATAAATCTCTGTCACTGAAAACTCTCCTTCCTCGACTTATTCACAGAGGATCCAAAGTGGCTAAAGGAAGTGAAGAAGTGGCAGTCTGTGTAACTTATAAGTGTAGTACAGCTGAAGTAACTCAGGTTCACCGATCCAGACTAATAGCACATTTACTAATGGTAGCCATCAAAAATATCACTATATACGGAGGGACCTTCAATCTCACTTTTTAGTTTATTTTGCCTGGGAATTTCAATATTAGAACAAAAAAAGCAATCAGTGGAAAAATGACTTTTCTACTGCTTTTTCTCTTATGTGTTATTTCAAAGTAATTTTTCCATTGACCTTTTTTATTCTAACATTGAAATTCCCAGGCAAAGTAAAATAAAAACTGAAAATGAATAGAAATAGTGCATATAGTAATTTTTTTATGGCTACTATTAATAGATTTCCTGTAACTTTTAGTTGAAACACTTCTGCATGGAGGTAACCTGCACAGAACGACAGTTACTACCATAAACAACTTGCCAGGCAGACTTCGTGGACCTTTTGGTTCTTTATCTGTCTTCATTTAATATGTTACTATCTCTGTGCTGGTTTCCTTCTATTTGATTTGATGCCTGCTTTAAATATTATGTATGTTTTCTATTAATGTCTGAAAATTTATGATCAAGCAGGAAACACCTTTTTTTTTTAAAATAAATAAATAATTTGGCAAACTCCATGGATTTGTCTTTGTGCTTGATTGCCTTTTAATAAGAAAGACAGACAGACATCCATAAAAAAAACCAGCCTTGTGAGTCTTCAGCTGCCAAAACACATTTTCCACCCCCTAAAATTCTATACAATTTTAAAATGCAAAGGCATAACCAACAATTTCCTGCACTGCACGAAGGACCTGGGCCTTTTCCAGCTTAGAATATCTCCTATTCATTGTGGGGGACACTCCCTAGACTTGATATTCAAATCTTATAATGCTCTCATCAACTGAAGTAGGATTGCAACTGACCCTCTCTCCTGGTCCAACCACTTAATAGTGAGTTAACTGGCTAAGACTTATCTGGCTAACTCACATGGGATATTCAGCAGCACGGCTATGCTGCTGAATATTCCCGAATAAGTTGCTAGTTAGCTGGATAAGTCTTATTCAGGTAACTTTAGACCTGCTATCGAACAGGTCTAATTTATCCAGTTAACCAGATAAGTTTGTGTTGCGCTAGTGGACCCTTGGACTGAGGGGGAGTTGACGCTACCTTTGGGGAGGAGCCCCACAGGTCCCCACCGTCAGTAGTCGAGGCTAGAGACAGGCAGAGACTCCTCTGGAGCTCTACCAATACCAGCCCATTTTGCCCTTAGGTTGAGCCCTTGGGTACAGGGGCCGGCTGGACTTAAGTGGGGTCTCTGATGATGGAGGCAGGCAATGTATCTCGTGGTCAGATTCCAGGCAAGGGTCAGAGGCAGGCGGCGAATCTCGTGGTCGGTGTCTGGTCCGGGGTCAAAGCCAAGGAGGTCCAAGAAGCAAAGGAGGAGACAAGGAACTCAGGAAGCAACCCGCAGCAACCCCAGAAGTGAGGAGACCTGTTGCCAAGGCATCTGCTAGCAGCAGGGTGCAGCCTTATATAAGGCTGAGGGGCTGATGTCATTGATGAGGGCCGGCAGCATTTTCTCACTGTGGGCCCTTTAAGATTCAGAAGGAGGTGCGCACGCGCGCTTATGTGGAAGTCCCGGGCAGGAGGTGGTTGGTAGCATCTTTGCTGCGGAAGAGCCGTCAGCAGCGTTGGCCCAACGGCTCGGGCCCATTGCGTTGTATGGGTGGCTGAGGACCAAGGATAGGACACCGTGTCGGCAGAAGCTCCCTGCTGCTGCCAAGGACCCGGGGCCTGCCTCAGCAGCAGCGCAGCGGCAAGGGTGAGTGAAGCAAGTCGCGGGGCTCTGCAGCCGGTAAGCTTAATAGTATGAATATCAGCACTTCTCCGGCTAAGTTAACTAGATAAGTAACTTCTCCCTGAGACGCCCATTTCTTGCCCCCCCACTTAGCCAGATAAGTACTTATCTGGATAGTTATCGACCTCTAAACATGGTCAGATACTCATCCATTGTCACTTAGCTGGATAAGTCCTTACAATATGGCTAAGTGGCACTGCATATCGACCTTTCAATAAATACATTTAAAAATACTAGTCAAATTTAAAAATCCTAAAATTGAGACATAACCATTCCTAAATCAGCTTTTAAAACTTTAGCAACTCAACAGATAAAAAGTCGACAGAAGCCCAGCAGCAAGATGACAACTATCCAATCTTATGTACCAAGTACCACATGTATGATTATCTACCTGATGAGAGTTGTATGTTTGTACCTGGTGCAAAGAACTCCTGGCTGTTAGAGATTGAATCCAATCTCAGGAGGCCAGAGTAACAGACCTGGAGGAGCTGAGGCAGAGGCAGACAGAGAGGTACATAGAGACGTTCAGAGACATAGTAGTCTCAACAGTCTAGCAGCC
This sequence comes from Rhinatrema bivittatum, assembly GCF_901001135.1. Taxonomy (NCBI): domain Eukaryota; kingdom Metazoa; phylum Chordata; class Amphibia; order Gymnophiona; family Rhinatrematidae; genus Rhinatrema; species Rhinatrema bivittatum. The sequence continues at coordinate 242,458,552 of NC_042618.1, read as the reverse complement.
TATGAGCTGCTTTGGAGGAGCTAGGTCCCCTGGTAGGAAACCATTACCTTGGTGTGGCTGGAAGTGATCCTGTAGCTAGGACCTGCCCTTGAGGTGATGCTATATCATTTTGCACCGAGGATGTTTCCAGGGGTATGTGCCCAGGAGAAGAAGGGTTAGTAATGCTGTTGTAAGTGGTGATTTGATCATTAAGAAAGTAGATAGGTGGTAGTAGGTGAGGAGTCTGGGGGTGGATTTAGAATCCACCTTTATGATGGACGTTTGTGGGCTTCAAGTATTAAAGCGGGCATATTTACAATTAAAAACAGTTCACCAGCTGAAACCATTTTTGGATATTTCAGCATTGTGAACAGTAGTATCATCTATATTTATGAGTTCATTGGACTACTGAAATGTATTATTACTGGGAACTTTGAAGGCAATAATTAAGAAATAAGTTTTGCAGAACAGTGCTCCTCAATTGGTAATATGGAAAGAATCAATATGAAAGTGCTAGATCTTTGTTGGTATTGCTGCATTGGTTGCTATTAACTGAGAATATACAATTTAAGTTATTAACAATGGTATTTAGATGTATGTGAGGCAATAGACCAAATTATGGTAAATTAAAATGGTATTTTCTAGGGCCATCAATTGGAAAGCATAGAAAACATTGCTTTTTGAACAGGCGTTCGGAACAGTTGCTAGCCAGTGATTATATTTTATTGAATTATTTTATGTTTATGATCCTTATTTATTGCTTTATGTTTATGATTTGCATTTTTATTCTTTTTACGCTATTGATCATTAATTAATTTTATTATTAATTTAATGGGTAATCATATTGTTTCTTATCAATAATTTATACTTTTAAATTCTTATTGAATGTTTTAATTTTGTGAGTAGAATAAGTGTAATTTTTCTTAAAATTTTATGATTGTATTTTTGCTTTTACAAAGAAACTGTAAACCGTTGTGAAGGTTAACACCAACATCGGTATATAAAACTCGCTAAATAAATATTGTGCTGTTCAATTTCTCCCCTTCCATCCCAAGTTTATTTTCCTTGTTTTTTGTAACTTTCCCTCTCCCTTTTTCTTATTCACTGTATTTAAAGTTCAAGGTTCTTATTGAAAATATTGTTTTTTACGTTACGTTATGCTTTACACTCCTTGTTATTTGTAAACCGGGTTGATGTGATGCCTATCATGAAACTCGGTATAACAAAAACAATAAATAAATAAATAAATAAATAAATAAATAAATAAAATAAATAAATGCAGTTAGAAGTCAGTGTATTTTTTTAATAAGCTGCCTATTCCAAATAAGAGCCTTGTCATATTTTCAAATGTTTTGTAAGTTGGTAAAAACCTCATTGTTCCCAGATAGCAGGGGCTTTAACGAGCCATGGCTGATAGGATGACTTGGAAATAATGTTTGTCACATATGATTTTATAAGTTATGTATATTTATGATTGTTAACCTCCATGGTAGTTTTGGCTTATTTGAGTGGTATATAAACATTTTAAATAAATAAATAGCTAGTTGCGTGGCTGGTGGACATGAGGATCACTTGGTAACTTGCTTACCCAGTGCAAAGGTAGTGGACCTCATGCACCATATAGATACAATTTTAGAAAGTTCTGGGGAAGAGTTGGATATCATAGTACATGTGCATATAAAAAGACATGGAATGGTGCAGGAGGGAAGAGTGTCTGTGCTCCCACCTCTCCCTGACCTGTTTTGCTCAGCCCAGAGCAGAGGCTGCCCTCGGGAGATCTTGCTGCAAATTGTTTCCCCTGCAGATGACTTTGTCAGCTTGAGGTTGAATACAGGGAGGATGTCAGTGGGGGAACAAACCATAACCTTTGGTAGTGATGTCACTGGGGAACTCTTGGTAATGGATGGACAATGGAATAATGCTAGAATCCCTTGCTGTAATGGATACAATGCAAGATAATGAGCAGGTACCCATTTCTACCTTGGTGGGGACTCAGCTGACTTTTCGTCTTGAGAGGCTGAGTTTAAATTGGAAACAATTTGGAAGGCAATAGATGTGCTGGTCAATATCTTATCAGCTCAGCGTGCTGTAGTAGTGGACAAAAACCTGGCTTTGGAAAGCAAGGTATCTCAATTTTAAAATTTTAAAATAGATGTAATGTTGCGACAACAGTGATGTTCATCTTGCAGCCAATGCATCTTACCATCTGCCAGACCAAGGCCCTGAGACACCACCAACACCGTAAGATGCTGGTGATGTCTCTCTTGGGTGCACTTGCATGCATTGTGCAGTGCACCCCTTTCAAGGCCCCATGGCGGGAACTTTCGGAGGTGCTCCCCTGATGACGTCAGCTCTGCCGCACTGTTTCAACTCAGCAAAGCAGTAGCATGGTGCCTCAGCAATGGGTCTTCCTACATCATCTCACCAGTTTTGGTTGCTTCTGCTTGGTTCCTGATCCTACCATGTTGCTGCCTTGTTTCTGCTGAGTTCCTGACTCTGCTGTGCTCCAGCCTTGTTCCTATTCCTGCCTTGCTCCCGCCTCACCTGTTCTAGTCCAGGCTTGCCTTGTTCCAGCCTTGCTTCTCTTGTTACCATTCCATGCCTTGTTATTCTTCTTCCTTGTCCTCAATCTCGGTCCTCCTTGCCCCTCTCACTTATCTCTTGTTGCCTGACTTTTGCCTGGATACTGCCTTGATCTCCACTTGCCCCGACTCCTGCCTGGATACTGACTCTGCTTTGCTCTCTGCCTACCTCAGTTCTTGTCTGGATTTCAACACCGTCTGTCCACTGCCTGCTCTGACCCTTGGACTGCCTTTCCTGCTTGAGACATTTGCCTAAGTGCTGCCGGCCTCAGAACCCAGGGGCTCATCCTGCAGGGGAAGAAGCTGGTATAGGTGAAGCTTTCTCTTAGTCCCTGCCAGTAGCATATCCGCCTGCTGTCAACTTGGAGCCAGCCTGCACTCATGTGCAACCACGTCATAACCTAAGGACTCACGTTGCATGATAACAGAGATCAACAAAAGAATGGACATGGAAAAACAAGTTGAGAATTATACTCAGGTTCAGGAAGCCTGTGTGAAGGATAACATCTATCTTCAGACTGAGGGAGATTTATTAAGCTACAATAGCTTATTGCAGGAGTGGCCACATATTGCAAAGTGGGGGGAACACCAGAATATTTGGCCCCTCCTTGACAAACTATTGTGGCTGTATTGCAGCTATTCTGTGGCATGATTTTTTATTGCAACACAAATGCATCACAAAAATTCATGCAGCAGTACTCCCCTTTCCCATGAGATGGCAACCTACCTTGGCTAGGGCTGCTATCACTTAAAGGGCCAGCGGCCTGAAAAATTACCCCCTGCTGCCTTCCGAGTTGGCCCTGACCCCATAAAATCAGTCCTGGCAAGGACTGGGAAACAGACAAGGAACTGGACAGGGCAGCGTAAGACATGTATGTGTATATATATATATATATATGTGTGTGTGTGTGTGTGTGTGTGTGTGTGTGTGAGTGTGTGTGTGTGTATGTATATGTATAGTATATTTTAAATTGATACAATGTAATAAGAACAGGGGTGGGCAAGTCCGGTCCTCGAGGGCTGCAAACCAGTCGGGTTTTCAGGATACCCCTAATGAATATGCATGAAATAGATTTGCATACAACTGAGGCAGTGTGTATGCAGGTCTCTCTCATGCATATTCATTAAGGATATCCTGAAAACCCGACTGGTTTGCAGCCCTCGAGGACCGGAATTGCCCACCCCTGATATAGCCTGTTTAGTCTGCCCATCCACACCAATTAAGCTTAACAATCCCTACCAGTCACTCAGAGATCCTCTGTTTTTATTCCATGTTTTCTTGAATTGAGATACTATTCTTTTCTCCATCACCTTCACAGTGAGGTTGTTCCATGCATCCACCACCCTCTTTGTAAAGAAATATTTCCTTAGATTATTTATGAATCTACCCCTTTTCTGTGTGCTTTAGTACATCAGCCTCATTGAACCTTTCCAATTATTTTTGCTATGGCTTCAAAGGGGGGGGGGGGGGGGGAGGAGGGAAAGAGATGGGAGAGATTAAAACTGAAAAATTAAGCCAAAGTTTTAACATAGAACTAAAGAGAGCTCCAAGCTAATAAATTTGAAATGTACTAAAAATGTATTTTCATCCTGATCCTTGTTCAGGATCGGTGCTAGCCTTTTTGTTGCTCTTTACAAACAATTACTGTGCTGCTTACCCCTCTCCCCCACCCTGCCCTGATTCATTCAGTCTCTGCCCTGAGCCCATCAAAAAAAGCCCAGCTCCCTCCAGCAATCTATATTTTTAAAAACTGAAAACTGCCCCACCCCACGGAACCCATGGTCAAGAGAAGATTTTTAGATACCCTAGGCAAACCTAATAACCTTGCATACACACACACACACACACCACTCCCACACCCTCTACAGACACATATAAATTATGCATTTATAATAGAACATTCAAAAGTACAGTCTTCTGAGTCAAAAATATCACTTACAACATGCATATTATATTTACATGCACTGCTGTGATGCCATAAGAAAACTTTTTCAAGTGTCATTTTTGCACTCATATTTATTTATTTATTCATTTATTTATTTGTTTGTTTATTTATGAGATTTTTTTATACCGAAATTTGTACGTACGCCGGTTTACAATTAACTTGAAAAGGAAGGAAAATTACAATGAACAGGGAAGGGGAAGCAGGCTAGAAGAGAGGAGGGAGGAGAGGCAGAGAGATTAAGCAAGCTGGAAAATGGATAGGAACAGCACCATTAAGAGGTACAGGTGGAGGATAAACTAATTATATGAACAAAGGCGAAAAACTTATTACGATAACATATTAACACCTTGGGGAAAGCTATATACTTGACATTGAATAAATACAATAATAATATTTCTGGAGGAACAAAGGGGATATCATACTAGGGGGAACAAAAGTAGAGGGATACATCTCAAAGGCTATAATTGAGACCAGCAAAGTTAGGTCTAGGGGGAAAGAAAAGGCAGGGGGAGAGTTAGGGAGTGCTAAGGGACTGAAAGACGGTGAAGGGCTGTACCAAGTTGAACATCGAGTTAGGTTTGGTTCAATTTGGGGTAGACCTGTATGAAAAGCCATGTCTTGAGTCCTTTCTTAAATTTGCGCAGACAATGTTCTAATTGTAGTTCTGTAGGTAGGGAGTTCCAGAGGGAGGGGCCGGCGATAGAGAAGGCTCTCTCTCTGGTAAAGGTATGGTGTGCAATTTTGAGGGAGAGGGTATGGAGGGTGCCTGCGAGGGAGGTTCTGGTGGGACGAATGGATGCCCGAAAATGGGGCGTGTCATCAATTCAGGAGTGATTGGGATTGTACAGGGACTTGTGAAGGATGGTAAGGATTTTGTATTGTATGCGGGATGAGATAGGTAACCAGTGCAAGTCTTTAAGAATGGGTGTGATGTGATCACCTTTTCGGGTATTTGTTATGATCCTGGCCATGGCGTTTTGCAAAATTTGCAGAGGTTTAATCGTAGAAAAGGGGAGGCCCAGGAGTAATGAATTACAATAGTCTAATTTAGAGAGAACTGTCATTTGGAGCACGGTACGGAAATCCTGAGCATGGAGGAGGGGTTTGAGTTTTTTAAGGATATGAAGTTTGTAGAAACCCCCCTTTATGAGGCTGCTGCTGTGGGTTTTGAAATTTAGCTGTTGATCTAGGGAGACACCCAAATCTCTGACAGATTGCAGTGGGTCTTTTATTAACTTGGAGTTGCCACAGATAGATTGTATTAAACGGTCAGGTTGACTTGAGATTACGAGGAGTTCAGTTTGAGGCATTTAGTGCAAGCTGGAGGTTAGATAGTAGGGAGCTGATAGAAGTGAGACATGATTCCCAGAACTGGAGGGATTTTGGTGAGTGAATCTTGAATAGGGATGAGGATTTGCAAATCATCTGCGTAAAGGAAAAACTTTAGTCCTAGGTCAGATAGGAGGCAGCAGAGCGGCAGTAGATAAATATTGAAGAGTGTGGAGGAGAGGGAGGATCCTTAAGGAACGCCCTGGGTGAGGGGAACATGGGGGGATTCAGCGTTAATGATCTTTACCAAGTACTCTCTATGGTTGAGATAGGAGCAGAACCATAGGAGGGCTGTGTCAGTGATACCTATCTCTGTTAAGCGGGTAATGAGGAGTTCATGACTGATGGTATCAAAGGCAGCTGATATGACTAGGAGGGCAAGGAGATATGATTGTCCATGGTCCATGCCCTTGAGAATGGTGTCAGTGATAGCAAGTAGGAGGGATTCAGTATTGTGATATTTGTGGAATCCGAATTGTGAAGGATGTAGGATGTTGTTGTGTTCCAGGAAGTCTGTAAGCTGGAAGTTAACTACCTTTTCCATGATTTTAGATATGAAAGGTAGGTTAGATATGGGGCGGTAATTAGCAGGGTTGCTGTGATCGAGGGTGGGTTTTTTGAGGAGGGGCTTGATGATTGCAAGTTTGAGGGGATCTGGGACTTTTCCCAGTGAAAGGGAGCAGTTGATTAATTCAGCTAATGGTTTAGCAATGGCTGAGGGGATGGAGAGGAGAGCTTTAGTGGGGATGGTGTCGAAGATGTGTGTGGTTGGCTTGAGCTTTTTTAGGATGGATTCAATTTCCTTGGGTGTAGTTGGGTCGAGAGACCCAAGGTGGACATTGTTGTCTTTGGGAAGTGGAACAATAGGGGAGGGCTTAGTGGGGAAGTGAAGAAGTATGTTGGCAATTTTGTTTTTGAAGTACATTGCGAGTTCTTCGCATTTGTTGTTGGCATTTTCTTCAGTGAACGGGGGAGGGGTGGGGTTTGTGAGCTCAGCCACTTATGAGAAAAGGGCGTTCACGTTAAATTGGTAGTCGTGGATTTTAGATGCGTAGAAATTGCGCTTGGCTTGGAGGGTGGCTTGTCTGTAGGCATGCAGTGATTGTTTGTAGGCTGCTAGGTGTATGGGGGATGGTTGTTTACGCCATGTACATTCTTTCATTCTCAGGTCCTTTTTTGCCTTTTTTAAGTCTGAAGTGTACCAGGGTTTTCTCTCGGTTTGGGTGTGAGGTATTTTTTTGTGGACAATGGGGCGGGTTTCATCTGCTACTATGGAAGTAAGGTTGTTCCAGGATAGGAGAGCAGTGTCTGGGTTGGTCAGGTCGAGGTTATTAGCTACATTTTCAAACGCTAAGGTGAGGTCTTCTGGCGAGCAAGGCTTGCGAAAAGAGTCTTGCTATAGGTGGGGGGGGGGGGGGGCAGAGGAGTGGGTATTTGTAGAGAGGAGGACGTTGATGAGGAAGTGGTCGGACCATGGGACTGGGGTGGCTAATGGAGAGATGGGTGCTTGTATGCTGTTGTTTACGAAAATGAGGTCAAGGGTATGACCTGCTTTATGTGTGGGTGCCGTGATGAGTTGCCTAAAGCCTTGGGCTAGGAGGGTGTTGAGCAAGATATCGCAAGGGGGGGTGGGGGGGAGGGCATCAACATGTAGGTTAAAGTCTCCTAGTATTATAGCCGGGATGCTTGGATTGATATTGTCGGCTATGTAGTCTATGATGGGGGACGAGTCATGTTCAAGTTGGAATTAAACTTTTTGTAATGAGTGTTGGGTGTGGGATTGGCTCTCAGAAAGCCATGAGTAAATGGGATTACCATAACAGTATAGTAAAACTCCTGTACCAAAATAACCCTTATTACAAGCACTTGAACAGTAACAACCTTATCTATAAAAAGGCAACACTATACATAAGAACATAAGAACATAAGAAATTGCCATGCTGGGTCAGACCAAGGGTCCATCAAGCCCAGCATCCTGTTTCCAACAGAGGCCAAACCAGGCCACAAGAACCTGGCAATTACCCAAACACCTAGAAGATCCCATGCTACTGATGCAATTAATAGCAGTGACTATTCCCTAAGTAAACTTGATTAATAGCAGTTAATGGACTTCTCTTCCAAGAACTTATCCAAACCTTTTTTGAACCCAGCTACACTAACTGCACTAACCACATCCTCTGGCAACAAATTCCAGAGATTTATTGTGCGTTGAGTGAAAAAGAATTTTCTCCGATTAGTCTTAAATGTGCTACTTGCTAACTTCATGGAATGCCCCCTAGTCCTTCTATTATTCGAAAGTGTAAATAACCGAGTCACATCTACTCGTTCAAGACCTCTCATGATCTTAAAGACCTCTATGATATCCCCCCTCAGCCCCCTATAACACTAGGCCCTAGAACACCAATACACCTCCTATCAGGAAAACAAAACAAATCAGACTGCTATAGATTCTTACACAGAAAATATATGCCAGCTTTATACCTCACCTCAGTCACATATGCAGACAAACCCTGACCAAATACAGAATAAAGAGACCAGAAAGTATAAATAGAAACATGCAGAGAAGAACTGAACTGGAACCTACAAGCCAGCCTGTACATGCAGAGCAACAATATAAAAACAGAAACCTTACCATTCTTCATAAAACAAATAATAAAATCAAGAAATATAAAGCATCAATCAAAATACTAAAATCATATTCATAAAAAGAATACATATTTCAAACCAGTTAATGAATAGAATATGCAAACTTTCCCAAACATCAATAAAATATTTCAAAACAGCAGACAATTCAAACACCAAGCAATAATTATAACAAGGATAAAAAAAATATTCCTCTCTCCATATGTAAGCTTTTAACCAGCTGAGGAATGTCCCACGACTGGCTGCACTTACCCCCAAATGCCGCTAATTCAGCTGAGACACCGCCATGCCTCTGGGCCTCCATAGGCGCACGCACAGCATGCCAACTCTTGAAGGACCAGGGCAGGAAATGGAATCTCTAGTGTTCACTGATTTCACATGGATAGGTATTTAAACTCCAGCTCTGCTCCATAGCCTTGCCTCAGCAATAGGTCCTGCTTGTTGCTTGCTGTCTCTGTGCATTACTTTGCCTTGTCTTGCCTCGTTGTTACCATGCCTTGTCCTGCCTTGCCTTACCTTACCTTGCCGTGTTTTTGTCTTGATTTCCAGTACCTTGCCTTTGTCTTATCTGTCCATCTCTGTCTGATTCCTGGTTCTGACCCTTGCTACAGACTTGACTACTCTTCTGGACTTCCGCCTGCCCTGACCCCAACTTGGACATTGAACTACTTGCTTGCTGCCTGCCCTCACCTTGGCCTAGACCCTGACACCACTTGCCTGCTGCCTGTCCTTGACTTTAGCCTGGACCCGGACACTGTTTGCTTGCTGCCTGCCCAAGACTCGACTTCATATGACACCTCCTTACAGGACTCTCACCTAAGCCTTGCCGGCCCCTGGAAC